>NC_057861.1:209012513-209372513 GCF_019393635.1 Dromiciops gliroides | reverse complement strand
GGAGGGCAAAAAAATTTCACACATCCCCTATGATGTGGAAAGGATGACTCTAAAACCTACTATGTGTCAACTACTGTGCTGAGCATATTATTGCAAATATTTTGCAAATATTATTTCATTTGATCCTCAAAACATTCTTGAGCTAGGTTCAAGGTTAAAAGACATGTTTAAGATCAAATGGTGGGGGCAGCTAGGTGGCACAGTGGATAAAGCACTGGTCTTGGACTCAGGAGTACCTGAGTTCAAATCCAGCCTCAGACTCTTGACAACAGCTGTGTGACCCTGGGCAAGTCACTTAAGCCTCATTGACCTGCAAAAAATACACAAACAAACAAACAAAAAAGATCAAATGGTGAGGTGGTACCAGACCCAACCCTGGAGGACTGTAATGTTCAGAATGAGAGAGATAATCATACCACCCCTCTAGTCGGATAACCTCGTGGATATCATTTTGCATGCCCACATTGAAAGACATTGGTAATCTGGAGAACTTCCAAGAAGGTGACTAGGTTGATGATAAAATGAAAGCCACTCCAATATAAGACTTCTAAAGCAAGGGATATTAAGTGTTTTTGTTGTCAAAGATGCTTTTGGCAGTCAGGTGAGGACTATGGGCCCTTTCTCAGAATGCTGGGTTTTTTTGTTTTTGTTTTTTTGTTTTTTGCAGGGCAATGGGGGTTAAGTGACTTGCCCGGGGTCACACAGCTAGTATGTGTCAAGTGTCTGAGGCTGGATTTGAACTCAGGTACTCCTGAATCCAGGGCCGGTGCTTTATCCACTGCACCACCTAGCTGCCCCCAGAATGCTGTTTTAAATGCATAGAATAAAATGTAGAAGATTACAGAGAAAACTAATTATTTTGAAAAAGAGTTGTTAAAATACAACAAAAAATGAATATCCCTCCCCCCCTCTGAAATAGATCCATAGACTTTTTATGGGTCCATGGACCCCAGGTTAAGAACTCTTGATAGAGGGAGGCAGCTAGATGGTGCAGTGGATAAAGCACTGGCCCTGGATTCAGGAGGACCTGAGTTCAAATCCAGTCTCAGACACTTGACCCTTACTAGCTGTGGGACCCTGGGCAAGTCACTTAACCCTCATTGCCTGGCAAAATAAATAAATAAATAAAAAGAACAAAAACCCCTTGATGGAATAGAATATAGATGTTTAACCTAGAAGGGGAAAGACTTGGGGGGAAGTGGGGAATGCCAGCTGTCTTTAAGTAATTGAAGTAGTATCATGTAGAATAGGGAGTAGAATTGTTCTGTTTGGCCAAAGGAGGTACATCTTGGAATAATGGATGAGAACTACAGTGACAGATTTTTTTTTTTATTGTAAGGAAATCTTGACTAGAGTTGTCTTGAAATAAAATGGTCTATTTCAGGAAAAGTCACTTTTTCCTCACTAGAGATCTTCAAAATTTGGATGACCCCTTGTGGAAGTTTGAAAGGAGTATTCTTGTTCAGATAGAACCTGAACTTGGTGATCTACAAGGGCCCTTCCAACCCTGAGATTCTTTGACAGAATCTAAGCTTTCTATCAATCTAGAACCCTTTCTAAAATATCCCTCTTTTTTGCACAAAATAACTCATACTCCTCATTATGTGGAGAGTTTTTATATTTACTCAATTTGATAAAAGTTTATCAATAAAGACTATCTTTCAGGGCAGCTAGGTGGAACAGTGGATAGAGCACTGGCCCTGGAGTCAGGAGGACCTGAATTCAAATCTGGCCTCAGACACTTAACACTTACTAGCTGTGTGACCCTGGGGAAGTCACTTAGCCCTAATTGCCTCACCCCCAAATAACTAACTAACTAACTAACTAAATAAATAAAGACTATCTTTCATTCCTTTGAAAAATTCCCACAATCTTCACATTAATTTAATGAGAAAACTTACTGCTCTATGGAAGGAGGAAGAATATTTGTAGCCTGGATTTAGTTGGAATTGCAGTCTTATGACTTCCCCTCTTCAGTGATATGGTGCCATACAGGAAAAGGTTTTTGGATAAGAGATGGAAGGGAAAGAAAGGTTATTTTTGAAAGCACTCTTTATGAAAACCCATGTGTTGAGTTTGAAATGAATCACAGCTAATTTTTAACTAAACAACAAAAACACCACCAAATAATGGTTATTCTTTGAGTTCAAAGGACTTGCTTCCTTGGGATGACAGAAAGATTGATATGTGATAAAGGCTCCTAACTTAATTTTTTTATCGACTCTTCTTTTGGACAGAGGTAACAAGAGAGAAGTCTTGTTGTCTTAAAGGTTCTTTTCTCCTTTTAAACGTCTTTCTTAGTCTTATCATTAGAGTTAGAGTTAGATTACTCAAATTAAACATCCTGATTTGTCATTTAAATAACATTCTCACTTTTTTCCTGCAGAAGTAAATTTATTTCCATTTTGACTTGTATTAAATTACAGCAGGGAGAAGAAAAGGAGGCAGATTTATTATTCTATTGTGGCCATTGAAAATGTTTGTTTTATAGCCAGACAGCGGTGTTTAAATAAGGGAATCACATCAGTGTTGCAAAGAAAAAAAATCTTCACAAACAAAGGAAAAGACAAGGCAGCTGGTGAAGCATTTATTTTTTCAGTGTTTAAATTTTTATTTGGATTTTACATTTGGGAATGTTTTTTAATATTAATGTGACACTGAATTGTGCTAGGCACATTTAGAAAATTCATTTTGCCTTTTATGTTTTACAAACAAAGCAATTGATATAAAACCTTTAATTTCTATGTATTTGATAGAATCACACTCCTTACCACTCCCCCACCCCAATGTTTTTTTTTTAATTTCTAGATGTATGTTACAAGTATTTTAATTGTCACCAAACAAGCAAGTAAATTAGTAACAATTATGCTTTCTCACAGAAGGAGTAGGTAGCATGAAAAAAAAAGTTTGTTTAAGAAATATAGGGAGTGTAGAATAGAGAATGGATTAAGAGAATCCAAGTAGAATCAGAGTGATAGCGATGAAAAGTGACATCAGAACAGTCCTAGAGAGAGTCTGGGTATGTTTCCTGGCTACGACCTGGAAAAGGAACATAGAACATATTCAAACTTCATTATATTTGCATAAAAGGTACAAATTATGTATTATAATGATGCTTAACACTTTGTTGGATCTGTGATCTCAGATCAAAACTTAGCTGAACTTTTTTATTCTATGTACATTTTTACATTACCTTTTACATTTTGAAAAACCCTGGTATCAAAACAATTCTGTGAAGTAGGTAGAACATTTCTTGCACACCTTCATTCTTCATACAGCTCTATCTTTCACGAGGTGGGAGGCGACTGGTAGTGCAGTAGATAGAGTACTAGGACTGGAAACAGGAAGACCTGACTTCAAATTAAGCCTCAGTTATGAACTATGTGACCTTGAATGAGCATCTTAATATGTTTGCCTCAATTTCCTCAACTGAAAATGGGAATAATACTAGTATATACCTTCTAGGGTTGTGAGATGCACAGTACTTGGAACATAGGTACTATATAGAGGCTTATTTCCTTCCCTTTTCCCCCTCATATGTTTAGAAAGAACTGTAGGGGCAGCTAGGTGGCATAGTGGATAGAGCACCGGCCCTGGATTCAGAAGGAACTGAGTTCAAATATGGCCTCAAACACTTAACACTTACTAGCTGTGTGACCCTGGGCAAGTCACAACCCCAATTGCCTCACAAAAAAAAGAAAGAAAAGAAATAACTGTAAAATTTATAGAAGTACTTACATATATTATTTCATTTTTTTACTTAGCACATCTCTTTGGGGGTAGATTTTATACTTATTCCCATTTCACAGATAAGGAACTAGAGGCAAACAATATTTATGTGACTTACTAGTGTTATACTACTAGTAAGTGTATGAAGTAGAGTTGTAACCTATCACTCTATGAGAATGAATGGGTGAAGTGGGTAGCCCATTCTGATTTAGTAGTTAATTCAATGCAATTCAATTCAGTTCTGTTTATATCAATTCAACTAATACTTATTTAGTGCTTAGTGGGAGTTGATAGTGTTAAATAGCAAAAAGGGGGAAGAGGTGTAGGAATTGTAACAAAAATCAATTTCTTGTTCTATCTCTGCTATCTTCTACCTGTATGAACATAAGCAAGCCCTTTGACTTTTCTGATCTTGGTTTCCTCTTCCAGAAAATGTGCATTTTGGACTAGATCTCCAAGGTATATTCCAGCTGTGAATCATATGATCCCATGAATATCTTAGACCTGCTTAGAAATGCCTTTGATTTGTCCCAGATTCAGATGATTTTCCTTTTGCTGTTGGGGGGATCATCTCCACCCTTGGCTTACATTATTGCATAGCAGAATCATGTAATACTAGAGTTGGAAGGACCCTAGGAACTCAGATAGTTCATCTCCCTTATTTATTCAGGCATGATAAACACATCCAGAGTGGGGAAGTGATTTGCCCAATGACTCACGTGTAATTATTGTTGGAAGCAGAATTAAAATAGAGGTCTCTTGATTGCCAGTTATGTGTTTAATCCACAACATACTGCCTTGTGACTAGTTCTTTCATATTCCACATGACCATTACCTTTGCCTTGAACCCTTTTCAGAATGAGTTTTGACTACTCAGATGTTTATCAGACATAGGCATTTCCACTGCCTCTTTCAGGCTTCTTATAGGCTTACTTAATGCTATCTCAATTATAGAATAGTTCCAGCTCCTTCCCTTCTCTTGATCTGATATTGACTTATGAAATAGCAGGGTAAGTTAATAGAACTGCATAATAGGAGATTGGTAATAGGTGCTACTACTATCAAAGCAGATTCATATGTTAAAGAAAAACTGATTATTTTGACTCAAATATTTGATCTGAATCAACTCAATGGAAAGCCAGTCAGATTGACATGAATTGTAGAAGCAAGAGAGGGAAGAAGAATGAAATGGGTATATGGCAGGAGGAAGGTAGGAAGGTAGAAAGGTAGGAAGGTAGGAAGAAAAAAATCACAAAAAATGTTTTTCTACAACATTTTTTTCAAAAGTTTTTTTTAAACATTTTTCGAAAGTTTATTATACAAAAAGTATACTTTTTGTTGTTTTATAATAAAGATGTGAATTTTAGCAAATATATTCTGGTCATGAAAGAATGTCAAAAGCATAGTTTGAGAAGAACAGATTTTCACCTGATTCTTATTTGCATAAGAATACTATATGATTAAAACTCTGTTTCCTAACTGTCAGAGAGAGAGAAAGAGAGAGAGAGAGAGAGAGAGAGAGAGAGAGAGAGAGAGAGAGAGAGAGAGAGATTGACTGATTGATTCTTGGATAAGAAATTCTTGTTAATTAAAGAGAATCATATATCAAGGGGAAAATGTGTTGAAGCAAAATTAAAAAAAACAATGTTAATATGAATTATTTCTTAAGTTCTTAATTTCGTGAAAGATATATGTCTCAAAACATCTTGTTTCTGGAATATTTTGGGTAGAATTACCTCACAGAACAATGAGGATCCAAAGAGTGAACAACAAGTTAGCTTACAAGAAGTCTTACACAATAGAAAGTTAAGCCCATTATCCCATGAGCTCCAAAAGATGAAACTAGATGAGGATAATGGATAAATAAAAAAGGGGAAAGATCTGTTGAAAGCTCTCTAATAAGGACTTTTCTCCATTATTGACAGTAGAGCCACTAAATTCATACTATTATAGAACCTCCTCCCCTTTTGGGTTACATGAATAACTAAAATTTTAGTTAATGGGAAAGACTAGTTGGGTCAAACCAAGTAAACAAAGATACCATTTATGTTAGAGGGGATACAATTTTAGAGGGTTTGATTATTCAAATATCTAAAAAAGAAGCTGAATGATTAAAAATATTAATTATAATACACTTAAAATGTTGATAAAGAGCATGCCAATAATTACCAACACATATATCTTCCTGATTTATATAAAATATAAAAATCATCTGTACATATATTGCATACATCCTTGGAGAACATATGAAAAAATAATAAACAGATCTTCCCAAATGACATTCCACAATAGACTGCATTTTTTATAGTCAAACAACTTAATGAAAGTAGCAGATATTAGAGGATCCCACTGTGCTTTTTGTTTGTTGAATATAAAAAAGCAATTGATTCACTAGAGCAAAAAAGTGCCTCAAAAACATTCTTCTAACAAAGTTTATCCCATTCTTATCTTAAAATCAAAGAAGACTCCTCAATGGATAAAATAACAGAGGCAACTCTGTTCAATTAACCTTTTATCATAATCACCACATAAGGCATAAAATAAGGACATACTCACTGAAGTTGTTGACCCTTGTCTCAAAGGATTTTCAGAGAAGACCAAGTGAGGAAAGACTGTCATTAATGGAGTCCTACAATACCTTTGTAGATGAATATATTAATTGTATCAAATCATCGAACACTACAATGACTCATAAATGTGATTCACAACTACTCAAATTATTTTCGTCTAAGAAGGCCTTTGTGCTTGAGTAGAATAAAATAATTACAATACAAAATTCTTGGTAAATTATAATTAATTTTAGCAATCACCACCAGAAAGAGATCAACAAAAATGGCTCCTTAACCTCTTATAGTACAAAGAGGTTACATGGCTACTTCTTTAGATTTTTATGCCTTTTGGACAAGAAGTGGTCCATTAAAGAGAAATCAAACCTAATTGTTTAGTATAATGGAAGGGAGACTACATTAAAATGAAGGGTTGAGTATTTCTTGGATAGGGAAAATATCTCTCTATAAAGTCATCCATTCAAGAATGTATGCCCCACCCAAGTTGAGCAGAGAAGAATAGCTTCCACCAGGGTGGAGTCTTGAACAAAACAGTGAATACAATTCTCATCAGCAAAAAAGTAAAGGCCAAAGTCAGGACCTGGTAAGAATTGTGTGTGGGGGAGTCTAAATCTTCCCAAGATATTGGTAATTAAAAATCAGCTTCTTAAGCTGTTAACACAAATATTTTGGGTAGACTGCAGACAGACTACAATTCTGAATCAGTATTAAATAGGAAGAAGGCAACTTAGCTTGTACTTAGGAAATGATGTAGCTTTTTTGAAGACCATAAATATTCCACTGACAAAAACATTCTATTTTTTAAATAAAAATATTCTTTCATTAGTGATATATGGTTGTGAATCATTATAATGATTGTTGAATATAAAAAAGCAATTGATTCACTAGAGCAAAAAACTGCCTGAAAAGCATTCTTATAACAAAGTTTTTCCCATTCTTATCTTAAAATCAAAGAAAACTCCTCAATGGCTAAAATAACTTTGGGAACACATGGTAGGAATAAATAGTCTGTTGTATATCATGTGATGAGAGTGAGGGGTTATGAACCACATGCATTTTTACTGGTTTCCAGATAATATTAAAAGATAAAAGACCTATACATTGTTGAGTGAACCTTCTATGGAGAATGTGTAGAAAGTAATGGATTTGGGGTCATATAGGATGAAAAAAATGTAAATGGATTATGAACTGCACAATCTGTACTAGCGGCAGTGCCTTTAATGTTCTTATAGTTTAACACTGAAGACTTTATTTTTCTGCTAAGACTAAAATAGACAATGAACTATTATTGTTCTGGGCAAGTCCTAAATCCAGGTAAATCCAGTATCACCTTGAGGGTAGACATACAATGAGTTACTTAGTGTGCCTTTGACTATTTAACAAAATAAACTATTAAGAAATAATTATTTGCTTAACCATTCAGTAAGAATCAGTCAACAGGCCGCTATTTGACATTAACTATTTTCCAGAAAGTGTACAATACAATATGAATACAAAGAAAGGTCAAAACCTAGTCCCTGTTTTATGGGAGCTTACATTATTATAATAGACATGATGTTCAAATAACTATTGTGACAAGTAAAAGTAAATGTATGTTTGCCTTATTTCTGTCCCAAGTTTAGGGAAAATTACCTGGGGTTTCTAATTTATTTGTTACTTATAAATTAGAAGCTTTAGCACCAGTTTTGAGGCATTAAGCATTTATTAAAGCATACCAAGTATTAATAAAAAGAGAACACCTGGGTCAGAAAGTTAAGAAAAGGCCTATCTAAACTAGAACTCCATCCTGGCTTGCCTCTTCCTTCAAGTCCTCTACCACCAGCCTGTTCCTGAGGAAAACAGAGTGGAAGCTTTCTCTCTGTCAGAAGAACCACCTTACACACTGCTTCAGGCTACTTGGCTAGCATCATGCAAATTCATTGGTTCACTGGATTTGAGGGTGGTCCCATGTTGAGATCAGAGTTCACACCCTCTGAGAACACACCCTCTGAGAACACACCCTCTGGAGGCCCAGGCAGGTGTGGTTTTAATTGAATTAACTTTAAGTGAGTTAATCAGTGAAGTCAGTCAGTCCAATTAATCTAATTAATCTCCTCCAGTTGGGGCCTTTGGACTTTCAAAAACCCATTATTTAAAAAAAAAACAAAAAACCTGTGCTTCGTTAAGAAACATAGTTTCCTTAAATGAAGCAATAACATTACAGATACTTATGAAGGATTCTATGATGACTAACAATGTAAATGGAATGAAAAGAGAGAAAAGAAATTGAGAAACACATTGACAAAAACTAAAGGGGGCGGTCCCTCTTAATAGGTGGATATTACAAATAAAAAAAAATCTAAAGGGGAAAATCTCCTTTAGGAAGTGGATATTACAAATAGTGTATGCAATGGGAAGAGGAAAACAGGAAAATATCCATTTTAGTCTTTGGAAGTTTTTTCTTAGATGATTCTTGGGATGTCATGTGGGTATAGCTCTGGATTCTGGCTCTAGATTCTGGGCATGGTCTCCCGTGTGGTTGTGGAATTTAAGTCTTTCATGTGTGGATGCTGATGATCAGCTAGAAGGTCTCAGCTGGAGACTTTGCAGTGTGGTTGTAAAGAAGTCTCTCAGGTGTTTCAGATACTGATGATCAGCTAGAAAGTCTCCTTACCTGGAAAATTTCCTACAAAATTGATCTTAATACAACTTTAAATAGATTTCCCAATAACCAAATCAAACAATGAGAGTCCTCAAAAACATATTTCCAAGGAAATTCAGAATCTTTTAGAGATATAAAAAATGAAAATTGAAACTTTTTTTTAAACAATATTACTGTAAACCCTCCTGTGGAGAATAAATTGAGAAGATATAATATAAAAGTTGTCAGATTAATTTCAATTATAACTTCTAACAAAAGTGGATGTCTCAAATTACTTGTAAGAGAATCCATAAGTTATACCTGTATACCCTTCTTTAATACAGGGCTAAGACAATTGTGATACTAATGAAGAAAAGAATTTTTATCTTTGTTTCATCAATTTTTACCGTTCTGTGCCTAATCATCCTCATGCCATTATGAGCAAGTAAAGGATCTAATATAACTGGTAACAGATGTCAAGGGTAAATTCAACATTGTATCCACCATGACATCTGAGATAATTAGGGGGTTACCATAAAAGAAAAGAGAAGTAAAGGAAATGAACATTGCCAAGCTTCATGGCTCTGCAGACAGCCAGTGCGATGTGTGGAGGGGAAACTGAGTCAGACTTAGTCAGATGCATGGGATTGAGACATCCATGGCTTCAGGCATATAGGAGGGGGAATCAAAGTCAGGTGTAGAATGAGATAGCATAGTCTGGCCATCTGGTGCTTTGTGGGGGGGAAACAAATCAAGAGAATCCAACCTCAGCTCTTGCCAATGGCCATTCTCTTGGCCTTTCCCAAGGCAGTGTAGTACCTGGACTTTGTGTGTATCACCCATCCTGTGACAGTTCAGTATCCATTCTTGTATGTATTCCTCTCATGGATGGCTGGTATCTCATTATTTAAAACAGTCACTATTGGGGTGGGGTAAGAGGTAAGATGTTGGAATAAAGTCAGGGACTCAGTTAAGCTCTCCCAAATTCCCTTCCAAAGAACTTAAAAATAATTAAAGAACCAACAAAAGGATGGGAAGAAACAACTTCAGCCCAAGACAACTTAGAAGGTTAGCAGGAAATGGCTGTCTCACTGGAGTAAGACTACAGTACAGGTACTGCCAGTGCAGGTTATACCCTGACAAGCTAGCACTAAGGCTTGTGGGTGAATGAATCAACAGTGGTGACTTCCAGACCTCTTAGCCCACAGACAGTAAAGGGGCTGGATAATTACTCAGAAGGAGATTACAAGGGACCCTTTGTTGGCACTGGGATCAGGACTCTGTTGCATTGCTCATATGTAATTCTGGGTCTCAATTGCAGGGTAAGGAGGAGCTCTAGCAGGATCAGGACCTTAGTCACAGTTCCAGGGTGGAAAGGAGTGCATGTGGGCACTCACAGACCAAAGCACAGGCAAGGAGAGTGATGGCCACACTTCTCTTTAGTTCATAATATGAGTGAGATTTTCCCCAGCCCTTGGAGATTGTGATCCAATCTGCTCTGAGGATCCTCTGGTGGCTTAAGCAAATGCAGTAAGCCCTAGAAATTATGTAACATATTCTTATGTACTTTGTTGTAAACTTGTTTCTTGATCATTTCCTTTTCATTGTGGCTAAAATGTTCAAATGAGGTACTAATAATAGTATCCTCTAAGGTGAAGGAACCTATCAGAATTGAAAGTGCTTGATCTGACCCTTTTGCCTCAATTCACTGAGCAAATCTCTAAATTGCCTAGCTGCCAGCAAAACTTTGATAATGGCATGTTGTATAAGGACAATGTTCATGACTTGTTTGATGGTGATTATGTCCCAATGTTTCATCCCTATACCATTTGGATCGTGTTCTATACCATTTGCTATATGCTCTGAAGATGCAATGGGAGGGACTTGCCAAGGTACAAATACCAACAAAGCCCTAGATTCAGGGTCTTCAGGTCCTAGACCTAAGACTGGCTTTATTTTGAGACAGGATCCATCTCTCAATAAACCTACGGCTTGAAGACTTCACTGTTTCTTTTTCTTCATCAAACTTAGAAATTTTCATGAAAATTTCACCTTGGAAGAACTAAAAACTTATAGATATCCAGAACTAACTGTGAAAACAGCAGCATAAAAAAGTCTGAAGTTTGGGACAATAACCCTTCTACATGAGGATCAGAGCCAAATATTAATATAAAGTCAAAACTCAAGAAATATCCTGAAAAAATGAGCAAAGAACAAAAAGAGAACCAGCACATAGAAAGTTACTGTGATGAAAGGGAATTTTAAAAAACCCTCAGAAGAAAACAATGATATAAAAGCAGCTATAAACAAAACTTCAAAGAAAAATCTGAATTCATCTCATGCCCTAGAAGAACTCAAAAAGAATTTAAGAATTTTAAAAATCAAATATGAGAGAAAGAGGAAAAATTGGGAAAACAAATGAGTGTGATGCAAAAAAATCATGAAAAAAGAGTCAACATCTTGATAAAGGAAACTCAAAACATTCCGATGAAAGTAGCACCTTAAAAAAACAACAGAATAACTAAATGAGAAAAGTAGAACAAAAATCTTTTGAAGAGAAGAATTTCTTAAAAAGCAGAATTGTGCAAGAGGAAAAAGATGTACAAAAATTCAGTGAAGATAAAAAAACACATTAAAAAGTACATTTTGCTAAATTGAAAAAGAGAAACAAAAGCTCACTGAAGAAAATAGCCCCTTAAAATTAGAATTGGGAATTTCGAAGCTAACAACTCCATGAGACATCAAAAAAAACAAAGAAGAGTTTTTAAAATTTTTTAAAAATAGAAAGAAATGTGAAATATCTCATTGGACAAACAATTGACCTAGAAAATACAACCAGGAGAGAGAATTTAAAATTTGTGGACTAACCAAAGATACTGATTAAAAAAAAAAAGGTCTTGGACTTTGTCTTTCAAGAAATTATCAAGGAAAACTGCCCTGATATGGTAGAATCAGAGGATAAAATAGAAATTGAATGAATCCAGTGATAATCTCCTGAAAGAGATCCAAAAATAAAAATTTCTAGTAATATTACAGCCAAATTACATAGTTTCCAGGTCAAAAAGAAAGTACTTCAAGCAGTCAAAAAGAAACAAATCAAATATCATAGATAACATGATGTAGTAGATTCCATATTAAATCATAGAAGGGTTTGGGACGTGATATTCCACAGGGCAAAGGATCTAGGATTACATTCAAGAATTACCTTCCCAGTGAAATAGAATAAAATTCCCATGTGGAAAAAATAGATATTGAATGAAATAGTAGACTTTCAATAATTCCTGATGAAAAGACCAGAGCTTAATAGAACATTTTATTTTCAAATATAAGACTCAAGTGAATAATAAAAAGGTTAACATAAAAATGAAATCATAAAGTATTTCATAAGGTTAAACAGTTTATATTCCTATGTGGGAAGATGCTATTTGTAACTCTTAAGCACTTTGTCATTATTAAACCAGTTAGTAATATACACAGACAGAAAGCATGGGTCTGAGTTGACTGTGATGAGATGATATTAAAATAATGAAATTAATGGGTGAAAAAGAGGGATGAAGTGGAAGAAGGGGGAAGATAGATGCAGAATGGGGTAATTTGTTTCACATAAAAGAGTCAAGAAAGAGTTTTAACAATGGAGAGGAAGATTGGAGGGATGGGCAATACTTGAACCTTACTTTAATCTGAATTTGTTCAAGAATGGAATAATATATATTTCAGTTTGGTATAGAAATCTACCTAACCTTACAAGGAAGTAGGAGGAGAGGGAATAAGAGCAAGGTAGGATACTGATAGAAGGGAGGGTGGGTTGGGCAAGGAAGTGGTCAGAAACTAAACATTTTTGAGGAGGGACAGGGGAAAAAAGAGAGAAAAAGGATAAACAAAGGCAAAAAGCAGGATCGAAGGAAATACACAGTTATTAATCCTAACTTTGCATATAAATGGAATGAAATTACCCACAAAAAAAGCAGATAGCAAACTGGATTACATGATTTAGACTTAAAGTATGATATAATTAGCAATTTAGGGAAACATGGAATAGTTTACCTGTAAGATCTATGGATAAGGGGAAAGTTTATGTTGAAACAAGAGATAGAGAGTATTATTAGATGTAAAATGGATAATTTTGATTACTTTAAATTTTTTTTAAAAGGGGTTTATTTTTGCACTAAAAGAATCAATGTAGTCAAGATAAGAAGAAGAGCAAAAAACTGGAAAAATTACATTGTTTCTGTGATAGAGGCTTCTTTTCTTAAATATATCAAGAACTGAGTCAAATTTATAAGAAAACATGTCATTCCTCAAATGATAAATCATCAAAAGATATGAGCAGCTTTTTGATGAAGAAATCAAAGCTAACCATAGTCATGTGAAAAATGTTCTAATTCCAACTAATTAGAGAAATGCAAATTAAAACAACTATGAAGCACCACCTTTTATCTGTCAGATTGGCTAATATGACAGAAAATGAAAATGACATATGTTGGAGGAGATGTGAGAAATTGGATATTACTGCAATGTTGGTGAGGTTGTGAACTTATCTATCCATTCTGGAGAGTCAATTGGAACTATGCCAACAGGGCTACAAAATCAAGCAATTTTTTGATCTAGCAATACTGTTCTTAGGTCTGTGTTCCAAAGAGACCAAGAAAAAAAAAGGAAAAGGACCTACATATGCAAAAAATATTTATATCAGGGTTTGTTTGTTTCTTATGGTGGCAAAGAATCGAAAATTGAGTGGATGCCCATCAATTAAGGAATGGATGAAAAGATAGTGCTATGTGATTGTGATAAAATACTATTGTGGTATAATAAATTATTAGCAGGATGCTTTCAGAAAAACCTGTAAAGGCTCATATGAACTAATGCATGAGAAATATTGTATGACAGTCAATTGTGAATTAGTTAGCTATTTTTAGCCATACAATGAATTAAGACAATTACGAAAACTTAAGATGAAAAATGCTACCTGCCTCCAGAGAAGAAGTGATAGAATCTGAATGAAAAGTGAAACATTTTTTTAACTTCATTTTTCTTGGGCCTTATTTTTTGCTTTGTGTGTTTTCTTTCACGGCATGACTAACATGGAAATATGTTTTGCATGAGGGTTCATGTATAATCTGTGAAACTGCTAGCCTTCTCAAAATAGGGACAGGGGAGTGAGGGAGAGAGAGAAATTGGAACTCAATTTTTTTACAAAATGAATGTAAAATTTATTTTACATGCAATTATAAAAAATAAAATATTAATTTCTTCAAAAAATTGATTATTTTCACTCCATTCAGAAGAAAAGTGTTTTATCTTTCATTGTTACTTATCTTATTTTTATACCAAAAGCAAGGAAAGCCAATAAAATATCCCATTTAGGTTTGAACTCATGCTTACTGGTTAGTATTTTATGAGGGGGAAAAAAGGTCACCAAGTGCCTCACTTTTTCAAATACTTGAAGAAAAGTATCATGGATAGAATATAGTTTTAGAACCAAGAAAAGCATTATGTTACTAAAACCTTGGGAAGAAAATTTAGGGGGAACTCAAACCTTCATTTCATTGATAAAAGAAAGATCCATCACTGTGCTGATGTTTTATATCAGGAAGTTTGTGCACAATTTTAACAACTCCATGAAATGAAAAGTAGCTAGCATCTTAATTCAAATGAAACATTTTCTAACTATTGTATAATCTTTGAAGGGTTGAAAAAAAGAAAAGAATCCTTAGAAAAATTAGCATTTCAGGCTTTTGATTCACAGAATAACAAAACAAGAGGTCAGAGGGATCTCAGAGCTCAGCTTTTTATTTTAGGGATGAAGAAACTGAGATCCACTACAAAGAGTAAGTCACTTGCTAGAGGTCACAGAGTAGAAAGTGTCAGATATAGGATTCTATGATTTTTGGAAAGATAATATAGTTTACCAAGTCAAAATATTAGTTGTCTCAGCAGGGCTTCACAAGAACCACTTGTATAATATTAATCACAAATGAATACCACCACAGATAGGTATCAATGTAGAATTACTAGATTTATAATTTGGATTATATAATAAAGGAAGTTGAATAAACTGACTCAAGCAAAAGAGAAGGGAGTAATTTAGATGAATGAACAGAAGGCAAAATATTTCACCTTAGCTCAATAAATTGTTAAATTTCTCATGCCACAAGTACATGAGATTTTTTTTTAATCATAAAAGTTTGGACCGCTTTGTATGATATGCTAATAAGACCTGGTCTAAAATGCCCATGAGGGATAATAATGGGATGCCATTTCATCAGTAAGTTAATGCACAAATATATATTGTCCTGCTCACCTTTCTTTGGTAATAAAGTGATTTGAGGTATTTCCCACACTTTTTAACATCTACTCATTAGGAAGCTTTGAGCATCATTCCTTCAATGTCCTCAAAATCTTACAATCTCTAAAATTGACTCCTTTTATGTATTATTTTTATATTCTGGATGTATCCTCTTCTTTTCCTCTTTTTAGTGGCATTTTATTTGCTCTCCATACACACACACACACACACACACACACACACACACACAATAGTAATACTATAATCCAAGTGTGGTAGTTCGGTTGTCCTTGAAGGGAAAAATGGTTTGTAATAAATATCTTGATAGATCTTTTGCATATTTCATATGTTTATTGTTCTTTTCCAGCTTCATTCACAAATGACCTCAAGATAATTTTGTTTAGCTGAAGCTTCCTCCAAGTTTTCTTTAAAATGGTTTTACCCATCATTTCCTTTTTCTGTTTTCTATAATGCAATTCTAAATTTTCTTAAACTATCTTTTTCTCTAAGACTTTACTAATGGGTTTAAATTCTAAACTTATAACATATGTTTCTTCCATAACTAGCCACTTAGGAAATGGTCAAATATTTGCTAAATTACTTTTTAGGTTTTTTCAGTCTCTTTGCTATAATAATTGTTTTTCATTGATTAAACTTCTGTATGGAAGTATTTACAATCAATTTTGCTGCATCTTCTTTCATCCAATTCCCATTTTTTGGCATCAACAGTTCATTTAAATCAGTCATGTCTGAGTTGCTTTAATTGTACATAAAAATGTCAAAAAGACATAGAGACTTGAAATTGGAACCATGCATACTTAATTGCAAGTTTTACCCTTTTGTGACCTTGGGTAAATCAGAGATGGTCCCTAAAATATTTTATATTTCTAAATCTTTGGTCTTCTGGTCTTCTGGCAGTAGTGTTCCCTGATGTTGGGCAAATCACTTAATCTCCTGGACTCTCTGCGAGGCATGAATAGATAGATATCTTTGGAATCTCTTCCATTTCTCTCCAATGGAAACTTTAATTACAGCTGAAAGGTAAGCGGGAGATTGGGATATTGAGGCTGACCTGCTCTGCTGTCCTTGGAGAAGGGATACCAGATGAATTATATTTAGGTATATCTCTAAACATTGCTAGTCTAGGGAAAATGGAAGGAGTGGCCCAAGCTATACCCAGAGACTTGACTTCCTATTCATTAATGACTAGTTACTTAGTGATCACAATAAATAGTGAATAGCAAATAAACCCATATATACAAGTTGAGTGCAAAGACAAATGAGAGGAGTTAGGCAGATTAAAATTTACTAGAAAATTCAGAGAGAAAATGGGTCTCCAATTGTGAGCAAGATATCTCAGCTCAACCAAGGAAGAGAGTCCTCCTTGATCTGACCCAACAGGAATTTCACCATTTTCTCTGGTACTGCAAGCTTGAAATAATAATAAACTCAAGGCAAGGCAACCTACCTCAAGGAGTCTACATCAGAATGAGAGTCTGGAACCATATGACACCTCTGTTGAACTTGGAAGCCAGGAGAACAATTCTCCTCTCCTAAACTCTTGCCAGATGTACCCCTCAAGTAGGCACAAAGGTTAAGTAAAATTTCTCTCCACTAATTAGAAGAGTCTTATGGAAAAGCATTTGCTTGAACCCTGGATTATACATGTACACTTATTCATAACTACGCATGTATGCATGTATGTATGCTTGTACAAATCTTCTTGCTCTTGAAGTTATACATTATGTTTCAGAAATCACAAATGATTTTACAGTCACATCTGGGCTAAAGTTTTTTTTTTCCTCTCTCTCCAATACAAGTTAACAGGAACACAGAAAAGATAACATTGAAGCTGGAAACTTAAAACAACTTGTAAAACAAGTTTTGCATTTATTTCTCTCCCTTGGGGACACCCAAAAGGAAAAAGGATTTGTAACTTATAGTACCAAGGTGGCACTAGCATTCATACACAAAATTACACTAACCCAAAAAAATACATCAGTCAGAACTGTCAGGTTCAATATCACCATGATTTTGGAAAGTAAGGGAATGTAAGGGAAAGTATGTGTATGTGTATGTATGTGTATGTGTATATATAAATGTATACGTATATATGTATATATGTGTATGTGTGTGTATATGTATATATTATATCTATATATACATATCTATATCTATATCTATATCTCATTTTTTTATGTCTGATAAACAACTGAATATAGTCTCCATGGAAACTGAGCAGCCCTCTGCTTAGTATGGCCATTTGAGAACATTTTAAAAGAGATTTAATGTCATTCAATCAGATGGCTATGATTCTACAGCAGTTACTGGCCTTCTGTTTTCAAATAAACAAAGCAATGGATCCTAAGCAGGAGCATTCTATACTCTTGATAATCTGTGGAGCCTAAACATATGCTATAATAACACCTGTCATTGTCCCTGCCTTACCAGGACTAAGGTGTTTGATAAATAGGCAAGTTTACCAAAAGGGTACTTCTCACAACCATTATACACCATTGTTCACATATATAATTTTCATATTTGGAATTAACAGTCTGGTAAGGGTATCACTGCATATATTACAAGACTGTGCCATCTGTCTCAGTACTGCAATTTCAGGAATTCCTTAGGTAAAGTTTTGTAGGATTGCCTTTAGGTGAAGTTTGTAATAAAATTCTCCAGTAGCACCTCTTTTTTGAACTAAAAATTAAGCTTTTTCATAACCCAAAACAAGATGCTGGGGCTACATGTCATAGAAATTGAAGTAGCAACATCAAAAGTATCTGTAATCAGACCTCAGAAAGCCCCTCCCAACAAAGTCAGCAGGTAACATAAGAAATTCATACTGGATAATATCCACAGATCTATTTAGGTCTACTTGCTCTGGTGGCATTGAGAAGAATGATACATGGTATCACTTGTGTGTTATAATTAGAGTCAGGAATATCTAAATTCTATTTGCTCCTTTGATATTTAGTGCAGGATACAGTGTGGACACTGGTTCTACTTAAGACCTACTGCAGCTCAGAAGTCAAGAAATGTATCATACCCAGTCTTCCTTGTAACAGGAACTCTAGAGCTATGCCACCACTTCAAGTCCCCATTCCTATTTTGACTAAGCACCGGATGCCATGTAAGTCCAAGCTCTTTAGGAAGTTGTCAAAAGAGCATCTAGTTTTACTTGGGACTATGTGTCTCTGCATTTCCTCCTCAACTTTATAACCTTATTTATTCCAGCTTCCAAAGAGTTACTTCATTTTCCATGTAAACTATTTCTGTCCTTGATATTTATTTCTTTATTTTTATTCTGCATGTATGAGTAGAACTTAGCAGGGGTTGTAGTAGGCCTGTCCAAAGCCTACTACAACTTGATTACCTGAATTATCATTTTGGCATTAAATATTTGCTTCAGGTTCCTAAGGAGCAATGTAAAAATTTGGATAAGCCCCTTTCTATATAAATTCCTTAGAAATCTACTGAATAAAACAATATTCAACAGTGCTTTTCAAACATTATAGACATTTGCTGCTTAGAAGAGGACCTCATATAGTGTTTTGCAAACTGCACTTAATAGTTTTTTTTAATTATTTAGAGAGTTGTCCCTGAAAAAAAAATAGTGATTGGTATAACATTTTTTTTTTTATTGAGGCAATTGGGGTTAAGTGACTTGCCCAGGGTCACACAGCTAGTAAGTGTTAAGAGTCTGAAGCCGGATTTGAACTCAGGTACTCCTGACTCCAGGGCTGGTGCTCTATCCACTGCGCCACCTAGCTGCCCCTGGTATAACTGTTAAGGAAGATTTGGAAATTCCTTTGTTCCTGTGAACAGTAAACATAATTTTTCATTTTGGGCAGTTCCATTCTATATATGGTATTGTTCTTAAATAGTCAGCAGTTGATGTCTCAGAGCCATCTGGTATTATGTGGCTAAGTACAACTTTAATACCATAAAGAGAAGCATCTAGGGTAAGAAGCAATGGTTTGTATTTATTTTAATGTATTAGACCAGACTCAGATATGAATAATTCCTTGGCATTCAGAGAAGTGTCCTTATGCTGATGGATCCAGTAACAGAAAATGTCTTTTTCCAATATGGGATGAAGGTGTTCCACAATGGTTTCCTTTTATGTAAGGAAAACATGGTAAAAATTGAATAGTCCCTGGAAAATTGGCAATGAAATAGTCTTGCTTTTTAAAAGTATATGTTGGGGGGAGCTAGGTGGCGCAGTGGATAGAGCACCAGCCCTGGAGTCAGGAGTACCTGGGTTCAAATCTGGCCTCAGACACTTAACACTTACTAACTGTGTGACCCTGGGCAAGTCACTTAACCCCAATTGCCTCACTAAAAAAAAAAAAAAAAGGTATATGTTATTTCTTAGGGCAAACAGTGTATTCTGGTAGGGGTCTTTGTGGAGCTCTCTGCTGATAGCCTTCTGTTTGCCACCATTAGCTTATTTTGTAACAACATAAGAAGTATCATGGTGGTAGGATGAGAATCAGGAAGCCTTAGTTTAAGATCATCATCATGTATCAAATCCCCATTATGCCCCAATGCCCATTTTCCTACTTCTCCTCCTCCTCCTGACCTTCATCATCATCATCACCATCATCATCATCACCACCACCACCATCATTTTTTGGTAAAATGGAATCTTGAACACAATAGTACCTTCACTAATAAAGTTCACTGATATTGAAGGCCTGTCTCCTCATGACTTGGCTGTTACTCAAGGCAAGTTACAGTACTTAAACTATAGTTTAAAAGTCCTACAAATCATATTTTACTTTATTTACTAAAACAAAGTTAAATATTTATAATGTAAAATATATTTGACATTACAATAAAAGAGATACAGAATTTCTTCTGGTTATGAATAAAGGACATGCATCTTTACATTTGATTCATTTATTGCCAATGGCTGAATCTCCACCCCCCCACCCCTTATTGAAACAACACATGAGGTTGCTATTACTGAATATCTGGGTATTTTACATTGTTTACATATGAAGAAACATTGACCCAAAGAAGGAAATGAGTATTGTCAGCTGTTTGATAGCAGAAAAATCTGCATAAGTCAAATTTATTTCTGTAATGACTAAGAGCTCCATATGTTATGAAGAAAATTGAAAAATAATAAATATCTAAAAGAGTCATAGACCTTACAAGAGGAAGTGTTACAGTCTATAAATATTATGTAACCATGAAGGTCAAACAAAAACTTCTTTTTTATCACTATAGGATGAGTGTGAAGGAACACTGGTTAATTTTTTTTTCCCAGGCAAGTGTTATATTCTCTATTTTGAATCCTCAAATCCCAGTATTGAATTCAGAAAACCACAGAGGAGTGAGGAGGCTTTTTGATTCCCCCAAAATAGGGATGCCACTAAGGCAAATTAAGGGATGAAAGCTCATGCTTTGCTTCAGATCTTTTGATTAAGAATGCTCCAAGCTAAAGCCCTTTGAGACGTAAAATTAAATTAGAAGGAATAATTGCTGTAATCCTTTTGCCTAAAACAATCTTTGTTATTTACATAGGTTTTTGAACACAGTTTCTGTAATCTATTAATACTGCTATGTGAGTAATTTTTTTCTTGTCATAGCCCAAGAAAAAGCATGAATAGCATGCTAATTCCTTATGAAAGCCCCCATTTAAAATGAACAACCACCAGGGGAGATTTGTCCTCATCTCTTCAGAGGAAAAAAAAAGTAAAATTAAAGAACTTTCTCTTTATCTGTGTAAATCAGAAGAGTTAAAATATGAAAAAAAAAATCTTCTTTAAAAGAAATCTTCATTTTAAACAAAACAAATATAGGAATGAATGTTCTAGCCTCACCATATTTAATAACTAAAGCAATGCAAGATTTTTAGAAGTAAATGACAGCTTATGAAGTTGTAAGGATTGGGGTAAGGATATGAGCCTCTGTGGATTTTTTTTTTAAAGAATCCTGTAGGCTTAGCTTGTGCTATTTTTTTTTTACTTCAGTGAAGTTAGATCATATACTTTAAATCTAGCAAATCTGTTAAAATGTGTTCAATTAACTTGTCTTGGTGTTTTGCATATAATAATTATATAAGGCTCCAGGAAAAACCTGAAATATAATTAAGAATTAAATCATACTGATTCTAGAGAAAAATCTCATTTATTCACAGGAATATAATGAAGATTTAATTTTTTTCTTAACAAAAATTTTGATATCATAATTTAAGCTTTTTATTACATACTTATAAGATTCTAAAATGTGTTAACACTTTTTAAGAAGTATATAAGGTATAAACTTCAAAAATATCATTTGGAAATGTTACCATATTTTATTTTCCTAAGAATCACAACAATGATGCCATTGTTGTTAGCTTTGAAACTGAGTTAAAGGACTTTCCAATTATTTAGATCAAGGATGGGCTCTTCAAGAGAAATTGTGATGCTTTCAGCATTTGCTTCTGTAATATTTTCTGATTATTGATCTTGTTTAACCTAATGCATGTAAACAAGACAAAGAAACCATGACTCATTTTTGAAGACAATATTTTCTTTAAATTATGGAAATAAATTCATTGGGTTCTGAACTTCTTTCACTCAAAATTATGCATACATTTTCTCTGAATGTAAACAAAAACCCTTATTGGGAATGCAAGAGTAAGGTACATCTAGCATAAAAGAAACTTTATATTTTATAAATTCTAACAATCAGAATAAAACTCAATTAAGTTCTAAGATGGGAGTAGAGTTCATTCAACCCATATACTTTTTAAGCAGAGGCTGAGGGGAACATATAAATGGTTAACCACCCAGTAAAAATTTTAATTATTAGTAATAAAAGCTGACATAAACATAACATTTAAGATTTGTGAAGCACTTTACAGAAATAATTAATTAATTTGATCATTTTTTAAAAACCTGCAAAGAAGATGCCTTTAGGATATCCATTGTTTACTTATGGAAACTGAGTTTTAATGACTTGTCAGTGTTCACACAGCTCATAAATTTCCTGGTCTCTCAGAGCTAGTTCTCAAGTCCAGCACATTTTCTATTACCTCACAATGCCTCTTCTTCACTATGTCACTGTTTGTAGAAGAGAAATTAACTTTCTGTAAGTGAAAAATCTCCAGAAACCAAACAAATTGACAAAACTTGAATCCTATTTCTAAAATCACCAATGTTGGGACACTGAGAGCCATGATTGTGGAGAGAAGCCAGGTAGTTGCCTGAGTTCTCCCAGCTTTCCCTGAGAAAGAATATGAAATCAAGCCTCTAAATGCATTCTGGGACTACAGAACCTACAAAAAACCAGGGAGACACAAACTTCCAACTTAAGATAATTTAGAAGATTTCAGGAAAGGTCTGTCTCTCTTGGGCAAAGGGGAGCACAGCATGGAGGGTGTCTGGGTAAGCCAGTAGGAGACTCTTGGCCACAGCACAGATAAGCAGCTGTGGCCCCTTGATCTTGGCTCAGCAGGCTGGTGGCACAGCAGGCCAGTTGTGAGATCCACCAGCCCTGGCTGAGAGGGCCAACTGCTAGCTAGAGAACCACCTACAGGACAAACATGACTAGGTCAAGCTATCCCAGAACAGGGAGTGAGCCCAGGGCAGTGGGGAATCTGTAAGCCACAGAGGCCTCAGAGCAGAAAGTCAGTGACCTGGCCCCTATCCCCCAGTGCAAGAAGCTTGCAACAGTGGCCCCTGTGCCCCAGGAGAAGACCTCAACTTTACAAAAAAAGAAAAAAAATATGTTACAATATGAGTAAGGAATGGAAAAGGACCTTTACTATTGAGAGCTCCTATGGCAACTGGGAAGACCAAAATGCAAACTTACTATTATAGTAATGTTTAACATAATTTCACATGTGTCACCCATATCTGCTTTCTTACCACTTTAGGGAGGGGTCAGGGAAGGGATGGAGGGACAGAATTTGGAACTCAAAACTTTAAATAAAAATGTTTATTTAAAAAGAGATATATGTCTGACAAAAGTTATTGAAATGTAAGTTATGTGCTTCATTCTTTAAAAAATGCTTTATTCTATCAAATATAATTTTTTGTGATTTAAATTGACCAGATAAACTCATTATCTTTATCATGTCAGTACTTTTTCTTTTTTTTTTCTGATGACTAAGAAGTAAATAATTATTCTTTACTGGTTTATTTGGGACCATTTGTACAATCCTTACCTTTTCACTAAATAATAGAATTTCAGAACTCAAAAGGGCTTTAGGGATAATATAATTCAACTCTTCTACTTAGGAAATTGGGTCCCAGAGAGACTGTGTGTTTACATATTATATATATATGTATATATATGTGTATATATATATATATATATATATATATATATATATATATATATATATATACACCCACACACACATACACACACATACATACATAGACATAGAACTACACACACACACATATATATATATCCAAAAAGCTTAAATTAGAATACAGTTCTTCTGACTTTAAGTTTCATGCTCTTTCTCTTCTACCCTTTTGCTATTTGTCATGAAAAGAAATGCCATATCCCCATGTAGCATATGAGGAAATTAAAGGTCAGAGAAGTTAAATGATTTGCTCCCCAAATACGCTATTAATTGGTGGTCAGGACCTAAATTTTATCATAATGGGCTTGCCATTGAAATACTCTTTTCTCTAGTACCACATTTTATAGTTCTCAGAATTCTTTCATGTATATTTTCCTATAAATAAGTATAATTTGATTTAATGGTGAAAACGAGGAAAATATTGTCCTTTGTCTAGGTTTTTACATCCTCACAAAAGATAAGGAAATGATATTCATGCAAGTAACACTCAGGACAAATAGAACTAGATGGAAATAAACATCTGTATGAGAAATTTCAGAGTTAATTGGGAGAGTTTTTTCATTCTTATTCAATTACCTGGGACTACTAAAAACATATAAGAAACATGGAGAAGAGAAATAAATTTGCCAACTTATTATATATGATACATCATTAAAAAGAGTTAGGTTTTGGCTTTTGGAATTTTAATAGATTAAATAATAATTTCTTAACCCTATCTGGCCCTCTCAGGTTCATATACTTAAAATCACCATAGTTCTCTCAGACTTTATTAATATTTCAGTCATTCCATCAACAATTTTAGTTGTTATAGCTTTTTCTAGTAAAATGTCTTCAGATGATAATCACTATTGAATGAATCAAGAAATGTATTCTATATCATACAATTATCCTTTATTAGAATCATTTCCAGGGTGTTTTCTTTAAAATTTCTTTTAATATCTGGCTTTCTAGAATATGGTGCCATCTTTTCTTTCTAGCCTTATGTCACACTATTCTCTTCCAAATACTCTCATTTCCAATTAAATTACATTATTCTCAAATCCATAAATACCCCTATATTTTCACACCCCATGTCATTGATTTCTCTGATCCTTATCCCTGGCATCTCTTTTAGCCTCTTTTTTGCAAATTGAATTTTTATCACAATTTATATCCTAACTCCAACACCCCCACATCAAGAAAACCTTATCTGATGGATATCTTTAGTAAGAAATAACCTTCCTTCCTTGGCACGTGGAACAATTCTGTTGCACCTCTTCATAATTTTGTCATTATTAAGTTGTTCAGTTGTGTTCCACTCTTTATGATTCCATGGAACAAAACACACTAGGTCATTCTATCCTATACTAATTCTTGACATCTGTCCAATCATATGTTTATTGCTTCTACATTCCTATCTATCCATCACATCCTCTGCCATTCCCTTTTCCTTTTGCCTTCAATCTTTATCAACTCCATGTTCTGTTTTCTCATTATATTGCCCAAATATTTCAGCTTCAGCTTCAGTATTTGATATTCCAATGAATAGTCTGAGTAAATTTCTTTAAATATTGAAAGATTTGATCTCCTTGCTATCTATGGTACTATCAAAAGTCTTGTCCAGAACCACAATTCAAAAATGTCAATTCTATGATACTCAGCTTTCCTTGTATTCCAACTTTCATAACTATACATTGCTACTGGAAAAAACACACAATATAGCTTTAATTATGCAGACATTCAATACCAAGGTGATGTTTCTGCTTTTTAGTATGCTGTACAGATTTCTCATAGAATTCCTTCCAAGGATAAATTATTGTGGTTTTCCTTTTTAATTTCATGGCTGCAGTTGCCATCCACAGTGATCTTTGAGCCCAAGGATATAAAATCTGACACATTTCTTCTCCATTTACCAGGAAGTGATGACACCAGTTGCCAAGAACTTAGGGTGTTTTCTTTTCTTTTCTATGAAACTTCAAGCCATCTTTTACATTCATTCTCCTCTTTCATCCATATCAAGAAGTTTCTTAATTACTCTTCACTTTCCATCAACAGTGGTATCATCTTCTTATTTGAGATTGTTGATACTTCTCCTTGTAACTTTAATTGTAGCTTTTGATTCATCTAGTCTGGAAATTTGCAAAATGTATTCTGCATATAAATTAAATGAATAAGGTAACAATACAGAGCCTTGTACAACTGCTTTTGCCAAATCATAAAACAAACAGCTGTTCTATGTTCAATTCTAACTATTGCCTCTTGCCTCCCATATAAGTTCCTCAAGAGGTAAGTAAAATGGTCTGGTATTCCCATCTCCTTGAGGAATTGCCACATTTTGTTGTGTTCCACACAGTCAAAGCCGTTACTGTAGTCAATAAAGCAGAAGTAGATTTTGTTTTCCCTGGACCTCCCTTGCTTTCTCCAAAATAGAGTGAATGTTGGCAATTTGGGCTCTAGCTCCTCTGCATCTTTGAAAACCAGTCTGCTCTTCTGGTAATTCTTGGTTCACATATTGTTGAAGCCTAGTTTGTAGAACTTATTCATAACCTTGCTGGCACATGAAATTAGTATAATTGTTCAGTAATTTGTATATTCTTTGCCATTTCCTTTGTTTAGGATTGGGATATGAACCGATCTTTTCCAATCCAGTGGCCAATCAAGTTTTCCAAATTTTTCTGCTATATTGAGTGCAGTACTTTCATTATAATCTTAATACTTTCATTATTATCTTGTAAGGGTTTTATTTTATTTATTTTTTTTGTGGGGCAACAAGGGTTAAGTGACTTGCCCAGGGTCACACAGCTACTAAGTGTCAAGTGTCTGAGGACAGATTTGAGCTCAGGTCCTCCTGAATCCAGGGCCTGTGCTTTATCTACTGTGCCGCCTAGCTGCCCGCTATCTTGTAAGGATTTTAAAAAGTGCAGTTAGGATTCCATTACCTGTACTAGCCTTATTGTTAACTTTGCTTCCTAATGCCCACTTGACTTTACATTCCAGGATGTCTGGCTCTGGATCAGTAACCACTCGCATCAAGGCTGTTAGTTATGTTAAGATCCTTCTTGCAAAATTCTTCTGTATATGCATGCCACCTCTTTTTAATCTCTTCTACTTCTGTTAAGTACCTACCACTTTTGGGAATGTATTATGTATTATATTATAATCAATTTAAGTGTTATACAATCTGACTAGAATGTAAGTCTTGTCAGGACTGAAATCAGGGACTGAGTCTTACTTAAACTTTTTTTTTTCTCCCCCAGCACTTAAACAGAGTAACTGTGAAATTAGTCTTTAGTAGATTGAATCCAATTTTATTATTGAATAGCTCTCATGAAGAGTTGCTTTATAATAGTGAAGTTTCTTTTTTCTTATAAAATTGAGAGATAAGACCATCTGTTTTATAATAATTTGCTTTCCTCCAGAGCTTTATCATATTTTTGGTCTTTATTTTTTGCATCTAAATCTTAAATTTTCCATTCTGTTAATTGCATCTTAAGGGAAAACAAAAAAAAAATTTCTCCTATTTAGTCTAAATTTTCTTTTAAACAATCCTTGTATATGTTTTACTTTTTTTTTTTTTTTGGTGAGGCAATTGGGGTTAAGTGACTTGCCCAGGGTCACACAGCTAGTAAGTGACAAGTGTCTGAGGCCTGATTTGAACTCAGGTACTCCTGAATCCAGGGCCAGTGCTTTATCCACTGCACCATCTAGCTGCCCCCCTTGTATATGTTTTAAAAAATCATCCAAAGTCATTGGCACTTTGCCTTCATTTCTAACTTGCTAACCTTCTTCTAATTTTCTGAAAAAGTTTTAAATTCAGACTGCTTCTTTGGGTCTTCATTTTTTTATATGAATGTCTTCCTTCCTTCTTTACCCAATCATTGTGTCCTGTATAAATCTTCATGCTTTCACACTCTCTGCATAAACTTCCAGAGTCTTTGCTCATTGATTCTTTTTAATTTGTTTTTATAAATTTTATCAATGTATTATACTTTTTAAATTGCAGTGAATATATATTTTTTACTTTACTCATATTTGGACATCCCTTTTATAATAACAAAAAATAATTAGACAAAGAAAAATGAAACAGCGACCACATATTGCAACATATACAATGTTCTGCCCTCCATCCATACCTCCCTCTCTCTGATTCGCTCTCATCTTTTCTCCAAAATGATGGGCTTTTTATTACTCATTATTACTTTTTTATCATAGTCTTTGTCATTGTCATCATTTGTCATTGTCTCATTCTCCCCATTATTAGTACTAGTCCTCACTATTTCTTTTCGCAGTCTATCAACCAATACTTATACATTAAGTGTCTATTAAGCAAAGCATTTTTCTAGGTCCTTGGCATACAATGACAAAAATTAAAAACTTTCTATGGTTAATTGTGATAGTCATTGTATATATTGTTCTTCTAGTTCTGCTTATTTTATTCTCCATTCATTCATTAAAATGCACGTCATTTCTGGTTCTTTGCTATTATGAATAACGCTGCTATGAAGATTTTGGTGTTTATTAGACTTATTTCTTCATTTGGCCTCATTGACTCAGTACAGGGAGGTCTAATTAAAAAAAAAACACCATATGAACAGTTTAGTCTTTTTTTCTAATTGTTTTCCAGAATGGCTGGACAGATTCACAGCTGCTGCAGTGCATTTATGTGCCCCTGATATTGACTGTTGGCTTTTACTGTTTTCCTTTTTAGTTTTTGTCATCTTTGTTTATTTCAGGTTGTGAAGTAAAATCTTAGAGTTCTGTTAGGTTGTATTTTTCTTATTATTGTAGTTGAGTCATGTTTTAATACAGCTATTTGGAATTACTTTAAAGGCTTTCTCTATACACTATTATGCATAATCTATGGACAAATGATCTCAGTCTTATTTTTTTGTGTCAATTATCTATATATGTTGATTTTCAGATTTTATTCAGTGATAATACAATTTTCCTACTATTCAGTTTCTCTTCTATCTGCATAGTTATTTATTAGGCAAAAACTTCTTTAAGTCTTAATTTAATGCTTTGTTTTTTATGATCATCTGGATGCCTTGTTCCATTCTCCCACTAGCCAAGGTTATAAAAAGTACTTATTTTCCTCTAACATTTTAATAATCATTTTTACATTCAGGTCAAATAGTCATTGAAGTCAATAGTATAAACTGATGATGTAATACTATTTTCTGTCAAATTATTTTCCAGTTGTTTCATCAGTTCTTCTGAAATAGGAATCTTTCAATAATTTATCTTGCAATTATCAAATTAAAGGGCTAATATTTTAATTCCTTCTGATCCTTGCTTATATAGTCAGTTCTATTTATATATTGTTTTATTTTTTTAGTCAAGTTATCTTACATTATTACATCTTTAAGAAATTATTTTTACCTCTTTATCAAATTATCATGCATTATATTTTAAGTTCTGGTAATAGTATGCCCCCTCTGCCTGTCTTTCTCATTGTATATCTTAACACCTCCTTTCTTATTTCCATTTGTTATGCTGCTCAGTGATTCTGATTTTTAACTTTTCCTCCTCCCATCAGTTTTCATCTTCTGATACCATAAAAGTTATTTGTCAGAAATCAAGAAATAGTATGTAATTATCAAGATCTCTTTAACTTATGCTACAGAAGTATAAGAAGTGGATAGATTTAAAAATACTTAAAATATCCAGATGTTGTTTTTCCCCAATAACACTTATTGTATCCCACTGAAAGTTTGAGGCAAATGAAATAGCTTAGAAAATGTGCTGAGCTTTAACCAAGTAAACTAATAATCAAATCAGAAAAGTAGGAGTGCCCTCAGATATCTTTTAATGCAGAAATTCTTAACATGGGTTCTATGGGTTGATATTGTATACTCAGTGAACTTGTATAATTCAGGGAAAATCAGAAAAACTTTCTTTTATTTTTCTATAACTGAAATTTATCATTTCCTTTCATTATGAACATATCAATAGACCCTATTAATACGAGGAACATTTGTGACTTTGTCACCAATAGAAATCACAAATATTTTCAAATTTTCTTATAGTTGTTGCAGATATTTTGAAATATTGTTAGTGATCAACCATACTTGAAAATTATTATAATTATCAAACCCATCACTAATCATGTATGATTATACTCTTCCTTTTAGTGCTTGATAGAAGCCTATTCTTGCCTTATAAAGTTAGCTTTGGAAGCTTTTGCAATAATATATCTCTGTGAATCAGAATTTGCAACACTTGCAACCATCAAAAACAAACAAACAAAAACCCTGAAAGTTATTCATATTCAACATGACATGTGTGTTGCTTTGTAAAGAAAAATGCCAATTTAGTGGTTTTATTCAAGCTAAGCAACAATAGCTTTCTCACTGATATATCTCTAAAATAAAATTTAATCTTAACTGGACTATATTTTTATGTATTATCTTGTTTAAGTTGTTTATAAAATACACATAAATTACTGTATCACATTTTGTTTAATTTTGATAACTTAATTTCAATGTTTATTTTCTTTATAATTCTATGTATTTTATTTTATCAATCAATCAATGAACACATTGTGTACTGTTTTATGCATTCAAAAACATTATTCTAAGAAAATGAACAAAATTATAACCAGACAGTGAATGGGTTCTTTATCCCAAAAATGTTTTAAGAATCCCTGGTCTAATCCCAAAAGGAGAAAAAAGATCTATTTTTACAAAAATATTTATAGCAGCTCTTTTTGTGGTGGCTAAGAATTGGAAATCAAAGGAATGCCCATCAATTGGGGAATGGCTAAAGAAACTGTGGTATATGATGGTGATGGAATATTATTGTGATATAAGAAATGACAAGCAGGATGACTTCAGAAAGGTCTGAAATGATGTATCATGAAGTGAGCAGAACCAAGAGAACATTGTACACAGAGACAGCAATATTGTTTAATGAAGAACTGTGAATGACTTGACTCTTCCTGACAATACAATGATCCAAGACAATCTGAAAGGACCATTGATGAAATGTACTATGGACCTCCAAAGAAAGAACTGATATTGATGGAACGGACTGAAGCAAGCTATTTTTCACTTTCTTTTTTTTCTTTTAATCATTTCCTTGTACAAAATGACAAATATGGTAATTTTTACATAACCAAACATGTATAAACCATGTCCAATTATTTGCCATCTCAGGAAAAGGGGAGGAGAGGAAGAGAAAGAGGGATAAAAATTGGAATCTGAAGCTATCAATAAAAATGTTTATTTTCTTTTAAAAAAGAAGTTCGCAAAAAAAAAAAAAAGAATCCCTGGTCTAAGCCAAGCCCATTATTTTAATAATGCAATTCATATATCAGTGTAAAGTTTTTAATGGCTCTCCTAATGAGTGCATATTAAATGCTGCATTTTTCAGATAAGGGTTGAAGCTTACAAAAAATTTTATGTGACTTGTTCATTGCTACACAACTAGTGTCAGAGAAGGGATTTGAATCCCAATGGCCTGATTCCATTTTCAATGTTCTTTCTACAACAGCACATTACCTTATTGTCCTGTCCATGTTGTATATTCGTATTGTGATCACATTCTACACTACTGTAGTCTTTCACATATGTTCTTCTAAAAGTATAATTCTTGCTTATAACTTCCCATAAACACCAACTTGCATGAAATAAATTGCATGTGGGAAAGACTCAGGGTGGAACTCCCATCATAGAGAGGACTCTGGAAACTGTCCTAAACAGTTTGAAACAAATGAAGGTTCAGTAATATATTCAGGGTCACATTTTATAAGGATCAAAAATGGAATTTGAGACCAAGTCTTTCTCACTCTAAGCTCAAGATTCTAGACACCATTTACACTGCTTCTACTTGTACTATAGAGTCTAAGGACTGTCCTAAAAAAATATCTGCACAGCATAAGCCACACATATAAACACATTTACTTTGTTTTTATATCAACTTCTTCCTCCCCCAAAAAAATCATGAATTACAGGTCAAAAATTGTGATTTTAGGGCGTTTCACTAGGGAATTTTCTTCTAAAAATTTAAAGCTCCTTGAAGGCAGTAGCATACTTATTTGAAATGCATTATATATCAAATAGCACTGTGACATATATAGCACATGCATTAATGTTTTTATTTTGATAGAGTCCTGTAATCTATAATGCTTTCTGAGATAGAGCACAAACCAAGCAACATATATTTATGGGACATTTTATTTGTTGTGACTTATGGAGTTACTGCAGTCAAATGTATATGGAATCAACATACACACATATGAATCATTTCATCAATTTGCATATGTTCTAGCTGGAGCTTGTGCTTCCTTGATAGTGACATTTATCCAGTTCTTAAGATGTCTAAGTTAAACAATGGTGCTATAGAAAACCCAGCTAAGTTATGCCTTTGAGATGCTCTTTCTTTAAAGATATCTCATTAAACAGATCACTGAGGGAATTTCCCTCCTTGTCAGAAAACAAGAACGTACTGTGTGTAATTTGGACCCCACAATTCTTCCTTTTCATATTTTAACCACAAAATTTTTTTATGCTGATGTCTAAGAGAAATATATTAGTTTTCTTTTAACAGCAAATGGTATGGTGCTTACATAAATAAACTATTGCCAATAGAGCTAGTTAATATGCCACAAACATAGCAAAGAAATAGAACAAATGCTAAATGATATTTAAGAAAAAATAGGATATTCTTAATAAAGAGATAGGAAATCAAAACAAAACACCTCTCCCCAACACAATATTCTTCCTGACTCTATAAAACAAAATACTTGGATATTGTATTCCTAAGATTAAATAAACATGATGAATGTAAAATTTCAAGTTCTCTTCTGAGATAACATGGTTTTATTTGTTTTTTCATGGAAATTCTGTTTCTTGGAATCTTAGGCATCTGAATTAAGTATTGCTAATTGAAAAATGCCATCTAATGATGACTCATTAATTTACACAGCTGCCATTCTGGTTGTGTTGGGTTCACTTTAATAATATCCATATTTCATTCAAGGAGAGGTATTAATAATTTTGATTCAAATATTATTCTTTATTATCTATAAGCATGCAACTCAACTTTCTCACTGCTAAGTAGATTTTACTTATAAAGTCATTATTCTAAACCAAATTAGTTATTACTTAAGTAATTCTAAAGTTCTATCAGGATGAGAGACCTTAGCAAATTAAAAAGAGACATTTAATAATAATAATAACAATAATAATAAAAACAATCATTTTAATTATGCTTCCATTAAAAAAAAGACCTTTATAAGTATCTCATTTGGCCTTCACAAGAATTCCTGGATTTCAGATGAGGAAACTGAAGCAAAGAAAGTTAAGTGGCCAGTTTAGGTTTATATAGCTATTAAGTATCTGAGGCTGGATTTGAAATCAGATTTTTTTTTTACTACAATTCAATATCTTTTTATCACCTAACTGCTCCATTCTCATTAAGAATTTTTAGTTATCATTCTCATTAAATATGCATTTGAAAAGTACCACATTACCATTTGTAAAAAGAATAAATTATATTACCTTGTTTTTCAGATGCCTCAATGCTCCCAGCAACAGATATTTTACCTATTGAAAGGGACATCAAATATGTAAATATGTATTTCCAAGGGGGTACTGGTAAAAATTTAACAACCCATCTCTGAAAACAATTATGAAATAAATCAATTTTAAGTTTAATATGCATTATTAACATTTTCTCTAATAATTTTATAGTCTAGATAAGCAATAAAAAATAAATAAATCCCTGATTTTTAATATTTACTATTTCAAGCTGTAAATGTTCACACTAAAAATTTAGCAATTGACTCTCCTGAACTACTGTGAGCTGACTCCTGTATACCCCTGTAGCTTATAACTAGAAATTACAGGTTTCCTATGATAGTGTTTTTATCATTTTGAAAGTTAAACAAACAGCAACAAACCCAAACTTCAATATAGTGATGGAATCATTATCTAATTAAGGCATACATTCTTTTTATTTATTTTAAGTATAAAGCTGTAGAATATCTGAAAATCTCTATTGGTAGAAGGAGTTTCCCCTGCCCTCTTCTCTTATAAAGTACATCTATCTACAATATGGATTATAAGCTATTCACATCTTCCTATCCTGTGTGATTATAGCTCATCCTTCAATAAATTCTTCAGAAACCATATCATCTACAGAGTAAAAGACATGATCTAGGTCTTCTCTACATTTTATGGGTACCAATATTGTACTCTTTCTATCAAAAGGTTATTCCTTACTCTTGGAACTTGACAAACCCAGTCCTATTCCAGTCATATACATCTTTTGGGATGGTTTTTATGCTTCTCTTTGAATGCAACTTATCATTGGTGTCATATAATTATTGCCCTTTTAGACTCATCATGTGTATTTCCATTGCTTTTCAGGTAACTTAAAATACTTATTCTTCTGATATTATGGTACTTCATGATTGATAGTCATATAACATTATTGGAAGAACACTGGTATTCATCCATATCTACTACCAGCCTTAGGAACTATGTTAGACACTGGATATAGATTGACAAAAATTAAACAGTATTGTGAAAATTTCTAAGTAACAGTGTCAGATGAAAAAAAAAAGCCCCAAATCTCCAAGCCAAAGGAAGACACATTTATTGAGAGAGGGATCCTGCTTCACAATAAAGCTGGTCTCTGGTCTAGCATACAAAAGACCCCAAGCCTCAGGATACACAGATTTTGTTAAAAAAATAGTATTTTATTATTTTCCAGTTACATATAGAGAAAGTTTTCAACATTTGTTTTTATAGTATTTCCAATTTCAAATTTTTCTCCCTCCCTCCCCTCCCCCCTCCCCAAGAGAGCAGGTAATTTGATATAGGTTATAGGTGTATAATAACATTAACATATTTCTGCATTAGTCATGTTATAAGAGAAGAATCAGACCAAAAAGGAAAAACCTCAAAAAGGAAAAACAACAGCACCAAAGACAAGAGAAATAGTATGATTCTATCACCATCCATATTTCACAGTTCTTTTTTTTTCTTCTGTATTTGGAGATCCTTTTCCATCAAGAGTCCTTTGGAACTTTCTTGTACCAGTGTATTGGTGAGAGGAATCTAGTCTATCACAGTTGATCAACACATAATATTGATAATACTGTGTACAATGTTCTTCTGGTTCTGCTCATCTCACTGATCAGTTCATGCAAGTCCTTCCAGGTCTCTCTGACATCAGCCTGCCCATTGTTTCTTACAGCACAATAGAATTCCATTACATTCATATACCACAACTTGTTCAGCCATTCCCCAATTGATGGGCAGCCCCTCAATTTCCAGTTCCTTGCCACCACAATAAGAACAGCTATAAATATTTTTGTACATGTGGGTCCTTTTCCCTTTTTTATCATATCTTTGGAAAAAAGACCCAAAAGTGGTATCGCTGATTCACAGATATTTATTTGTGATGACTCCTCCCACAATTTAACAAAATCCATGTGGTACAAAGACAATAAGTATAAAATAGGAAAAAAAGAAACCATCAGTCAAATATCAGCATAGTCACTTGCCATTCTATATACTCTACTTAAAATAGCCTGTTACTAAGTAACAGGCTCAAAATATAGGAAGCCATCTATTGGAATGTGTCTTTCCCATATTGAATGAAGCCTCTCTTGCCTCTATTCCTCTGAGTTGTTTTCTCCTATCAAGAATTAACACTGTATTGGTTCAGCATGGCCTTCCAACTTCTCACCAGCTTTGATTGATCCCTTATAGCTCAGAAGTTCCTTTTTTAGGTATCTGATCTTTAAGCTGATTGGTAGCTATACCTAACAACAATTAGAAGTCAGATAGTTGAATTCAAGATAAATTGTAGAGTAGACAAGTTGACAATATAGCTTTTGCATTTGCTCCTTTCAATACCTAGCTTATTTCATTCATTATCATTTGCTTAAGATACTAAAGAATATCTAAATATTTTAAATCCCAGTTAGTAGTCTATAAACTGATTAGTATTACTGTCACCTACTTGTATCTAAGGGATGGGGAAAATATACAACAGTATATTTCTATGAGAAGCTTATATTTCTATTGGGGAAAACAATGGAAAAACAGATAAATACAAACTATATACTAAGGAAACCGAAAGTAATATCTAGCCCAGGTAATGGAGTATTAGCAAGTAAAATAAAAAGGATAGGTCTTATATAAGAAGTGGCACTTGAACTGAGCCTTAAAGCAAGATAGGAACTTCAGAAGGAGAGTATATTACAAGGATAGTCAGGAACTTTGCAAAGAAATAGAGATGGTATATCTTCTACATTAAGAAGAATAACGTGTATGAAGCCTGAAAAGATATGCTATGTGATTGTCAAAAACATCAGTTTGTATTTATGGAAATTGGTAGCTATGTGCATTTCTTAGGTTGGAAAATGAAATGGTCAAATCAATGTTTTAAGAATATCACTTTGACCAATGTGTGGATGAGGAAGAGAAACTAGAAGCAGGGTGAACAACTAAAATTCTATTACCAAGTACAAGGAAGATTGGTACTGAGTGTATGTAAAAGACAATGGGGTCATAGAACTGGGATCACTGGAAGGACTATGTATTTTTCTAGATAAAAGTTAGTCTCCTCCTGTGATTCAATTTTAATCATAACTCATTCACTGACAGTACCTATCCAAAATGTTTTGACATTTTAAAGATATGGACTGATTGTCCAAATATATGTCAGAGATTCACATTATTTATCCTTCAACCACATGATTGTACTTGCTTGGATTATTACAGTAATCCCTTTTGACAGGCCATGGATCTCATTGTATAAGGAATATAGTGTTCTTGTGCTCAATACAACTAGCACAATATCTTGAACTGTGGTAGCTCACTGTTGATAAAAAAAATTACTCTTCCCTTTGGAGTTTAGATTGAATAATTTCCATGATGGCAGTGAAGCATCATTTTTTTCCTTTGATATTTACCATCTGAAAATCAATGAAAAATCTCTTTATCTTTGAAGTAATCCTGAGTGGTCTTAGCATATGCAGTTATGAAAATGGATACCTTGATTTGCTTGAGTCCCCCACTACCTGGTGTTCTATACAAAATAGGTTGGATAGTATCCATGAAGTATGTTAACATTTTCTTTTCTTTCTTGCTTAATAAAAAAAAAATTCTATAATTTTACATGCATTATTTTTATCTGGATTCCTTCCCTTTTACTAAGAAGGGAATTTAAATCTTAAGAACTGGCCTTTGCATTCTGGAGAACTGGCCTTTGTGTTCTCTGGTCTTCCCCGTTGGTGAATGAGAGATCTAAATTCCATTTAAGAGAGGTTCACCTCAGTTTATACAGGTGATAGATACATGTTGGTTGAGAACCTTTAAAACTGCATTTTACTTTACCAAGTAAATTGCTTTTTTTTTCTTTTGAATGAACAGACAATAAACATGGTAGGATCTTGTATTCTGTCTGTGGAGTCCTGTTGATTCCCTTATGTTTTTAAACATATCTTCCATGTACAAAGAAGAATCTGAGATGGATTTTATATATAATAGAAATAGATATGTAGGATGTGAATTATTCTATTCAACTTTTATTGTTCTTCTGGACTTGGAAGGATAGAAGAAAAATTATAAATAGGGAATTGAGATTCATGATTAAATACATATATATATAACACATATATATATGCACATGCATATACATACACATGCACATACTTACATTCATATACATGCACACACACATATTGTGAGTGAGATTTTCTCCATCCCTTAGTTATAAGAGATTCACCATAGTTATAAGTGATTGGATTAAGATAATAATCAATATATTAACTAAAAATTATGATTTATTATATTTAGTTATTATTATATTTAGATTACATAAGGTCAAAAGCTTCAGTCTTTTCTCATATTTCCTAATTTTCCAATGTCAAGCATTAGGTAATATCACAAGATCTAGTAGTCAGCAATGCTATATTTTAATAATCACGAGTGACATACTTTCCTATAAGAGTTCATGCTGTTGACCAGTGGTCTAACAATGATCCACCCTATTGTTATCATAATGCTGTCATTTATAGTCATTTAGGTAGTTCCTCATATTTCCTAAGAATGTTTTAATTTTAAAAGCACAACTAATGATATAATGCTGTACAAGTGTAAATTTTGGAAGGGTATATAAACCCATGGATTGTGTAATTCTGGGTTTTTCAGACCCAATGCCTGGATGACTGGCTTTATTGGGAGGCTAAAAACCCTCTCAATAAAACTATTTGTTTCATCCTGGAAACTTTGTTGTTTTTGTTCTTCCTTCTGACTTAAAAATTTTCCCGACAATATATATATATATATATATATATATATATATATATATATATACATTTATATACACATGCACACATGATGAGAGATCTTAGCTGCCTTTGATAAGCTCAAAATTACAGGGCCACACAAACCACATATGATTTAGTAGTTGCTCTCAGTGAACTTGGAGACATCATGGAAATGGGATAAGTAATAGGACTCAAAAGTCAAGACAACAAGTAGGTATTAAGTACCTAATATGTGCTAGGAACTGTTTTAAGCATTGAAGAAGGGAAATATAATGAGTTTCATAAAAAAGGAAAGGACAGATTCCATTACTATAAGCTAATAAGCTTCTTAAAACAATATAGAACAGATTATTAAAGAAATAGTTCATGAGGGGCAGCTAGGTGTCACAGTGGATAGAGCACTGGCCCTGGATTCCGGAGAACCTGAGTTCAAATCAGGCCTCAGACACTTAACACTTATTAGCTGTGTGACCCTGGGCAAGTCACTTAACCCCAATTGCCTCACCAAAACAAACAAAAAAACAAACAAAAAATGAAAAAAAAAAGAAATATTTCGTGAATAGTTAGAAAAGGTTATAGTGATGACTAGTTAAGGCCTTCATTTGTTCTTGCCTAAACTATTGCTATAACCTTTCCATCTGGTTTCCTACTTCATGTCTATTTTATTCTAACCAGTCCTTTCTTCTAATGGCAAGGTGATTTTCCTAATGTATAAGGCTGACTATGTCATATCCCTACTCAATAAACTCGAGGGACTCCCTATTACCTTTAGAGTAAAATCTAAACTGTTTGGTATTTAACTGTTTTCACAACTTGGCTCTTCCCACCTTTCCAGCCTTTTATACTATGTGTCTCACCCTTCTCTCTTTCCCAACTCTAAGATCCAGCAACATTATCCTATGTGCTGCTTTTTACATATGATTCTCTATCTTTAGTCTCCATGTATTTAGTCTCTTTCCCATGCTTGGAGGGTTCCCAATCCATACCTCTGCCTCTTAGTTTCCTTGGCTTCTTTCAAATGTTAACTCAAAAGTCATCTTCTTCAGGAAACTTTTGCTGTTCTCTCAGTTTTTAATGTGTTCCCATCTTAGATGACCTCAATCTATTCTATCAATCAATCTAGTGTTCTATCAATCTATTATTTCATCTATCTTCCATACATAAATAGTTGTTATCTCCCCCATTTAAATGTGAGCTACTTGAGGGTATAGAGTGTCTTTCTCTATCTGTATCTCTCTGTTTCTCCCCTTCATTCCTTCATTCCCTCCTTCCTTCTTTCTTTCCCCTTCTTTCTTTCTTTTCCCAGCATTTAGTACTGTGATACACACACACACACACATATGTACATCCATCCTTCCTTCTCTCTGTCTGTCTATCTATCTATCTAGTTGTTCACTCATGCAATCTTCTCTGACTCTAAGGGAACTCATGGACTTTTGTCCATGGGATTTTCTTGGCAAATATATTGGAGTGGTTTGCACTTTTTTTCTCCAGTGTACCCCCATTTTACAAATGAGTAGCTTAGGCAAATAGGGGTTAAATGACTAGCCCAGGGTCACACAGCTAATACATGTCTGAGTCCAGATTTGAACTGAGATCTTTTTAACCCCAAGCCCGATACTCTATCCACTGTACCACCTAGCTGCCACTCAAACACATAGACACAGAGAGAGTGTTTTTTTTTTTTTAATAATTGGATGGTTATGTCATAGATACAAACATAGCCTGAGAACTATTGTGGCAAAGGGTATAGAGGACCAGATTTTTAGAAAGATCTAAAATCTACCCTCTCTTTGTAACACATTAGCTATGCAACTCCAGAGTCATCTATCTTTTGAGTGCCCCCAGGCGACTCCCTAAAACCATGTTACCAATTCCTTGTGTTTCCTTCCCTTTCCTTCCCTCCTAAACCCTTTTGCTCAAAGACATAGATACACCAACTGCTTAGTTTTAATTTTGACAGAATCTGTTACAACTGTTAAATTTTTTGTGACAGTTCAACAAATTAGAACAGTTTTATCTGATTTAATCAGTTTTTCTCTGCCATAGGTTTTGGGATTTTCTGATGATTGGCTTTTGGCTGAAACTAATTCCCAGGCTTTACACAAGCTACTCTATAAAAATGCATTGGACAAGTGGGATAGGATATGAAAGAGAGGAGTTCTTTTTTTTTGTTTGTTTGTTTTTTGTTGTTTTTTGTTTTTTTTTGGTGAGGCAATTGGGGTTAAGTGACTTGCCCAGGGTCACACAGCTAGTAAGTGTTAAGTGTCTGAGGCCGGATTTGAACTCAGGTACTCCTGACTCCAGGGCTGGTGTTCTATCCACTGTGCCACATAGCTGCCCCAGGAGTTCTTTATAAAAAAAAAAAGAATTAATGGCTACATAAATAAAACATGGTACTAAAAATTACTTGGCTCTAGAATACCCAGCACAGAAGTCAATCAAACATATGGTGTGACGGAAAGAGAACTAAACTTTGAGTGAGGAGACTTCTTTCTAATTAAAGGGTTATGAGCTCTTAGAACCAGATCTTGAAGGAACCTTGGAGATGCTTTAGTACAGTCTCTTCATGTTATAGATGGAAAAACTAAAGCCTGGTTAAGTCCCTTTCCAGAGAGAGAGAGGTAAATGCTGAAAGAAAAAAGGGAATTTGCTAAGGACTTATCTGTCCTGTAATGTTAAACACACAAAAGATACAAAAACAAAAGTTAAGCTGGCCACTCCCCTAAAGTAGCTTACATTCTAACCATGGAGAAAACATCTGGGAGCATATTTCCATTTGGAAAGTTAGAGGGATAGTAAGTAGAGCTGAAAGAGAAAGTAGCAATCAGTACTGAACATCTTGTTTTTTGACTCCAAATTCATCTTCCTGGAGATAGATAGATATAGCAGGTCATAGGACACACTGATAAGATTATTTTCTGATTTGATGTATTTAAGGGTTCTTTCATCCTTCTCTCCCTCCAATTTTGTGAAATTTAAAGTCTAATTAGAAACATTTACATTTTTCTTTGAAAATGGTATTTTTTTGTTGTTGTTGCTTCCAGGAAGATAAAAGCTAAATAAATTGGTTAACCAAAACACATTTTGGCCTTCCTGATTTTCCAATGCAATTCATGCAAAACAATTGAGGCAGTTGTATAAGTAAGTCTGGCCCAAGTGAATTTTTGGAATGAAATGAATAATAATAGCAGCTTACATTTGCATAGGGCTTTAGAGTTTTCAAAGTGTTTTTATGTACATTATCTCTCCTGGTCTTGATGGGGAAGATTTAACTTCCCTCAATTAGTAGAGGAGGAAACAGGGGCTCCATGTATTTGAGTGGCTTGATAGATATTACTTGATTAATAAATTTTAGGACTGAGAGTACAAGAGATGTCTTCAGTCTCATAGTCCACCACATCATCGGGGTATATAGCCATAAATGAACAAATAAATATATAGACAGACAGTTGTAGGTGGCAGGGACAGAGAAAAAAAAGAGCAGGAGGAGGAACATGGAGCTACTGTGGCCAGCCATACCTGGCCCGAACCTAGAGGAAAAAAGGGGAGAAGTAAGGAGGAACAGATCCTTGAGGGTTGAATGTAGGCACAGACAGGAGAGAATGGGTGACATATGGGGGCAGGGACAGACATGTGATACCCAAAGGAGGAAGGAGAAAAAAAAACTGACATGCAGGGGTGACACTAAAGTGGCTGAGCATAGTGGGGCAAAAGTCTCCTCTTTAGGCCTCTGGAGGTCTAAAGCCAAGTCCCTGATCCAGCAGCAGTCTCTCTGTGTCTGTTCTACTTCATTTGGAGGATTTTTTTAAAAGTTTATTTACTTATTTATTTTTAATTTTTTGTGGGGAATGAGAACACCAGTAGAGGGACAGTAGCAGAAAGAGAGAAAACATAATACTATACATTAAAATTAACATAGGTGTTTCTCTGGAATAATTTCTTTAGGTAAAGTCAAATTTCCAATCTGAATTTATGCAAAGTAGGAACTGTTGGTATGTGTGTGTGTGTGTGTGTGTGTGTATGTGTGTGTATGTGCATGTATGTGTATGTGTATAGTGATCAAACTGCCCAGATAATTCTGTTTAGATTACTTTGAGTCAACATTTATTGAATATTACTATATATGAGGATCCATATAGGTGTTATGTAGGGTATAGCTATAAATAAGAACATTATCTATCTATCTATCTATCACCTATCTATCTATCACCTGCCTTTCTGTTTGTCTATCTATATCTATGTCTATATCTACCTATCTATCTACCCATTTATCTATCATAAACTACCTAGAGAGACTGTGGAATAGTGAATAAAGATCCATTTTCATAGTCATAACAACCTGGTTTCAAGTTTAACATAGGACACACTGATAAGAGATGTCAAACATGTAGTTTATGGTTATCTACTAAGTGTGAACCAAGCCAGATTAAAATGTAATAGGGAGGGGCAGCTAGGTGGCACAGTGCATAGAGCACCGGCCCTGGAGTCAGGAGTACCTGAGTTCAAATCTGCCCTCAGACATTTGACACTTACTAGCTGTGTGACCCTTGGCAAGTCACTTAACCCCAATTGCCTCACCAAAAAAAAAATGTAATACGGAAATAGCAAAATAAATTAAGAACCTAAAGATATAAACATGTATCATTCCCTAAGTAAACATTCATCCATAAGGGATGCTCATGTATGATTTAGTACCCATCCCCCATCCCCTCTACCTTGTTTCTATTTGATTATGCTACCACTGCTCTAGACAATGCTCTAATTCAGTAAATTGAAGAGAAGATGTTGACCTGCATTGGTAAAAGGAGATTTCTCACCAGGGAGTTCTTTTTACCAATGAAATCATAGGATAAATAATGTTTGGGTTCATCCTAGAAAATTGAATAAACCTGTTAGTGTTTTACTGAAAAATATTATTATCTAGGTTAAGCTTTTGACCAGAGATTCAGCAGCCTTACTTTCTAAGGATTTGGATAAATGGTGACATTATTAATTTGCTAGATTCTCATCATTCTTTGTGGTGTTCTTGATGGTGTGTAGCATATCTTCAATTTTCCTGACTGGTCATGGCTGTTGAAGCAGTATAATCGTGAATGACAACGTAGGCTTTTGGGAAGCATGCACAAATCCCACAATATTGTAAAGAAATGAGGTTATTCTTTTGGGGAGTCCAATGTTGGACTTCAGAATGGATTTCTAATCTCTTTACGAGTAAATGGCAAGTGTAATGCTGAGGATAACCCTTGTTATTTGTCCTTCATTCTCAAAGAGGACCACAACATCAATGTGATGCCATAAGTTGGACTGAATTGGATTTGAGTGAGGGTGGGCTGTACAAGATCACAAGCTCACTTTCTCCTGCAAAGTCCCTAGGGCCAGTGGCAACATATATACCAGGATGACTGGAGATGGCCCTAGTGGTTTAAGGCAATTGGGGTTACATAACTTGCCCAGGGTCACACGGCTAGTAAGTGTATGAGATGAAATTTGAACTTCAGTCTTCTTGACTCCAGGACCAGTGCTCTATCAGATTGCCTTAGATGATTAAGTACTGCCATCAAAAGAAGAGGAAAGTAGAGATGTAGTATATGCCAGCACACCTGGCTCAAATTCTATACATGCCATTTAACTGTCATGGAGGTACCATAGTGATATGGTCCATAGGAGACTATATGGATTTTTCATGATACATTTTATTGACTATAATAAAAATCCACAAAAGAGCACCAATAAATTGTGATGGGCCAAGTGATCTGGTACTCTTGGAGAAACTTCCTATATTCAAAGACCAATGTTTTATTGATAAAACATGTTGTCTGGTATTGTATAATTTTTTTTTGGAAAAAAATCCCAGGAGTTAGAATGTTTTTAAATAATGCATCCTAAATTAATTAGGTAATACCCTAGAAAATTTGAAACTGAAATAACTATACATACAACACACAATTAATTACTGAACTTGAACTAGTTGCTGACTTGCACCTGCTCATTTCTAAAAGGGGAAGGGGTGAAATACTTTGTGAAAGGCAACAAAAAAAAAGTTGGAATAGGCATCCAAATTTAAGGTGGTCATTTCTCTTCATTTCATGTTTAATTGTAGCTCAAGGTTAAAACTTGCAAAGCAGTAGAAGAGATAGGACTTGTGACAAATTTGTTGTAAGCATTGATTATTTGCTAGTATGTGTACTGATATGTACCAGCTGGGAGAAAGTGCTGATTGAGAGACAACCATGAATTACAGCCAAAATAATTTATAACCTAAGACAACAGTGGAGATGGAAAAGTACTTGAGAAAATAAAAAAGTTAGAGCTAGGATTTGTTCTGTTGTTGTTATTGTTGTTTTCCTCTCAGGTATCTGACTTTTTTTTCCTCAGTGTCCTCAAATATATAATTAAAAAAAAATATATATATATATATATAACAGTAAACAGTACAAACTTACTGAAGAATAATTTCCTTATGTGCATTGTCATAGGGAGTTCCGTCATCAGTAGTTCCTTTCACCAATAAGATAACAGACATGAAAATGCTCCCACTCCCAACACAAAACAAAATCAAGCTTCAAGAAAGGGAAATACAATGTTTACCCATATGTGTTTTGGTAATCAGAGCATAACAAGAAGCAATATACATATATTTATATTTGTTTTATATATATATATGTGTGTGTGTGTAACTATATATGTATGTATTGGTGTGTATTATCTATCTATACCTTTTAACTGTTATATATATATATACACACACACACACACACACATATATATATATATATTTATGTTTATTTATCAACATTAATGTAGTAGAGCTACAACTCTGGGTTATGAAACTGTCAAAGTGACAGCATAAAAGGAGAAATTGAAATGATTGAAACAATTAGAAACTGGAAAGTAAAGAGCTAGGGTATCTGACAAGATGGCTATTATTGTAAGCAGGAAATCTCATTTTTTCAGTGGTCAGTTGTATTGCATTACATTCAGAAGCCTGTGAATACACTGAAATATATAAAAACCTTTGCAAACTATAATGCAACCATTGATCTGTAGATGTTCCTCACTCCACTCTGTATCTATTGCTCTGCCTGGTTTCAGCTGCTGGAAAAAGATGCCCCCCCTGCTAAGGGTACCATTTTGGGAAGGCAGCTATTTGTTGTGAATCAGTGTAGATGACTCCATTTAAAAACCTTATTTAAAACTTTGAGAGTGTGACAGCTGCATAAGAAGATGGTGTGTATGCTCGCCAATTGTGGTAGCTGCCTAAGGTGGAACATGTTCACTAATATTATATCCCCATGATAAAGTAATGAGGGAGTGGCAGAGGCAACCCTAATCCCATTTCCTCATAGACTCGGTGGATCAATCAAGATTGTGTTTCTGTTATGTGGAAATTGCTTACTCCTATTGATAACACAGATTAAATGCTGGCAGGGCCAGCAAGACTTGTTGCTTTGGTGTATTAAGAAATGAATTTTCTCTTACATATTGAGTTTACATAAATTTATCAGGGAAAGGCCCTAATCTAAGTTTCTTTTTAACACTGGCACCCCACCCTTTCTTGCCTCCTTTTGGGTGCTGTCTTTTTCCCCCACCTTTTCAGATTGTAAACTCCTTAAGGTCAGGGACTATCTTTCTTTTTATTAATTGTATCCTCAGCACTCAGCACAGGGCCTGGCACATAATAGGCACTTAGTAAATGTTTACTGGGTTGAATTGAATATACAAATGTGCCCTGAAAGGTTGTTGGCCCAGAGTATTTCTCCTATAATCCCCATTGCCAATGCTTTAGTTATACAATGACACAACTCAGAGAGTGCTATGCTTAGAATTAGTGGACTAATATTATAAAATTCCATCTTAAGCTGTGTGACCAAATCAATAAACCTCTCTGGGTCTCCTTTTCCTCACCTGTAAAATGGGAACAATAATAATTATGCCTCTGGGTATGTTATGACAGAAGTGTCCTACAGACTTAAAATCATTATATAAATGATATTTTGTTATTGTTATTTCTCTTTGTTTTTCTTTCCTCTAGCTACTATCTGGGAGTATCCAACCCAGTTGCTACAAATTAATTGTGGCTTCCCTTATATTCCTTCAGGACTTGTTCAGGGAAGCGTGTTGAGATGATGAATAGTTGTGAGAGAGAAAAGGAGAATAAAGTTCCTCACTTCATCACCATTGCTAAGCTACTCCTACATATGAATTGGTATCTTCTATCCTCACTGAATTAGGGTGATATAGTTGAAAGGGCATTGGATCTTGATTCAAGAGGTTTGAACAAGTATAAGCATGTATTTTATTAGCTGCGTAGCCTTCTATAAATTTTCAAATAAACTGTTGACCATTTTTTTCAAATAAGGTGTATGTGACCTTGGACAAGTCCTTGGACAAATTCTCTAAGGCTGATTTTTTTTGTTTTGTATAATATTAAATATAATGATAATTATATTGCTTATATTACCAGGTGGTGAGATACAAATACTTGTAATATACATATAAAGATGTATTATATAAAGATAATATATAATATTAAAGATAATAAATAAAAGAAAGTATAATGATATAAATAAATATTTGTAATCTTTAAGCACTCTATTTTTAGGTCTAGACCTAAGATTTTATTGGTATAGGGACCTATTGAATAAACTTAGAAAGTTATCTAGGGCATTAAGAAGTTAAGTGCCTTGTCCAAGGTGATTTTAGCCATTATTCAACACTCATCAATCACTATATTACTAAGAGTTATTATACAATTTGACACTATTATTAATACTTTCTCTGCACAAGCAGTCATCCCTCTTCTTCAAATCAGATCTATTTACCTAGGACAAAATTCTCATGAAGCCTGCCTATTTCCACTATGAAATGGAGATATTCTACATATGTCATTTTTCTCAAATATCTATATTTTAATACCCATTTATAACTTTGCTTGCTCTTATAGTGTCTAAAGAAAAAGAGAATGGACAGTGATTTCCATAATGGAAGTTCCTCCAGGGTAGCAAAATGGTCATTGAGGAAAGGATGACTAGCTATTAGTGTGTGAGGCTAACAATGGTAGCTCAGATCTCTAAAGAAGTTAGTCATCCATCAACAGGAACTACTGTTATTGTTTCTTTTTTAATCTTTTCTGACTTTTATTATTAGACTTAGTGATTTGATTTGCCCACTAACTACTTGAAAGGATAATGAAATTTCTGGGACATTTTATGGCTTATGGAGAAAATAGAATACAATAACTGAAATCATGACTACTCTAGGAAATTAGGTCTATTTGGTCACCATTGTTGTATAATTTAAACTGTTACAGTAAGCCCCAAAGAGACATTTAAAAACTTTCTAAAGAAATAGGAAACTTTCTGTTTTCCTAGTACATAGAAATTTAATGCTGAATTATGCAAATACACATGGGAGGAGTTAACACCTCCTTATAAAGGAAAATACAATTGCAATTCAGTGCTATATTTAATTGTCATTCTGTTGTTTTCAGTAGTGTCTGATTCTTTTTGACCAAATTTGGAATTTTCTTAGCAGAGATATTACAGAGGTTTGCCATTTCCATTTCTAACTGATCTTACAAATGAGAAAACTGGGGCAGCTAGGTGGCACAGTGGATAGAGCACCGGCCCTGGAGTCAGGAATACCTGAGGTCAAATCCAGCCTTAGATGCTTGACACTTACTAGCTGTGTGACCCTGGGCAAGTAACTTAACCCCAATTGCCTCACCAAACAAACAAACAAACAAACAAAACAAATGAGAAAATTGAGGTAAATGGTTAAATAATTTGCACAGTCATATAGTTTGTAAGTATCTGAGGTCACACTTGAAATCAGATCTTCCTGACTCCCAGCCCAGAACTCTATCCACTGTGCTACCTAACTGCCCTTCTATACTGAAATATTAGAGGCATATAGTGAACTTCACTCAGGACAGCTTAGTAGAGAAGCTTTAAAATGGGCTATAAAAGGGGGTTTCAAAATCAGATATATTTGAAATTCAAAACTGATACACATATGATTGAGGTGGCTTAAATTAAAACCTAAATGAAGTTAGGGAGTTAGTGAGTAGCTTCTAAATTATATTACAAGGCTTTCTCCTCCCCATTTTTCTGATTGGTTTTTGAAAATAGATAATTTATTTTCAAGTTCATCAGCATGAATGTGTCCTCTCATACCCAACCAACCTCTCTGATGTACGTCGAAAACCTTTTATGCCTTTTATTCACATGAGATTGTTTTGTCCATATTCTCCTATAAATTCTTTAGAGAGAATATAACTAATGGACTGAAACTATTTTGATCCTTGAGTATTAAGTATCTCTCAAATTGTGAGATAGTAGAACTGGATACAAAATTTATTTAAAACAAATTAGAAGCTACTATCCAATTTAGGGAAGGGAAGGGAATGAATATTTATTTTAAATTCATACTATGTAGCATCTATTATTCTAAACACTTTAAAAATATTATGTTATTTGAATCTCACAATAACCCTGGGAGGTAGGTACTACTGTCATCCTCATTTTATACCTGAGGAAACTGAGGCATAAAGAAATTAAGTTATTTGTTCAGGGTCATATGAATTGTGTCTGAAGCTAGATTTGAATTCTCATCTTTCTGACTCTACCTACACACACACATACATGTGTGTATATAAATATGTATGGTTATGGGTATGGGTATGAGTATATGTATATACACACATACATAGAGTGAGAGAGAGATATTCAGCAGTACAGTTAATTACCTCTATTTTTAATGTTTCTTTTTATATACATGTATAAAATATACTTTACCTTAATTAACAGTCTCATTATGAATTCCAAGGATATAGGAATCTCATGCTTGAAAATGGAAAATTCAAGTGGAAAATGAGAAAATAAAGGAGCAGGAGAGGAGCTTTTTGTTAGTACTTTTACTGGTGAGATATACTTCAAGGGATTGGTAACCTGAAAATGTTGAATAGCAACACTAAAAAAGAATTTATGCTTACAAATAAATCTTTTTTTTTCTTTCCTCCAAAATTCCTGTAACCAAAATTCCCTGAAGGGATAAACTTGTAATTTTAGCTCAAGGCAAAATCCATTTACTCTGCTTTCTCTTTCACCTAGTTATTTCAATATCAAAAAGATTTGAGTCCATTATACGTTTAGCCAAAGTGAAGAGTTCTACTTTATAAGAAAACATTACTATGGGCTATTTTTTATTTCTTAACATTTAAAAATGGGCATGAATTTTTTTTGATGACATGTCAAGTTAATGCAAAAAATAAAAGTTGTTTTTTTCCTTGTTATTAGAACATAAAGAGCTAAGAATATATTACTATATTTTCCATTCATGTATAATTCTTTTGTTGAATAGCTATTTTCAGAATATATATCTTAATAATAATAGATTATATACATGTGATGAGGAATAATATAAATAAAAATTTCTTGTCTAAGGTGATTTAAGTTTTATAAAGCATTTTGAACTCTACCCTGAAAAGAAGGCGGTTCAAGTTTTATTATTTCAATTTTACAGATCAAAAAATTGGGGTTAAGAGAAATTAAGTAATGTGCTCACAAAATCACCAAATACTTAAGCTAAGATTACCCAAAATGTACACCCTTACCATGGAACTAAGTGTTAATGTAAATAATTTGAGGATTATCATTATCAATATTTATATAATGCTTAATGAGTCACAAAGCAGAATATCACAGAATCACCTTATTTTATAACTGGAGAGAACATGAGTTACCATGTGTTAGCAAGTTTTTCATTGCCTCAAATCTAAATTGGTTTCCTTAAAATTTTATCCTGTTGTTCCTTATTTTTTCTCTTGAGAACAAACCTCTTGCACAGGATAATCCTTTCAATACATGAAAATCATTATCTTATTTGAAATTTACAACAACCTAGGGAGAAAATATTTTATAAATGAGGAAACTGAGTATCAGGCAGTTTATTTGCCCATGGTTATTGTGTCGAGTAAAATTAAATATGGTCACCCTATAATTGTCCCAAGTTTTAGGGAATATAGCTGGGATTTATCATATATTTGTTACTTAGAAATTAGAGGCTACTGCACAAGTTTGGGGGCATTAAGCATTTATTAAAGCATATTAATTATTTGTAAAGAGAACATATGGCTCAGAAAGTTAGCTAGGAGAGAGGAAAGAGAGAAACCTGGGCCCGTGTCTTCTCTTCTGTGTTCCCAGGCCAAGAGAGCAAGTGACTGTGTAAGTTCCCTGTGGACATGACAAGAGTGCATGCTTACACACTGTTCAAAGGTAAATTGGCTAGCATCATTCAAATCTATGGGTTCACTGGATTTGAGGGTGGTCAGGCTGATGCCAGACTACTGAGCCCTCTAAGGGGAAAAAGCCTTCAAGTAGGTGTGGTTTTAATTCACATTCACAGTCCAAGGTTCAACCATATTTCCTTTGAAATTTTCTTGACTCTGGGCTGGCCCCCAAACCCATTATCTTCTCACATTACAGAGTTACTAAATTTATGAGGTTAGATTTAAAATTTTTTTTGTAAGATATTATTACAAGTATGCCTGAGAAGCATATATTTTCTAAAATCTTGAATTAACTTTGTATTTCTGCTTTAGATATATTTTGTTATTGTTGCTGATTAAATTACATCTCTCTATAAATTTATTTTCTTTCCCAAGAAACATTATAATACTTATTTAACAATTATTGGTAACTTTCTAAGATCCAATAATTCTTATGTCACGTGGATTATTTCTAATCATAAACATAAGGAATCAAATATGAGATTAATTTTTAAAAGGTAAATGTAACACTAAAAAGAAAATTATACAACAATTTCACTAAGGAATATAAATATTAAATGAAATATAACCTGATAAAATATAGCAATGCATTAAGAAAAATATTCATCATTATCAAGCATGTTTATAAAAGATGTGCAAGGCTTATTCATCATAAAACATATTACAGCCATATCTCCAAGATATTGTGGGTTCATTACATTTCCAGGGCACCACAATAAAGCAAATATTGCATTAAAGTGAGCCACATGAATTTTTTGGTTTCACAGTATATATAAAAGGGTTTTTTGTTTGTTTTAAAAACTATACTGGTCTTTCAAATGTGCAATAATATTATGGCTTAAAAAACCCCACCTTATTTAAAAATACTTGACTACTAAAAATGTTAACAAGCATCTGAGTTTTCGGTGAGTTGCAATATTTTTGCTGGTGGAGGGTGAAGAATTTTGTTTCTGAACCTAAAATGAAACTGTTCTTTTCCATAATTAAAGGAGAAAATTTAGACATGCTGTAAATAAGTATATTTAGATATACTTACTATAAAAATACATTTCTCCTTCATAGTGGTAATGTTAGGTAGGAGTATTAGGATTTGAGCTGAACTTAATCCAAGTAGTTCTTGAAAGAGGTGAGGAAGGACTTTATTCTACATATGAATGACATTTTCAAAGCTACTAAGGTACATGATAGAATTTGTGTGTGTGTATGTGTGTGTAGTTTACTGGATTAAAGAGTACACGAAGGCTAATGAGTCTGAAGTTAGGATAGAGCCAGTTTGTAGAGGACTTTTTAAATTTATTTTTAATGATAAAAGTATTTTGTTATTTTCCAGTTACATGTAAAAACAGTTTTCAACATTTGTTTTTATAAGATTTTGAGTTCTAAATTTTTCTTCCTCCTTACCTTCCCTCCCCATCACCAAGACAGAAAGCAACCTGATATAGGTTATATATGTACAATCACATTAAACATATTTCTGCATTAGTCATGTTGTGAAAAAAGAATCAGAACAAAAGAGAAAAATTTGGGGAAAAAAAGGAGAAACAACATGGTTCAATGGGCATCTGGATTCCATAGTTCTTTTTATACAAATGTGGAAGGCATTTTCCATCATAAGTCCTTTGGAATTTTCTTGGATAATAATATTGCTGAGAAGAGTAAGTCTCTCATAGTTCATCATCACATAATGTTGCTGTTACTGTGTACAATGTTCTCCTGGTTCTGTTCACTTCACTTAGCATCAGTCCACTTAAGTTGTAGAGGACTTTATCTCTTATTTACTTATTTAGTTGTTTATTTAGAATTTTCCCTACCTTACATGTCAAAATAAATTGTAATATTTATTTTTAAAATTTTGCGTACCAAATTCTCTTCCTTCCTCCCTATCCCCCCTTAAGAACTCAAGCAATTATATGTAAATATAAGTTATAGATGTGCAGTCATGTAAAATATACAGACAAAAAAATTTTAGAAAAAGAAACTACCAACAACAAAATATACTTCCATTTGTATTCAGATACCTTGAGTTCTTTCTCTGTAGATGGATTACATTTTTCCTAAGTCCTTCAGAATTTTCTTGGATCATTGCATTGCTGAAAATAAATGTCATTAGCAGCAGATCATTTTACAATATTGCTATTATTTTGTATACAGTACATTTCACTTTGCATCAGCTCATATAAGTCTTTCCAGGTTTTTCTGATAGCATCCTGCTCATCTTTTTTTTTTTTTTAATAGTAAACTACATTTATATAGTACATTACAGAGAGATTTACTTTCAAAACACCAATGAGAGGGGGCAGCTAGATGGAGCAGTGGTATAGCACTGGCCCTGGATTCAGGAGTACCTGAGTTCAAATCCGGCCTCAGACACTAAACACTTACTAGCTGTCTGACCCTGGGTAAGTCACTTAACCCCAATTGCCTCACTAAAAACAAAAACAAAAACAACAACAACAACAAAAAACCAATGAGGTTGATTATTGCAACAACAATAATAGCTAACATTTATATGGTACCTTAGACATAACAAAGAATTTTCTTCACAATAGCCCAGCAAAACAATTACCATCATCCTCATCATCATCCTCATCTTATACTCTTGCCTCTGCTTCTATTTTTCCCCAGTTACTATTGATAACTGTGTTTCCCTCCATCTTATCAATCCCCATGATTATTTACTCTATTTGCTATCTTCTTTTATACTTTCCCTCCTCAAAAGTTTTTTGCTTCTGACTGCCTCTCCCCCAATCTGTCCTCCCTTCCTTCACCCTTCCATCCTTATCCCCTTCCCCTCTCACTTCCCTGAAGGGCAAAATATATTACAATACCCACTTGAGTATATATGTTATTCCCTCTTTGAGCCAATTCTGATTAGAGTAAGGCTCATTCACTCCTCTGCTCCCTTCCCATCTTCCCCTCCACACCATTAGCTTCTTTCTTTTTTCTTTTATGTGACATACTTTACTCCATTCCAACTTTCCCTTTCCCTTTCCCTTACTTCCAGTGAAGTTCTCTCACCCCTTAATTTTATTTAAAGATATCTTCATGAGGCAGCTAGGTGACACAGTGGACAAAGTACCCTCACTGGACCCAGGAGAACCTGAGTCCAAATCCAGCCTCAGATGCAAGCCACTCACCAGCTGTTCTACCCTGGGCATGCCACCCCACCCTGACTACCCTGCAAAAAAATAAAGAAAAAATAAATGCTTTCCATATATCATCCCTTCATAATCAATCCCCACCTGTTCCCTCAGTCTAAATTTATTCCTTTCAGCTACCCTAATACTGAGAAAGTTCTTATAAGATAGAAGTATCATCTTCCCATGTAGGAATATAAACAGTTTAACCTTATAACCTCCCTCATGATTTCTTTTTGCTGTTTACCTTTTTTTTTTTTTTAGGCTTCTCTAGTGTCTTAGATTTGAAAGTAAAATTTTCTATTCAGTTCAGGTATTTTCTTCAAAAATGCCTGAAAGTCCTCTTTTTCATTGAAGTCCCATTTCCCCCCCTGAAAGGTTATATACAGTTTTGCTGGGTTGGTGATTCTTGATTGTAATTCCAATTCCTTTGCCCTCTGGAACATCATATTCCATGCCTTCTGATCCTTTAATGTAGAAGCTGCTAGATCTTGTGTTAGACTGACTGTGGTTCCACAGTACTTGAATTGTTTCTTTCTGGCTGCTTGCAGTATTTTCTCCTTGACCTGGGAACTCTGGAATTTGGCTATAATATTCCTGTGAGTTCTCCTTTTGGGATGTCTTTCAGAAGGTAAGCAGTGTATTCTTTCAATTTATATTTTACCTTCTTCTTCTAGAATATCAGGGCAATTTTCCCTGACAATCTCTTGGAAAATGTTTAAGCCCATTTTTTGATCATGGTTTTCAGGTAGTCCAAAAAATTTTCAAAATATCTCCCCTGGATCTATTTTCCAGGGCAGCTGTTTTTCCAAGGAGATATTTCACATTGCCCTCTATTTTTTAAATTCATTTTGATTTGCCTCATTGTGCCTTGATTTCTTGTAAGTCATTAGCTTCCATTAGTTCAATCCTAATTCTTAAGCAATTATTTTTTTCAGAGAGCTTTTCCATTTGGATTTTCAAGCTGTTACATTTTTTTTATGACTTTCCTGCATCAGTCTCATTTCTTTTTCCATTTTTTCCTCTTTGTCTCTTACTTTTCCTTCTAACCTCTCTTACATTACCTTCAAAGTCCTTTTTGATAGCTTCTCTGGCCTGAGACCAATTCATATTTTTCTTGGAATCTTTGGATGTAGGAGCTTTCACTTTGTTATCTAATTCTAAGGGTGTATTTTGAACTGTCTATGACCTGCATCTTTTTCTGTCTGTTCATTTTTCTAGCCTATATCTTGATTTTTAACTGCTTCTTAAATAAGGGTACTGCTTGCAGGATGATGCTCTGTATGAGGCTTTAAGGGGTCCCATGTGGTACTATTTCAGGAGAAGCACAGTTACCACTCTCTGTGCTCTGGCCTATAAATAACCCCAGGCCTATTTGTTTTTTAATCATAAACAAAAAATCCATTTTGCTGTGGTTGGTAGCTCTGGTGAGGCTGTACCCTTCTCCCATCTGGGCCACCACTCATGACTGCTTCTTGATTCTCAGCAAGGGCACAACAAGTAAGTTCCTCCTCTGCTCCAGAAGAGAGCCCTGCAATCTCCCCCAGGCCAGCCGCTCAGCCCTCTCACCAGACCATAAGCTGAGTTCCAGAAGAAGCCACCACTGCAGTCAATTCAGAAGCTCTGGAGGTCTTTTTTCTCTGGAGTGGCCTGGGGGTGAATCTACACACATAGCAGTGGAGCTGTGCTTCACTCACTACAGTACAACCAACCTTTCCTGCCAACCTTCTAAGCCATCTTTGGCTGGAAAATTATCTCATGCCATATTTTTGTGGGTTCTGCTGCTCCAGGAATTATCTTATGGCATTATTTGTAGGTTTGTTTCATGATCATGTTGGTAGTACTGAGAAATTACTGCCTTACTCTTCCATCTTGGCTCTGCTGTAGAGTACTGTAAACCAGCATTAATATAATATCCTATAGTTAGGGGCAGATAAAGCACTGGCCCTGATTCAGGATGATCTAAATTCAAATCCATCCTCAGACACTTAACACTTACTAGCTGTGTGACCCTGGGCTAGTCATTTAACCCTCATTGCTCCCCACCTAAAAAAAATCCTTCATGGAATCAGGAGACATTGGAGCTTATAGAGTAGTGAAGTGACTTGGGAAGTCCATGAGGAATTTCCTTTAGATAGCTATTTGAAGTATATGGTCTTTTTAGGGTAGGTCTGACAGTGCTACTATGAAGTCCTTCACTCTGGAATCATGTTTTAGAATTTTAAGCTTAGATAACACCCATATTTTTGAATGCCATCTCATACTGCTGGCTCATATTGGATTTAAGGTCCCTGGACCTTCAGGATCCCCCTGGTCCCCAACAAACATGCACATAGAGGAACTGCTTTGTAGCCACATTTTTATAACTAATTTCCCTGAATGCCCTTTGATTTTGTATTTATATCTTCAATGACTTGTACACAGTAGGCACATTTAAAAATACTCTGAATTATATTGGCTCTTTTACTTTTATAGCATATTTTCTTAGGATTAGCCCATTCCTCTAATGGGCTATAAAAATGTCTATAAACATCATTTTGGATCTTAATTCTCTTTTGCAATGTATTATATATCTCATCAAGCTTCACATCACCCTAAAAACTGATGAGTATAGCAATTATTTTTCTTGGGGGGGGGGGGATGTTCATGAGGGTTAAGTGACTTGCCAAGGGTCACATAGCTAGTAAGTGTCAAGTGTCTGAGGCCGGATTTGAATTGAGGTCCTCCTGAGGAGTGTAACTTAATTCAAGTTATTCATAATAGATAGAACACTGCAGCTTAAATAAGGCTTTGTGTATAACTTGACATGAAACCATTAGAAGTTTAATTTAATTTAGTAATGAATTCTGTACCTACTTAATGATATTATATTTCCACCCAGTTCACCTTTTTCTCTATTTTGCCTATTAGGTATTTTGACAAGAAATTTGGTGATATTTAGAAACAATATATCAATGGTATTTTCCTGATTTATGATAAAACTATGAGAAAAGGATTAATAATGGATTTCTTGGGGGCACAGAGAGATCACTTTCTCAGTCCTTTCTCCTCCCCACTCCAGAAAGAGTTCTCCTTAAGAAACTTCATCAAATCTTATCTGGGACAAACCCAAGTAAACAAAAGGAATGGAGATAGATTCTTTTGTCTAGATGGGTGAAGGACTGATGGGATTAAATCATACCTAGATAATGAACTTTGTCTTAAGCACTTGAGTGAGGGTCATTTTCATTCTTTCCCCTGATATGCTCTCTATAGTTCATTTTAATGTAGAATACCTTCAAGCCATGTCAACCAATGGAATTGCATGCTGCTAAGTAGTTAGCTTTGATCAATGTATAATGACCTGCCTCTATCAAAAGAGGATTAAAAAAAGCCTTTGGATGCCATGGGAGATCTTCTAGGTCTCTTAGTTATTTTGGGTCTTCTGAATTCTCTTTGGTCTCCTTGAGACCACATGGGAGACAACATGGGTCTTTTAGGGTTTTCCTCCTGTTTGTGATGAAGCTCTCTCCCTTCTTTCTCTACAATGTGGCCTGGGACCATGAGAAGTGTGTGGGGGGGGTACATGGTCAATATTTTACCAGTATAATATTAAGGAATTGATATATGCTTACCCAAAACTTGTATATACAGCAATAGCAATTAGGAAAAACAACCCACAAACCTCATAACCCTGTCAACAAATAAAATAGCATGAGTTTGGCAAGTCTTGTTTTTAATGTACCTATACTGGCTATGACCGTTTTTCCTTTGAAGGACTTATAAATTTTTATTCATTTTTTATTAGACTTGTGATTTTAGTGCTATTGGAAACTCACAGAGAAGATACTCCCTCCCCCTCCACACACCCACTGTTTGGGAAAAATTGCCTCAGTTTACCCAAATAATTCAAGGAGACCACCAAGTCAAGTAGAGACAGATTTATCACATTCTCATGAGAAAGGGCAACCCCATGCAAGGGATGAGGAGCATGCTGATGAGCTCATGAGTTGGGTTTTTATGGAAGTTTTGAGGGGGGATTCACCTTGTGCACAGGGTGATCTCACAATCTAACATCCAATCCTGTCTCACCCAGTATGTGTGTTCAGCTCATGATCACGGTATGGATGCATGTTCCAAGAGTGAGGGGGAAGGAGAGGGTGAAAAGTTCAAACCATGCACAGGGAAAGGGTGAAAACACTCCAACCATGTAAAGAGGGGGCAAGGGAGAAGAAGGAAGAGATGGTACCAGGACCTGGGGCATAGGAATGCAAAAAGGGAGTGGTAGTATCTGGGTGGCTCTGCACTAGCAGGAGACAGCTCTCCTGCTTGGTCATAGAACAAGGGAGGAGTATGAGGTGTGTTGTAGCAATGGCATAACTAACCCATAACAAGGACTGGGGGTTTTGGAATGCAGTCAGGGTGAGATGGTACCAGGGTACATCAAGTTCAGTAAATCAAGATACATGATTCTTGTTATTAGCAATGGGATCAAACATGAACAGAATGATCTGACAATAACATGGACTGGGGCCTGGATACTTTTCAGACCCTATCCTCAGAATCTGAACTAACTTAAATCCACCATATCCCATTCACCCACTAAATGCACATTGGTAACTACCCTATATGTTATAGTTTGAGTTGCCTGCCTCACTAAAAAGTTAAATGATTTGTTAAAATGTCACAAATTAGCATGTATCAAAGACGGGAATTGAACTGAGGTTTTCCTTCCTATCTATGATCCTATATTGCCTCTTATAAACCTAGTGTTGATGAATCCAGTATAATATAGTGTTAAGGGCTAAAATTCTAGCTATTCTGTCTAAAATATCTATTGAGTGGTCGCCAATAAATTATAAGCTTTAGCAAGAGTTAGACTTTTAAGCATTTATTAAGGAGAATAAGAATTTGGTAAAGAGAGAGAAAGGCCTAGATTCCTATCTATTAAAGGGAGAGCACATTTCTAGCTCCACTCTCCACCAGAGTCCCAAGGAAAGAGCCCGAGACCGAGCTCCAGTCTCTTCCTTCCTCCTCCCACTAGCCCGCGTCACTTCCTGATGCCAAAGAAAAGACTCCTGGTCTTGCCCTCAAAGACCTTTGCTTCATGGGCGGAACTCTTCTACAGTAAGTCTCCAGCAGGTGGCGTTATTCCAATCGTTACAATAGCCCAGCTTTATGTGGATTTGCCTAGCTAACATTATTAAGTACTTAATCAATTCATTGATTTGTAATAACTAATAATGTTCAAATGAAAAGGACCACAAACATATTAAACTACTCCTGAAGATATTCAAAATTAGTTAAAAAATAATATCTTCTTTTGCATTTTATGATACTCAATTTATGACTGTTTTCCAGTTTAATATGTTTCATGACCTACATGAAAATGAAGTGGAAAAAATTTCAGAAGACAGAAAGGATGAAGTCAATTGCCAAACTAGCAAGGACAGATTGATCTGTGAGCTGAGAGCAGAGGTATGCTTTTGTTTTTAATTTTTGCATTACTACTTTACATTGATATATGTAGCATACTATTATAAGCATTTTGGACAAGTTTGCTTAAATAGTTAATACTGTGTATAACATAAACCAATGGAATGTGTTGATTTTAATGATTAGGCAGTTTATTCACTTTTCAAAAAAGAACATTGTCAAAAAAAATACATGCTTATGAAATAAATTGGCATGGAGGTGTTATTTGATGTTAAAACATTCAGTGGTATTGGTTCACATCAGATCTTGAGCTATTTCAATGCTATAAAGATATAACCTTTGACTACTCTAAGATTTCTAAGCCTAATGCATGTCTTTCTTTGAGCAAAAAACTCATTAAAAGTTTAATCTGTTATGCATTTTGATGTGTCAGGCTATTATCACATCAATAACATAAATCATGTGTTGCATGTGTTTTCTGGTGGACTTAATGGTAATCTTTGCAGGCATGCTGGTAGTGAGAGGCAAACAGAGTAAATTTATTTTTTTATATATATAATTAAGACTGAAGTACTTGTCAAATGAAATAGTAGAAAGCAGCTTTTTTGTCATCACAAGAAACAAAAGAATTGTCATAGTTTGTAAACTCCTTGTTTTTATGCAGATTTGATGCAAAAGCAGAGATAATTATTTTTTAAAAAAAGATTGAGGGCAGCTATATGGTGCAGTGAAAAGAGCACCAGCCCTGGATTCAGGAGTACCTGAGTTCAAATCCGACCTCAGACACTTAACACTTACTAGCTGTGTGACCCTGGGCAAGTCACTTAACCCCAATTGCCTCACCAAAAAAATAAAAAAAATAGATTGGGCCATTTATACTTTCACTAATCCTGGTCTTTAAATTTACTGCATTACCTAAATGAAGAATTGTGAAAATTGAAAATTCTTGTACAATGCATTTAGCAATGCAGGAAATGAAAAGTTTTGTAGTCGGCTATGAGATGTGGAGGTAAGAGTAATAAGTATTTTGTCTATATCTTTTTTTTTTAGTGAGGCAATTGGGGTTAAGTGACTTGCCCAGGGTCACACAGCTAGTAAGTGTTAAGTGTCTGAGGCCAGATTTGAACTCAGGTTCTCCTGACTCCAGGGCCGGTGCTCTATCCACTGCACCATCTAGCTGCCCCCTTGTCTATATCTTTTTAACATCATTAAAGAAAATGTGAAAAATGGAGCCAAGATGGTAGAAAGAAGATAGGGACATGCCTTAATTCTCCCAAATTCCCTCTTAAACAACTTTAAATAATGCCTCAAGATGAATTTTTTTGTGGCAGAACCCACAAAAGAATGGAGTGAAAAAAATTCCAGCACAACACAATTTAGAAGGACTACAGGAAGGATCTGTCTCACTCTTGTAAAAGGGAAACCCAGCTCAGTGCAGGCAGTTTCCAGGTAAGCCAGTGTGAGGCCTCTGGCAACCAGCATAGATTATCAACTGAAACCAAGTAGCCTGAGTGCAGTAGGCCAGAACCACAAGGGGTCAGCTCAGAGATCTATAGGCCCTAGAGCAACAAAAAAGTGGCCAGTCTCAGAGACCTTAGCACAGCAGGCCAATGACTAGGCCCATGCTCCCTGGTACAAGAAGCTTGGGATAGTGTCCCCTGTACTCCAGGAGCAGAGCTCAAAAGTCATGAAATAGACTAGAAAATGAGCAAACAACAACAAACCTGACCAATGAAAGCAACTATGTCAATAGGGAAGATCAAATGCAAACTCAGGAGACGACAACAATGTCAAAATGCCTACATGCAAAGACTCAAAGAGAAATGTAAATGTGTCTCAGGTCCAAAAAAAAAAAGACACCTCTAGAAGAGCTCAAAGGGGATTTAAAAAATCAAATTAGGGAGGAGGAAGAAAAATTGGGAAAAGAAATCATGAAGTAGCATCATGTAAAAAGAGTCAACAGCTTGGCAAAGGATGAACGAAAAAGGGGAAAAGATGTACCAAAAAAAACCAAAAATCACTGAAAACAACTCCTTAAAAAGTAAAATTAACCTGATGGAAAAGAAAATACAAAAGATCAGAGAAGAAAATAATTCCTTAAAAATTACAATTTGGCAAATTGAAGCTAATGAATTTATAAGACATAAAACAGAAGCAGATAGCAAAATGGATTAAAACCAGCAATATTTTGTTTATAAGAAACACATTTGCAGAAGAGAAACACACACACACACACACACACACATGCACACACACACTCAGAGTAAGAGGAAATGAATAGAGTAGCATCTATGATGTTTCGGCTAAAGTAAAAAAAAAAAAAACCCAACAACAACAGGTGTAGCAATCATGATCTTAAACAAAACAAAAATAGATGTAATTAAAAGAAATAAGGAAGGAAACTACATCTTGCTAACAGGTACCATACACAATGAAGAAATATCAATACTAAAGATATATGCACCAAATCGTATAGCATCAACATTCTTAAAGAAGTTGCTGCTGCTGCTGTTGTTGTTGTTGTTGTTGTTTGTCCTTCATTCTCAAAGAGGACCATGACATCAGAGTGATGCCATAAGTTGCAGTGAATTGGAATCAAGTGCGATAGGACTGTGCAAAGTCACCAATCTTATTATCTCCTCTGGAGCCATCTGGGTTCAATAGCAAGATATATAGCAGGATAACTGGAGATGGCTCCAGATGCAGTGAGAGACATTGGCCTTGTAAGCTCAGGCCTTTAACATATCTCAGTTTGCCTGAGGCAACAAAAGTGAGTTACAGGAAGGAATACAAAGCAAAACTATACTAGTGAGGGACCTCAACCTCTTCATCTCAGATCTAGATAAATCTAACCACTAAATAAACAAAAAAGAAGTTAAGGAGGTGAATAGACTTTTGGAAGTTAGATATTGTAGACCCCTAGAGAAAATTGAATAGGGATAGAAAGGAATATACCATTTTCTCAGCAGTACATGACCCCTACAAAAAATTTACCATGTATTAATGCATAAAAACCTCACAATCAAGGACAGCTAGGTGGCACAGTGGATAGAGCACTGGCCCTGGATTCAGGAGGACCTGAGTTCAAATCTGGCCTCAGACTCTTGACATTTACTAGCTGTGTGACCCTGGGCAAGTCACTTAACCCTAATTGCCTCACCAAAAAAAAAAACCCAACAAAATAAACAAAAAACCTCATAATCAAATGAAGAAAGGCAGAAATATTAAATGCATCTTTTTTCAGATCACAATGTAATAAAAAATTATATACAATAAAGGGCCATGGAAAGATAAATTGAAAATTAATTAGAAACTAAATAATCTAATCTTAAACAAAGAGTAGTTCAAATAACAAATCATAGAAACAATATTTTTTTCTTTTTCTTTTCTTTTTTTTTTTTTTTTTAGTGAGGCAATTGGGGTTAAGTGACTTGCCCAGGGTCACACAGCTAGTAAGTGTGTGTTAAGTGTCTGAGGCTAGATTTGAATTCAGGTACTCCTGACTACAGGGCTGGTGCTCTATCCACTGTGTCACCTAGCTGCCCGAAACAATATTTTTTTAAAGAGAATGACAACAATGAGACAACATACCAACATTTATGTGATGCTACCAAAATGGTACATGGAAGAAAATTTATCTCTCTAAACATGTCAGACAAATAGAGAAAGAACAAATTACCAAATTGGGCATGCAACAATAACAACAACAATGAAAAGAACATGTTAAAAATCCCCAATTAACTACCAAATTGGAAATCATCAAAATCAAATGAGTGATTAATAAAATTAAAAGTAAGAAAATCTTTGAATTGCTAAATACAACTGAGTTGGTTTCATGGAAGAAAACACACTATTAAATAGATAAACCATGGGTAAATAATTTTTAAAAAGAAAGAAGAAAACCAAATTATCAGTATAAAAAATGAAAAGGGTGATTTTCTAACCAATGAAGAGGAAATTAAAGAAATAATTATGAACTATTTTACCCAATTTTATGCAATAAATCTGACAATCTAAGCAAAATAGATGAATATTTAGAAGAAATATAAATTGTCCAGGATAACATAAGAGGAAATAGAATACTTAAAAATCCCCATCCTAGTAAAAAGAATTTGAATAAGCCATCTGTAACTTGCTAAGAAAAAATCCCCAGGTACAGATGGATTCCCAAGTAAATTTTGTCAAATATTTTCAAATTAAAATAAAATAATTAATTTTTACTTTTAATAATATTTTGTTTTTATTATATGTAAAGACAGTTTTCAACATTAATTTTTGAAGTATTTTGAGTTCCAAATATTTCTTCCCCTACTCCCATCTACCCTCCCAAGAGAGAGAGCAATCTTTTATAGATTATATTGTGCAATTATGTAAAACATATTTCTACATTTGTCATGTTGTGAAAGAAGAAACAGAATAAAAGGAAAAATATCACAACACAATCTGCCCCCCCAAAAAAAAGTGAAAATAGAATATTTTGGTTCACATTCAGAACCTATCAATTCTTTCTCTGGATGTGGATAGCATTTCCAACATGAATCTTTTGGAATTTTCTTGTATCATTGTGTTTTTGAGAAGAATTGTTTATCATAGCTGATCATCAGCCAGTGTTACTGTTAATGTATAAAATGTTCTCCTACTTCTCACTTCACTCAGTATTGGTTTAAGCAAATCTTTCATCTTCCCATGTATGGATGTATACAGCTTAACCTTATTGAATAGCATGCATTTTCCCCCTTTCATGTTTACCTTTTTTATGCTTCTCTGGAATTTTGCATTTGAAAATTAAATTTTCTGTTAAGCTATGGCCTTTTTATGAGGAAGGTTTGAAAGTTTCCTATTTCATTGAACATCCATTTTTCCCCCTGAAAGATTATGATCAATTTTACTGGATAGTTTATTCTTAGTTTTAATCCAAACTCCTTTACCTTCTCAACTGTCATATTACAAGACCTCTGATCCTTTAATATAGAAGGTGCTAAATCCTGTGTAATCTTGACTATGGCTCCTTGATATCTGAATTTTTTTTCTGGATACTTGCTTACCTATAACTAAATCAGGAAGAGTAAGAACAGAGAAAGAAAACTATAAACCAAGTTCATTAATAAATACTGTTATAAAAAAATTTCAATAAAATATTAGCAAGGATATTACAGCAATATATCACAAGGATCACACACTATGACCAGGTAGATTTATACCAGTGTGACATTTATTAAATTTAAGGACATAGTTTCTGGGTAATATAATCATTACATTAGTAAGGTTAGCATGTTTTTAATAAAAAGAGGTTAGTGGCACTCTAAAATTCCAAAGACCCCTCATGTCAGTGGGCTTACAGTTTATATGCCATTGGAAGAGCAGGTATTAATGAGGGTGGTAACCAAATATTATTGGTTAATGATTAATGAGAAAATGAATATTATAATGGGATATAGTCTTTATTACAATGAGGGTCTTGTGGTATGTGATTTAGAAAACCTAGTTGTTGGTCAAACAGACATCAATTTCCATTATCACCTCCCTGATAAGAGGGAGAATCCATATTTTCATAGATCTGAGTAAACATAATGAATAGCCATTCTCTCATTAGCTATAAACTTAGAATTTCTTTTAATGTCTGATTAGATATTAGCTTGGGTAAATCTTTGAGCAAGATTTTCTACACTGTTTGATTTCTTGATGAGGAAGTAGAAAAGTGGGAAATTTTTGTTCCTGATTCAATAATTAGTTATTAATACAGGAGAGAAATAACCATCTCCCTCTAGGAATTCAAGGCTGGTTCAATATTAAGAAATTGATCATATAAATAATGAAACCAACAAAATCATATGATTGTCTCAATAGAGCCAAAGAGCTTTCAACAAAATGCAATACTCATTCCTATGAAAAACACTACAGAAGTTAGGAATAGAGGGAGCTTTCCTCAAAATAAACACCATATATCTAAAACCATTAAGAAACATCTGTAATGAGGACAAGTTAACAAACTTCCCAATAAAATCAGAGGTGAAGTGAGGATGCCCATTATCAAAACTATTATTCAATATTATGCTAAAAATGTTAGCTATAGCAATAAGAAAAGAAAAATAAATTGAAGGAATTAGAACAGATAATAAGGAAACAAAACTATCACTCTTTGCAGATATGATAGCACATTAGTGGATCCTAAAGATTCAACTAATAAACTATGTGAGATTATTAACAGCTTTTGCAAAGTTGCAGGATGTAAAATAAAGCCATCTCAATTAACAGCATTTCTAAAGATCAACAATACATTTCAGCAAATGATAGAAAGAGAAATTACATTTAATACATGTATAGACACTATAAAATATTTGGGAGTCTCTCTGCCAAGACAAACTTATGAAGTATATGAACATAATTATAAAACCATTCCAAACAAATAAAATCAGATCTAAATAATTGGAAAAAATATTTATTGCTCATGGGTAGGCCAAGCCAATATAGTAAAAATGACAATTCTACCTTAATTAATTTACTTATGATCAATAAACTACCAAAATAATTTATACTCTTAGAAAAAATAAATACAAAATTCATTTAGAAGAAAAAAGGTCAAGAATATCAAGTTAATTAATGAAAAAATGTTCAGGAAAGTACACTATTTGTATCAGATCTCAAACTGTATTATAAAGTGATGATTATCAATACAACCTGGTACTGTCTAAGAAAGAGAGTGGTGGATTAGTGGAATAGATTAGTCACACTGGACACAGTAGTAAATGACCACAGTAATCCATTATTTCATAAACCCAAAGAACCCACCATTTAAGACAAGAATTTACTATTTAACAAAAAACTGCTGGGGAAACTGGAAAACAGTATGGCAGAAAGTAGGTATAGATCAGTATCTTACACCATATACAAAGGTAAAGTCAAAATGGGCACATGATTTAAATATAAAGGGTGATATCATAAGCAAATTGGGAATAGTTTACTAGTCAGATCTATGGAGAAGGGAAAAATTTATGACCAAATAAGAGATAGAAAGCATTACCAGATATAAAAATTGATGTTTTTATTATATTAAATCAAATAGCTGTAGCACAAACAAATCTGATGTAACCAACCTTAGAAGGAAAACAGAAAGCTGAGGAAGAATTTTTGTAACAAGTATTTCTGATAATGGCCTCATTTTTTTTCAAATATATAGAGAACTGAGACAAATTTATAAGAATACCAGTCATTCCCCAATTGATAAATGGTCAAAGGATAGAAACAGGCAGTTTTCAAAAGAAATAAAAGCTATCTATAGTCATAAAAATATTCAAAATCACCACTGATTAGAGAAATGCAAATTAAAATAACTCTGAGATACCATCTCATACTTATCAGATTAGCTAATATGATAGAAAAGGAAAATTATAAATGTTGGAGGAAATGTAGGAAAATTGGGAAAAATACACTGTTTGTGGAGTTATGAAATGACCTGATCGTTCTGTAGAACAATTTACCACTTTTCCTGAAAGGGTATACAACTGAACATACCATTTGATATAAAAACACCTCTACTAGTTTTGTACCCCAAAGAGACAACAAGGGGGAGAAGATATATTTGTATACAAATATTTAAAGGAGCTCTTTTTCTAGTTGCTAAAAATTGGAATTTGATGGGATGTTCTTTAACTGAGGAATGCCTGAAGAAATTGCAGTATATGATCATAATTGAATACTACTGTATTATAAGAAATGATGAGCAGGCCGATTTCAGAAAAACCTGGAAAACCTTACATTAACTAATACAAAATAAAGTAAGCAGAACCAGAAGAACATTGTATCCAGTAACAGAAATATTGAATGATGATCACCTGTGAATGACTTAGCTGTTCTTAGCAATACAAGGATACAAGACAATGCCAAAGGACTCATGATAAAAAACACTATCCAAATCTACAGAATGAACCAATGGAGTCTGAGTGAAGATCAAAGCATACTATTTTCATTTTCTATATTTTTGAGTGATTTTTTTGGTTTATGTTTTATTTTACAACATGATTGATAATATTTAAAATTTATTCACTAATTTAAAACAATTAAAAATAAAATGTGTTTCAATCTCTTGCACAAGGTTGTGTTCTACTCAGAGTAACTAGGGTCCTCATTGTCATATATGTTTAGTAGCAATAGGAAGAAATAGAAGGAAACAAAACGTAATTTTATTTTGGAATCTCTTTCAGGAGGTGATTGATGGATTCTTTGAATTTCTATTTTACTTTCTGCTTCTAGAATATCAGGGCAATTTTCCATGAGAATTTTTTGGAAGTTGATGTCTAAGCTCTTTTTTTTTATCATGACTTTCAAGTGGTCCAATAATTTTCAAATTATCTCTCCTGGATTTATTTTCTAAGATAGCTGTTTTTCCAAGGGGAAATTTTGCATTGCCTTCTATTTTTTGATTGTTTTGGTTTTGCATTATTCTGCCTTGATTTCTTATAAAGTCATTAACTTCCATTTGCTCTATCCAAATTCACACACAATTATTTTCTTCAGAGAGCTTTTGTATCTCCTTTTCTATTTGGCTTTTCAAGCTGTTGAATTTTTTTTTTATGATACTCCTGCATCACTCCATTTATCTTTCTATTTTTTCCTCTACCTCTCTTACCTTATCTTCAAAGTCCTTTTTGAGTGTTTCCATTGCCTGAGACCAATTCATATTTTTCTTGGAAGTTTTGGATGTAGGAGCTTTGGCTTTGTTTTCTACTTCTCAGGGTGTATTTTGATCTTCCTTGTCACCAAAGAAATGGTCTATGATCCATATCTTTTTCTGTCTGTTCATTTTGGTAGCCTATATATTAACTTTAACTCCTTAAATTGGGGCACTAAAACAAACAAACAAACAAAACAAAAACAAAAAATAATGTGGGGGACTGGTTCCATGATTCCATGAGTCTTTTAAAATCCCCAAGGTTCAGGATGTCCTCGGTGGCAAGATTTAAGGAAAGGCACATTCACCACTCCCCGGGCCTGTGCTCTGGTCTGTAAGTAACCACTGGCCTGTTTGCTCTTTAACCTGGGAAGAGAATCCTATTCCACTGTGTCCACAAGCTCTGGAATGCCTGACCTCCTCCCCAACCTGTGCTGCCACTAAAGACTGCTTCTTGGTTCTGAGCAGGGGCAACACAACAGAGTTCTGCCTCAGTCCCAGCAGAGACACTTGTAATCTCCCCCTGGCCAACCACTTGACTCCCTCACTAGTCAATGGGTTGAGGTACAACTGTATCTGCTTCTTCAGCTAATTCTAAGGCTTTGGAGGCCTGATTCTCTGGGGCCAGGGCTGGTGCTGGGTCTGTGTGGTGTAATCCAGATCTGTGTTATGCTCTCACCCTAGTATAACAGATATTTCCTGCCAACCTTCTAAGCCATCTTTGGATGGAAAATGATCTTGCCCTTTCCTTTATTGGGTTCTCCTGCTCCAGGAATTGTCTTATAGCATCATTTGAAGGGATTTGGAGGCATTTGGGGGAGATCCCCAAGGAGTCACTTCCTGTTCTCCACCATCTTGGCTCCACCCCGGAAGTCCCCCTAGTTCTTTAACTAAGACCACTTATATAAACAATCTAGTTTGTTTATTTTCTGAATTAGGATGCAGAGTGCAAGGCCAGCCAAACAGAGGCAATCACATTATATTATAAGCTCCTGGGAGGCAAATGTTATGCCACTGTTTTTGTTCATCCTAATGGATGAGGAATTCCTATTGCCCATATTATAATAGAATATCCTTAGATCTTCTCCATTGGTACACATATCTGAGAAAGATTCTGCAAACAGATAGTTAATGGGACCCAGACTTGATTAGGAAGAGGATCATAAAACTGGAAGAAAACTCAGAGACCTTCTAATCCAACCGTCTCATTTCACAGATGAGGAAACTGAGGGTCCATAAGGTTAAAGTCTTTGTCTGATGTCACACAAGTAAATACCAGAACTAGACTCAAGCCTAGTTCCTCTGACTGTAGAGTTACCATTCTTTCTACTGGGCCAGGAAATGTTATCTGGGTTTCTTAAGTGAAATTATAAAGTTCTTTTAACTGCCCTAAGTTTTTCCCTGAAAGAAAAGCCAACCATTTATTACAAATATTCTTCGAATGATGATGTTTGGCTACAGATTTTAGAATAACAAAAATTCCCCAAATTTGAAGTCTTGGATCACCAAAAAATGCAAGAAATTTTGTCATTAGATAAGTACTTTAAACTTAAAAAAAGAAAATGAGTAGCAATATGGAAGGAGCAAGAAATAATTAATGAACATCTTACCTACTAAAATGGTGTCAATCCAATGTCAAAATAAATTAAATGTCCCCAACATGTGGGGTTGTATTCCCTTTGCCATATTCATGACAAGACAATGTAGACAGAAGTGGTTTAGGATGGCTAGGCCTCAACTGGACACAATGCATCACTGAAAAAAGTAACCACTTTGGTAAGATCATAGCTATTTGGGAGTATTAAAGTGTTTTCCATCTAATACTCTGTACCAAATGTAATATGTTGCTGTTGTTGTTGTTCAGTCATTTCAGTAATATCCAACACCTTTTGACCTCATTTGGGCTTTTTTTGTCAAAAAATATTGCAGTGATTTGCTTTCTTTCTCCAGATCATTTTATAGAAAAGGAAACTGAGGCAAATGGGTTAAGTGACTTGTCCAGGATCACATAGCTGATAAGTGTCTGAGACAGGATTTGAGTTCAGAGAGATTAGTCTTTCTGATTCCAGGCCTGGCACTCTATTCACTGCTCTGTCTAACTTTATATAATAGGCACTTGGCAAATGGATGTGCATTTGAACTGAAATCCTTTTCTATTTGGAACATCACACTTAGGTTGGCACACATGAATAATTAAATGTTTCTACATAGAAACTGATAATTTTTACAATAACAGGCATTATAACTATGTTTTTTTCTTAACATTTGGTTGTAAGTCACTTTAGTGTTATAAAGACTGCTGGATGATTACTTCCACTTGCCCCTGTAACTTGCTACAGGCAGCTACCTGTGCATAGAGTACTGTGCCTGGTATGTGCTGTTTAGTTTGATTAAACTAATAGGTTATAATAAGGTAATATGAAATAAGTCTAGAAAGATAGAAGGGAAGCAAAGTCTGTAGGGCCTTCAATGACAACTTAAGGAATTTAGATTCTCTCATACAGACAATAGGGAGCCACAGAAATTTTTTATGCAAGAGAATTACATGGTGATAACCATATATTCAGAAGGATAACTTGGCATCTTGGATAATGATTGACTTCAGAGCTAAATTAAGATAAGGAAACCAATTAGTAAACTATTATAATAGTTCCAGAGATTACAGAAATATTCACTAAGAGGCCATTGGAATAGTATGGAAACTTTAGACATATTTGTAAGCTTGTTTGTAATGTCAGTATAAAACAGCCATATGTCCTAGTTCAGTTTTTGATGTGTTGAATTTGAAGCTCTAGGAAGACATCTGAATTGTGATGCCTACCAGGCAAATAGAAATATGTGACTAGTATTAGAAATTATATTTGGGCTAATTATATAGATGTGGGACTCATATGCATAGCATAGATGTACATTCAATAATCTAATCCAATCAATATGTATTAAGTGCCTACTATGTGCTATGTACTCTGCTAAGTATACATAAAAAACAAGGTATAAAACAATACAAAAGAGCTAATGTCAAGTACCAATACAATAATAAGACCTAATATTTTGCAGAAGATGTAGTTATCATTCAAGGTAGGAATAAAAGAGGTTTTATTTGTTCTGGACCTTGAGGGATAGACAGGACCTAGACAAGATATTGGTTAGAAGAAAGGCATTCCAGGCAAGGAGGGAATATGGGATCTAGAACCAGAAGAAACCTCAGAGGCAATCTAGTCGAACTTGCTCATCTCACAAAAGAGAAAATTGAATTCTGGGAAAGTTAAGAGCTATTCAAGGAAAATGTGTATTAGTTTATGAATTATGAATCAGTTGCAAGAGTACTCTTGTTCTGTTTAATGGGGAAAAAGTAGGAAAGAAGTTTTGCTTGAGAAGATAATATTTCCCTCCAATTTGAGGGTTGGATATAGTTAATCTAAGTTTGCAGAAAGAATTTTTTCTTTGAAAACATTTATACATACTATGGCTTGCAAGGCTTAACAATCTTTTGACATTACTCAAAATGCCAGACTGCTCTAACTTGACATTAGCTTCTCATTCCCAATCTCTGGAGCCTCAAACTGGGTCATTTTCCTTAAATTGTCAGAAAAGGTCAAGTGTGCCTTGTGAAATCATAGAGGGAAGTGTGAATCACATATGCATGATGTGTACTAGGCACCTAGGGAGCTCACCTTTTATTATCTTAGTTAGCTCATATTAGTCAGAAGAACTAAATTTTTTAAAGTAAAATCAATGAGCCAAGTAGCATCCTTGATGTCTGCATGTTAAGATGTCATCACCAAAAGGAAATGCAATGTTTCTAGATGAAAATCAACCCCAATTTAATTATGATGGATAATGTACAATTATATTTTAACAGCTGTAAATGGCAAACACATTGCAAATATACAATGTACACTGTATATATGTGTATAGACACATGTATATATTTAAAAATGTAATTATATATGTGTATGTACATACATATGTCTGTATGTCTAATGATACCTACTTTAAATTTAATTCTTCCCAAAAAGACATTTGACAAGCATGCATGGAAATCAAGGATCTTTAAAGTCTTCTTTTAAGCTTTAAGGTGTTTTTTTGGCAATTGTTATTCACTCTCTAGTGTTATTAAGCCATCCCTAATTTACATTTCTGTTATGAAACTATTAAATTAGGTCCATATTAAATGTGTACTATAAAGCAAGTAGACTGCTAAAGCTAGGCAATGCTAATTATATCACCTTTAAATGAAACTATGTAACAGCTGACTTCTTCATACTAATATGAGTTGAGATATTTTCTTTCCATTTGAGTTCTTAGAACAAAAATTTTATCTTGCCAAATTTAAATATTATTAGAGAAATCATATTTTCACATCATAGAATGAGAGAATACTGACCTATTATATACTAGCAATATAATCATAGTCCATCATATTATCTCTCTGAGGCTACTTACTCAGCTGTAAAATACTTCATATTTCCATAGCATCTTATATTTTATAAAGAGCTTTCTTCCTATTATCCTCAGATGGTGTGTGTGTGTGTCTGTGTGTACATGTGCATGTGTGTCTGTGAGTGATATTTGTTAATTTACAAATTATGTCTTTTAAAAATAAACTTTAGTGACAGGTTTATTTTTATATCATTTGTATTTCCTCTTTCTATATTTTCTCTTTTTTGTGGATCATCACTTACAACAAATAATTTCAAAATGAAAAAGAGAAAGATGAGGAAAAAATAGAGAAAAATAATCTATATATTGAGAAATCTGACATTATGTTTGATGTTCCACACCTTTGTACTTCCTACTTCCTCAAAGAAATGGGGAAAGTCTTTTTTCATATAAAAAGACCCTCACAAACCTCAGGATTCCTCCTAAGATGTTGCAAGATATTTATGAAATTGATAACTTAGCTCCATAATAAAATGAAGCCAATCTAAGGAGACTATTATTATTTCATTGTAGGGAAACAGAAGAGTAGAGCATCTCCATGTTAGCATCTCTGGAATGCTATAAGAATTCATTAACTCTCTGTGTATACACATTTATATGTATATATTTAATCTAATGTAATCTAATCTAATCCATCCATCCATCCTTCCATGGATCTATCATCTACTTACCACCTACCTACCTCACATGTATTCATGTGACCAAATGACATTCCTCAATATATTAGTGGTCAAAATATAAGATAAAATAGTTTACAAAATAATTGCCATCTATAATATGTAAGAATGCTCCAAAACAGCAATAGCAACAATAGCAACAAATGAAAAGGACCCTGATGTTTGACCAAATAACCTGCAATGGGAAAATAGGTATATTAGTACATTTTTGGTAGAATTGTGAACTAATACAACTATTTTGGAAAGTAACTTGAAATTATGAAATTCAAGTGACTAAAGTCATGTTCTTTGATCCAGAACTTCTATGAATTAGCTTATAGTCCAAGGAGGTCATTGATAAGAAGAAAGTCCCTATATACACCAAAATATCTATAGCAGGAATTTTTGTGGTGATAAAAAATTGGAAACAAAGGAGATCATCATTGATTGGGGGAATCATTAAACAAATTGCAGTACAGTTGGTTTCAGCTTTGAAAATGATAATTTATTCCAACAAAAATGGATTTAGGGAACTAAAAAATGAGCAAAACTTGAATTTAGAGGTTGCTTATATGTGACTTTTTTTCCTCAAGAAATAGCAACATTGTAGAAATCAGTGCCACATCACAGTAACTCATAGCCTACAATGCTTTGGGTGTCTACTTCCACAAGCAAAGTTCATTTTTTTTTCTTTACAATAAAATTCCCTAGTTGGTAGGCTGGTTAGAACCTGCACCATCTGCCCACCTTTGGTGGTCATGACCTTTAGCCAGTCCAACTTTTGTAAGAATTTGCTGTGTTGTAGAGCCCTGGTTGCAGGCTGACTAGGAGGTCAAGGTCATGGACCATAGAATGCATATACTGAGTTATAGCAGAAGTGACTATACATCAATATAATGTAAAATTACTGTTCCTTAAGAAATAAGTGATAAATAGAAAAAAGCCCTGGAAAGATGTACAGGAATGGATACTGAGTGAAGGAAGCAAAATCAAGAAAACAATATGTACAATGACTACAATGATAAAAATGTCAAGAACAGCCACAAAGCAATTGAAAGTGAATGTTCCAAAAATACAAAGAACAATCTTGAAAGACAAGCTATAGAACTGTCCTAACTTACTCCTTTACACAGTTTGGAGGTCTGTGGGTGTGGCTCATTGAATATATTTTTAACTTTTTCATGTATTGATTCATTATGCTGATATTTTTTCCTCTTTTTCTTGCTTTAAAAATGATATTTGTTCTATATTATGAGTCTCTAGAGGGGGTAGGTCTATATATTTTTATTTTTTTCTGTTTATAATTTTATTTTCCAAAATATATGTAAAAACAAATTTTGACATCAATTTTTTAAAACTTTGTGTTCCAACTTCAATTGCAGGGTTGGACTCTGCTCACAGCCCAGTATAGCTCTCTTTAATCTGGAAAATAATCTCAAACCATCTTTTTGTGGGCTTTGCTGCTCCAGGGCTTGTTTTATTGTTATTTTGGGAATAATTCTGTCAGGAGCTCTGTGTGCTTAATGTATTTCCTCTGCCATATTGGCTCCGCCCCCCACCCCTCTGGTGTAGGGCGATAATGGTATAAATTATGGTTATAGAAAAAGCAAAATATCATTTAAATTTTATTTTATTTAAAAACAAGCAGAACTGTCATAGAAAATTAAGGTCACTTCTCCCATAGAATTTTATAGTTCAACCCTTTAGTGTTACATTTGGGGAAACTAATATTCTGGGAAATCCTAGTTTTGTTTCTTTCTGTGAAATCATGGTCCAGTTCCCTCACTTCTCCTATCATTAGTTTCCTTACCTACACATGGAATATTGTATTCCAACTCTGAGTTTTCTCCCAACTCTGAAACATATGGTCTTTTAAAATTAAATTATTTTCCCATGTTTACACACCAAGTCATTTTCTTTTTTTTTTTTCTTTTTCTTTTTCTTTCTTTTTCTGGTGAGGCAATTGGGGTTAAGTGACTTACCCAGGGTCACACAGCTAGTACGTGTTAAGTGTCTGAGGCCAGATTTGAACTCAGGTCCTCCTGACTCCAGGGCCAGTACTCTATGCACTGCGCCACCTAGCTGTCCCTACCAAGTTATTTTCAAACTATTACTTGTATTCCTGACTCCTGGACAATTGTGTTTTTCAGTGTTTTGCCTAATCAGAATAATCCCCTATTCCATTTGAAATTCATGTATAGAATTCAAGAATTGATTTAAGGGAATCAAGTGTTCTCTTTGGATACTCATAAATTAAATCGGTTAACATCTATAATGGATGTTTCTCTTAAATATTATTAGAAATGTTCATGACTTTTTACTGAAACAACAACTTTTTTTAACCTGATGATGTTAATGGAAAGCACATTTTTTCCACTTTTAAAAGTCTTAGTAAGCACACGTTGCTGTTGGAACAATTATTTTTGACACTAATAAGACCATATTGATTTTTACTTCCAGTGTTGAACTATTAAAGTTCAAAACAGCTGTTCTGGAGTTATTTGAGTATAGTTGCCTGAGGCTTCTTCTGTTACATTTAACAAGAATGCATGTATCCTGGTGAAAGGAAATATTCTCCAAGTTTATAGTAGATTTGCTCATTGTAGACTTTCCAATTCTCACCCCCCAAATAAATAAGGTTGTCAGTAAATAAATGGTATAGTGGATAGAGAGTGCAGGCCTTAGAGTAAGGCAGATTGGGGTTTGAGACCTATCTCAGACACATCCTGAGTGTGTGAAACTATGGGCAAGTGACTTTACCTATTTGTGTCCTATGTAATTTTTTAAGGTTCTAAATTACAATTGCTAATGAGATTTCTCTGAATTACTGATTATTTGCAAATCTGCATTAGTTCAGGAAGTCTTTGTATAATAGTTTCCCAATGCATCAGCACTGGGAAACCACTTACAGGTTTGCTCCTAGCTCCTAATCCCATTTCTCCAAAACACTACCACCACTACCACTACCAACAACACTAGCATGCAAATGTGTGTATATGGCTTTTTCTCCTTCTTGTAGTCAATGAGTGTGGAAGAAAGGGAAGGGCAAAGACAGACATCACTATTTTTAAAAATAAAAAAAAAGGAAATTGACATTTCCTTACTGATGTTCAAATATTGCCCTTTTTGCTTTGAATATCAATATTTTGGATTTAAACAATTTTTGACATCCTTTGAAAAAAAATCACCTTTCCCCCCAAATGTATATTTCCCCCTTTGCTATCCAGCAAGATATTTATCGTAAGAAGGAATAAAAAAGAAAGAGAAAAAAATTCAGTTTAACACAATCAACATTTTAATTGTGCCTGACAACACGTGTGATATTCCATACCATAGTTCTCTTTCTCTGTAGTTTTCTGCCCCAGTGCAAAGTCTGTTCAGCATAATTATGTAGCACTGAACTACATTTATGTTACTATTATTTCTGTTTAAATTTAGCCTTTTTAAATATTGTTTTCTTAGTTTTGTATAGTCCACTCCTTTTTAGTTCACATATATCTTTCCTTGTTTCTCTAAATTCTTCCTATCTGTCATTTCTTATATCACATTAATATTTTATGACTTTTATTTCCCACAACTTGTTAAGTCTTTCCCAATTTTAAGGACATTTACTTTGTGTTTACTTCTTTGCTACTACAAGAAAAAAGCTATTGTGAATATTGTCATGTATATATGGGACATTTCTTTCTTGTCTTTAATCTTATTGGACTATATAACCAGTAGTGGTGGAATATCCAACTCAAAGGGTCTGGATATTTTCATATTTTTTTCCAGTAATATCCAACATTTTTTTTCCAGAATCATTAAAACCAGATCCCACTCTACCAACACTGTATATTAATATTCCTTATTTTTTTTATAGCCTTTCCAATATTTACCTATTTGCATCGTTTTTCAGCTTTGCTGGATATGATGTGAATACAAACTTGGAGTTTTTTTATTGGTACTTCTATTATTGTTCTTGATTTGGATCAACATCTTATATAGCTATTAACATGTTTTGTTCTCTTTTTCCTGAACTATTAATATTCTTTAACCACTTATCTATTGGAAAGCATGGGGGTATATTGGTTGTTCAAAGACTATTAGCACCTTTGGTGTGAGTGCTTGCTGAGCCCCTTTCAGGGCTATTTATCCACCTTTGGTATCTCCCTGGCACTCAATTTCCACCTGTGACTCCAAGAAGCTGTAACATACAGAGTGGCCACACACCAGTAAATCATCTTGTCAGACCAGGTTAAGAATAACCACCAGTACTCAAACCTCTCTGTGAGTTGGTGGGGATGTCTACCTTATGCATGTGAAGACTTTTCCTGGTAGAATGGGCAGATGAGAAAAATTTGTTACAATAGCCATAAAGGCAACTGAGGTAGGTGCTGTGGAGCATTTAAAGATTTGTCAGCCATCAAAAATACTAAGGTCATCCACTGCATTCTGGTCCATCTCTGATCATCTTGATTTTTGTTTTGCTACTGGGCTTTCATGACTCTGCAAGAAAAGGTGAGGCTGATGACTTCGTGCAACTCTGTCTCACTTAAATCCAATTCATGCACAAATTAAACCTGTGATGTCTTTGGTCCTTTTTGAAAATAGACAAACAACAGCAATATTGGAGAATATTACATGGACATTTTAAAACAATTCTCTAAATTATCTGCTATAATGTTTGAAATATCAGATTAGACCCATAGTAGGTATCAATATTAATATTTTTAAAATTTATTTGAATGATGTATTTTAATATATCATTATTATTAATCTGTGGTAAATCTTTTGGTGAAGAGTATGCATGAATTTAGTATAGGTGGTCTTCAGGATTAGAAACCCATGTACCCATCTTTATTTCTTTCTACATATTCTACATATATACTATATATTATGTATATATGTATATGTGTGTATATATATATGTTCATATATATGTATATAATATACTTAGTTATTTGCATTTGTCACCTCCATTAGAATGTGAGTTCTTTGAGGGCAAAGATTGTATTTGTCATTCTGTGTATTTTCAGAGTTTAGCACAATGCTTGGTAAATGCTCAATAAATACTTGCTTACTGACTTACTGGATGAGTCTTTCCTCAAAGCCTTTAAAATCTGTTAGTACTTCCCTAAACTTGTGATTTTCTGGTGCTTTAAGAATCCAGGGTCACTTCTATTGTATAATGAAGTATTGTAATTCTTGATCTTTTTCTTTATTTAATGGAATGGTATTATAGAGTATGGAATCAGACTATATGATCTTTAAGTTTTCATTTAATAGTAAAATGCTATTGTACTAAATCCTGGTACAATTATTTGTAGATGGAGAGATTCTCTTTCAAAACCATTTTCAATGATAACATAAGCTACAGATTCTGTAAATTCAAGGTTTAATCTGAGATGCTGTGAAGATCTTATTTTTAAAGGTGATAAGTATAGGTACAACAAACTTGTAAATGCATTCCTTGGCATGAGAAATAAATTCTATTCTCTTAGATACATTTCATTGCTATATTTACTAGACAATCCCTGCATCAAGTCATAGCCTGAGCTGTGCCCCTGGGATCTAATGTTTTACAAATTAGTAAAAAAAAAAAAATTTACACATTTTGTCATTGAAAGTTCTGAGATTTACATAAAGTTTAAATTCAGAATGACAAATCTCTCCATCCATATACTAAAATTGACCTATAATCTGACTCAGAAAAGAATGAATAAAAATGGTTATGTTTCTTTGAGAGTTAATATGAATGAGTCCTTAATTTTAAGTGGTCTGTTTATGCATTTCTGTTATGGTGTCCAGCACTTTGTATATATTTGCAATTGCATATATTTGTTTGCATGTTTTTTTTCCTATTAGCTTGTAAGTTCATTGAGGGCAGAGGCTGTCTCTTTTGTCTCTATTTGTATCTCCAGTGCTTGGCACATCATAAATGTTTAACAAATATTTATTGTATTGTTGTGATTTGCTTGTGTCCAAGCAGAGGAGATTAGGTCTATGTAGTTTGGTAGTGGGTAGTATCTAAAGGGCTATTAATAGGAAATAATAGCATCTTCTTAGTATTTTTATGAGGTTAATTTTTATCTAAATAACATAAATATAATGAATTAAATGAGAATATTAAATAAATGATTGAAGAAAAATAAAGTTGTCTTCCAACAGATACATTCACAAGGTTAAAGTAGTTTTAAGTAATGCCTCTGCAATATACTATCTGTTTTACTATATGCAAATTTTTTAAACTTTTGTTACCTCTAGACAATTACCTAAGAGAAATTATTCCCTGGAGGGAGTTTCTATGTCACTTTTTGCATACACATCATCCCTTGTAATATGACGTTGCCGATTTCCTTTTATTTTTTGCCATTGGGCATAGTGTCAATAGACGTCTGACATAATTACAGACAGCTGTATGTGCAAAAAGCAGTGCAGCATAGTCAGGAATGTGCTATTACATGTTTAACAACCAGCTGTCTGTAGGAAAGAAATATGTTTAATATTTCTCCTTCATTTTCTTAAGTATAAACTATCAACAGACAATAAATCATGCCCTGATTTGGAGCATTTCTGGATTTCAGAGGTGTAAACAGTCACAATGAAAATTTATCAACTTGGGGAGTCAGGCAAAGCTGACTCCAACCTACCACTTACTGTAGTGAATCAAGGACCAGCTTGTCCTTGAGTTAGGAAGAAATAGTTTTACCTTATGCCTCTGGTATATACTATCTGTGTCACTTTGTGTGAATCTTTCCTTTAAACTCTTGGTACCCATAGACAATTACCTAAGAATATAAATTTATCTGTGGAGGTAGTTTTTTATGTCACTTTTTTGTATATACATCATCATTAGTAATATGAGGTGGCCTATTTCCTTTCATCATATATATCTCTTTGTTGTTCTTAGGGCCACATGAAATTATAATTCTTTAGAGTGAGTATCTTATGCTTTTGCTGCTGGTAGAATACTGATGTGAATGTGTATGTGCTTTTAAATATACATATATATGTATGTATATATATATATATATACACACATATATATATATACATATATGCATACACACACACACACACACACATATATATATATATATATATATATATATATATATTTGAAGGAGAAGATTATAATCATCAAAAAAGTTATATAATTTGTTACATCCTTTTATTTACTTTTAGGTCAAACTTATTATTCCTCTCTAATGTTTTCCAAGACATTTATTTATTGACTGATTGATAATACAGCAGATAAAAGAGCCAAATTTCTAGATAAAGCATTATATTAAAAGCCTCAGACCGGGGAATTTAATGTCTCTAGTGCATATTATCCAATGGGGGACTAGGGGTATCTGTCCCAAATGTAGACTCAACCAAGAATTATTTGGGGAAAAGACTATAAAAAGCAACTGATATTTCCTATATCATTCTGTATTATTTACAAAGTTCTGAAGCAAACATATAGTATTTGGAAAATATAAGAGAGAAAGAAAACATTTTCATACTTCAAGAATTGTCACTGTGAATATTAACACCTATTTGTTTTCAACATCCCCAAATGAAATAGCCATGTCCATACCAAGAATGTGGCTAAAATGGGTCTCTGATCTTTGGTAATGCTATCTCTTTTAATTGTGCCAAAATCAATTTTTATTGATTGGTAGTGGAAGAGTGAATTTCTCTGGCTTGAAATTTGGTGAATCAGCTCTCTGGGAACTTAATCCTGTTAGGAAGTTTGAATTTGAATTCCAAATTATTTTTTGTGCAACAAACAGTTGGCAACTCTTAAAACTGGAATGCTTTTTACCTCTCTTTCTCCTGTTTTACTACTTTAACTTTGCAGCAAAGAAACAAATAAATGTTGACCATTTCTTAGAAGTATAATAATAAATATAGTTGAATTTGAAAAAAAGATGAATTTCTACTCCTTGAGAACTAGAAGCAAACTATTTTTATAATTGCTATGGATCTTTGGTTGGCTATGCTTTCACCAAATTTGTTGGATGGTAGAAATATTCATAGTACTGTCATTGTTGAACTTTATCAACAAGAGTTAAGGCAAAGACACTTTGTCAATGGTCAGGTTGCAATTAATATTTTTCATTGACCCTGAACACACAAACTGCGATAATTATAGAAGGAAACATAAGGATCTTTGTGTAAGCAAACTGAAGGATGATATTTTATAATTCATCTGTCCTGACCCTTGCTTACCTAAGTGCCATTTTTAATATAACAATTATATATCAATCAACTTCATGACCCTCCTTGAGTGTCTTATTTTAGTTGAGTGTTTTTCTTTTTATATGGTACATTGTACTATACTACATATTTGTATGACCTTTTATTATGGCATAGTAACTCATTCAAGTTCCATAACAACCCTGTGAGGAAGATGATGCAGGTATTATTATTCTCATCTTGAAGATGAAAGATTTTGATGCTTTAAAAAAAATAAGTGACTTGTCTAAAGTCACATATCTAGCAAAGAAGGATATCTAGGACTAAATTTTGTTGTTGGCTTCCAAAGCCAGTGCTCTTTTCACTTCTCTATAGCAGCTTGCCAACAGGTTTATCTGGCAGAACAATCACTCAGTGTTTTCTATCTCACTACCCCCAAAACTAAAAATCTCATTTCACTTTTCTTTTGTTTTTTGTGTAGTCACACCTTATTTGGATTCAGTTCCTTCAAACCTCCTAGCATCTTATATACCCAGCAGATACAGAGAAAGCACTTTATATTCCATTTTTATAACATATGCCAGAAGATCTAATTCATGCAAAGGATGCGAAAAGAGGGAGAGGAAAAGAGGGAAAGCAGTTGTTCCTATGCTGCATACTTAAGGCCCCAGTGGGCTAAAGTATAATGCTACCCCTTAATATGGGAAGGACTCAATGCTATGACATGGTAGGGCAGAGAAACAAAATCATATCAAGTAAATACTTATGCAGAATTTATTATATGTGAAAACATAAAAAACACCTATTTGCTTCTGAACATATTTGCGTTATTCCCTTCATCCTTCCAAAGGAAGGCAAAATAGTCTTTACATTAAAGGTATTTATTAAATTTCTTTTATCCCAATTGTTAACCACTACAACTGTTAGTATATGGTAGCATGGCCTAAAACATAATTTGGTTCTGTTTTATAAAGCTGCAGCTAGTCTAGAAAGTTTAATCAAGCTCTTGACAATGGCAAAGAGGGATGACATGGCATTAAGTTAATGTGAAGACTGCTTCAGAATAGCCCAGAATAGATATGAAAAACCCTTATGGAAATACTTGCAAAGTCCAGGGAAGGATAATAACTAATATATTATAACACTTAACCTCATCTTAGTAATGAACTTCTGGGGAAATTTATGTGGTCTTAAAAAACTCACCACGCAGCCAAATCCCACATGTACTGATGATGTCAAGCATGAAATTTATGAAAGTATGTTGAGGTATTAATGTGTTCAGAGACATGCTCTACCCCTGTTGTTGTTCTGCACTAAATGCTATTTTGGCATTATTTACTGATGACAAGGCTTGGTCAGACTATTTTAGGCAGGGTGTCTGCAATAATAATAATTTTTTTTAAATGATAGTAAAGGTGTGGTAGACTTTGATGAGCCCTGTTGTGGTTCCTCCCCAACCCCTCTAATAAATTCTAGCTGTTGACATACATTTTAGTCAAGTAAGAATCCTTAGGGTAGCAGTGCAGTGGAAAATTAACTATTTAAATAATATGATTTTAAAACAGAGAAGGGAGGAGAATTTAGAGGCATGCATGCATAGCTCAAAGAGCATATTTTTCACAGTTGCTTATATGACTTTGGGCTGATGTGGCCTACTGCAGGTGGTGGATAAAAGCAATCCCAGGGGGGTGGAGCATTGCTCTTCTGAACTGATAAGACTATTTTGATGGGCCAATGTTACTTGAACCCACAAGCAGTCTCTGTAGGCACCTATGGGAAGCACAAAAAGTTACAATTTACTTCAACAGCTATTGGTCTAACTTTTCCTTATGTTGCTAATTGCTAAAGTATTTTGATGATTTTAGTTAAAGCATGGTATTTTATTAATGGGAACAGCTAAGAGTATTGTAGTCTCTATATCCATTCCTGGTGAAACTGGAATCTGAGGACTTTCATGATGGCTACAGAGAATCTGTATTTTGGAGGTTGTAGTAGAAATAGAGAAAGGAGGAATGAACACCAGAGATATTGTGTGATAATTGCTGAGAGGATCTGATAACTGAATAAATAAGGGAACTGAAGAAAAATAAGACAGTTCTGAACTTGGAATGTAGGTGAAAATGATGGAAGTTATGGGTCATAGGGTCATAGATCTAGATTTGAAAGGGACCTCAAAGGCCATTAAATCCAGTTTTCTCATTTTACAGATGAGGATACTGGACTCAGGGATGGTAAGTGACTTGTTTTAAGTACCAGAGGTAGTGATCAGAAGTGGGATATGAACTCAGCTTCTCGTCATGTCAGGGCTAGTGAAAAGAAGTATGCTTAAGGTGAAATACAGTACACTTAAGCACATGTTAAGTCTAAGGTGCTAGGTGGTATCTAGGGAGAAGTGTCATAGAGGTAGTGGAAAATCTGGGGCTGGAGCTAAGAAAAGTAGTGACTTTTGAAATGTGGATTGGGAAGTATCTACATAGAAGTTAATATTCAAAGCAGTGGCAGTAAATGAGATTATCAGGGGAGTTGTGGTAGAAAGAGAAGAAAACAGAGCCAAAGATAAATCATGTAATGGAAGTACTAGTAAAATAGGTAAAATAAATTAAAATTGTAGGAGAATTAGAGAGTTTTGAATCTCTGAATCTAAGGGATAAAAGAATATCCAGAAGAAAAAGATATCCATTCTTCTTTGTGTTCAAAGAGGATGAAGATTGGGGGATAGGGAAGGCTCTTTGGAGGTTTTAATAATCTTGAGAAAGCAGTTTTACTAGAGTGATAAATACAGAAATCAGATTGCAAGGGACTAAAGAGAGAAGGAGTGAGAAAGTGGACTAATAATTGAAATTATAAGAGAAAGGATCATACATACCGAAGGGGTCTCAGATTCTCAACTATCCCAATGCCTTTTCTGTATGAGAAAACAGTCCCAGGGAGAGAGGTGATTTACTCTAGAAAGACAATGCCATTAGTGAGAGAACTTGTATCTGAATCTTCTGACTAAAGGACCAGTATGTTTCCCACTAAAAAATATGTACAAAATAAAGTCATTCTGAAACCTCAATACCCTGATGCTTTTGAAGATGTGAAAATTGAAATGGCCAAATTGACGTAATGCTTGAGATCATAGGATTCTTAATTTATTTTGCCTCATTGAGCCCTTAGAGAATCTGATAAAGCTTTTGGACCCATTCTCAGAATAATGTTTTTAAATTCATAAAATGCAGTAATGAGATCACAAAGGCAACCTATTAAAATGCAGTAATAAATATATATGTTAAAAAGCTCATGAATTCCAAGTAAACAACCAAAAATATAGATCATATAGTCCTAGAGTAGGCCAGAGTACTATACCATATTGACTACATACAGAGTCAAAGATTTCCCTTAATTCAGAACTAAAAGTTGTAACTCATTTCTATTAATTATTTGTAATCTGTCCATTGATGAAATACTACTCATTGTGGGGAAAATATAAGATAACTCAAGAAAGCTAGGATGTTCTCAGGGAGGTAGGCAGCAGCTATCCTGTAGTGGATAGAAAGTACCATTGTGAAATTTTTTTTTTCTTTTTAGAGTTAAGACATTGTCCAGTCTAGTGGATGACTACGAAACCTAGACTTGATAGAATTTTCTTTTTTAATAAACATTTTTATTTAAAGCTTTGATTTCCAGATTCTATCCCTCTTTCCCTACCTCCCTCACCCCCTCCCTGTGTTGCTAAGCAATTAGATATAGTTTATATATGTAGGATTATGTAAAACATAACCATATTAATCATTCTGTATAAGAAAACTTGAATAAAAAATGAAAGACAATGGATAAAGAGACAGCCTTGGATTCAGGAGGACTTGAATTCAAATCCAGACAGACACTAACTAGCTGTGTGACCCTGGGCAAGTCATTTAACCCTCGTTGTCCTGGGGCAATTTTAAAATGAGGATATTGAATCGCATAAAGGATCAGTTTCTCTATCCATATGCATATAGAAATATAAGTATATATATACACACACAAAGACATATATACACACATATACATACTCTACAACATTATATAAAGTAATTAGATGTTACATAGCTACTTGATGTCAAAGTATCCTCATTTTAAAATGAGGGTATATATGTATATATATGTATATAAATATATTTGTGTATGTATATGTATACATAGATATACACATACAGATATATACATATATCTGTATGTATGGGAAGGTGTGGGGTGTGTGTGTGTGTGTGTGTGTGTGTGTGTGTGTGTGTGTGTGTAACTAGCCCTGAAATGTGTTGTATAATATAACTAGCCCTCGATTAAGGACTTGGTTTCAAATCTTGATTCTAACTTACTGGGTGTATAACCCACACTTAAAATCTGAGTATTCTCTAGATTTAAAAAAAAAAAGATGGTTTGAATCCAAGTCTTCTAGATTAAGAAATAAAAATGCTATCAGAGGGTTATTGGCAAATTAGAGAACAATTTTGATAGGTAATAATGGAATGTCTGGACCTATGATTTCACTGGTATAAGGAAATCCTACACAGGAAAATCTTTCCATCAAGGCAGATTATCAATTCTGCAAATTTTTTTAAAAGGGGGTTATAACCTATAAATGCATTATTTGACCAATTAACTATGGCCAAAAATTGGGAAAAGTTCAAGCTAGCTAGTAATTCCAGGGCAGCATTGCCTTATATTTAAGGTCCTTCGTGATTTTTTTGTATAGACAAAGTTCACTTTGGGGGGACTGTGAACAGGATAGAATGTTACCAAATTCAAGACAGAAAGCAAGTGAAATCAGAGAACTAAATCACTTGGTAGGGGGTGATCAAATTATGAGGCGGTTAAACAAAGGGATCCAAACACTACATATTTAAAAGAGAAGTCTATGAAGGAATTGAGGTATAAACACAGAAGGGTCCAAGATGTTAAAGCTTCAGAAACAATTTTAAATGACTGTGCCTTTTCTATCTAAGCCATTTTTTTTGAAGATTACGTAATATTTTTTTTTACCCTGGTATCAACACTTAAATGGCTTATTTTGCCTGTCCCTGAATACCTGGCCAGATTTGGACATATGAGTAAAGGAAATACGTAAAGTATCCATGGAAGCCATCTTCAAGTGGATAGCTTAGCTGTTGCTTGCTCTGAAATAACAGCAATATGCAGAACAAACCATTGTGTGACAGTCTAAAAGACATGAAGGAATTTTTTTTTAATAAACATGATACATAGTGTATGAAATGTAGGCCTTAGCTATATGATAAAATTATTATAAATTAGGCAATATATGAGCACCAAAATTTTTCTTAGAGGTAATTTCTTTCTATTTGAAAATAAATCCTTTAGAATACATGCTACACTTCTAAAGAATCTTTTGTTGTTGTTGTTTGAAGGTATAGCTGTACCATTTTTATTGGAATATAATATAGGAAAGTAAAACACTAGCTCATATAGACAATTATGAAATATTTGAATTAAAATTATTATCAGGAATCAGATAATAAGAGGAAATCTAAAATATTAAAGTCAATAAATGTGTAACAAAAATAATATACTTTTTTTGATGAAAAACTGCTTAAAGAATAACAACATTTATTTCATTTTAAAAAGAGGGCTGCATCATATTAAACCAGTTTAAATGCTAAAGAATGTTTAACCAGAAAGGAGTAAATATCAAATATAGGGCAAAGAAAAAATGATTTTAACGATAAATATATCAAACTATACTAAGGTCATAGATATAAGGATGTTACCAACTGGAACAAAATGAGAACAGGACTCTTTGGATTAAAGATGAATACTTGCAATTAATCTATCAACTGACTGAAAACATGACTATTAATGCTTGCAGGAATTAAATATATTCTAAATTATTACATCAAGCATGTCCAATTCCTGTTGAACAACATGTAATAAACTATGAAAAAGTAATTTTTTCCCTTGAGGTTAGTTCTTTCATGAAAAGAATATTGTTAAATATCTTGGGGGTGGGGAAGATTTCCATAAGGATAATTCTATAAGTATCGTGCTAATAATGTTGTGAAAACCATTTTGTTTTAAAATCCAAGCAGTTCTTTGTGATATTTTGTGTCAATCCTAATAAGAAGCTATGTACATTTCACTTATTAACTCTTCGAGAACACTAGTTTGCTGTAGAAGTTATATATTTTAAAATCTTCAACACAACTGTGTGTTCTGTAGAATGTTTGTACATTTGTTCCAATTTATCCATCCAGGATTCAAAAATGTGGCCAACTTTTTAATATCTGTACCAGCAGAAAATAACAGAAGTTAGCATATAACCCAGGAGAGTATTTTGGAGCATTTGCTCTGAGGACAGATTTTCTGGGGTGAAGAAACAATTGGCTACAACTGAATGGGAAATCTTGCTATAGAGAATGACAAGGGAATTCTATTCCCTGTGGTTTTTCTGGGTAGTGAAGGCATACTTTCCGAGCTACTAACTGGTATAAAGAACATTTCTCTCAGTTACATTTCCTCACTGCTTAAAATACCTTCCTAGGTTTTTACCTGAGTCCTGGAAGATAGGTAAACACTAGGGAGAATCTGATTGCAATGTCTTGTCAAAGGCATCATGATTTTAAATGCAGAACATGTAGTTTGCTAATCTCCTTCATGGAAGACCTAGTTAACCTGGGATGCCTGTTTGTTTATTTTAAAATTCTGTTTGATGCTGGAATTGGTACAGATTCCAGGGCTACAATACTTTAACCTTCTGTTTTTTATTACCAGTAACATTATTTTCAGTTGTTACAGATAGTAATGGTCTTCACTTGTCAAGTATCTAAGAGCTTTTCTATTCTATAGGGGTTTCTCAGGCCAATTTTCTCCTAAGGTCATGAGAAAACTACTGTAGCATATAAAAGTTTGACAGAGAATTTTCAGAAAAGCCCTATTTCACTGGTATTACTTTTAGTTTAAGGGTTTCTTTTTGTTATTTTATTATATACTGAAATGGTGGCAGCCAACCTTTTGAGAGTTGTGACACCATCATTATTTGAGAATGTGATTTCTCCTCTCCTGAAAGTATATTGGCATGTACATAGATTTTTTAATTAAAATGAAAACATTTAATTAATTTTTGTTTGGGTATTTCCTAATACCTCCTGAGATAATTGGAAAGAACCTAGTGTGTTATTAAATCAAATCAGTAGTATTGGCCTCAAATTCTCCTTATGAATTCTATATGCATGTTGGCAAAACACATTAAAATCCTTAAAAAAAAAACCTCTTTTAATCCTTTGTGATCCAAGCAGATGGTGATTTATTTAGACATCAGTTAGTGTTGCTTTTTTATTTACTTACATTGCTCTTGATTCATGTTCCACTTGATATTTGTAAGCTTCTTTAGTGTAGGGACTACTTTTTGCATCTTTTTGTATGCAGTGCTTAGCAGAATACCTGGTATATAGGGGCAGCTAGGTAGTACAGTGGATAGAGCACTAACGCTGAAGTTGAGAGGACCTGAGTTTAAATCTCACCTCAGATACTTACTAGCTGTATGACTCTGGGCAAATCACTTAACCCCAATAGTCTTAAACATCTAGGGCCATCTCTATCATCCTGATATATATCTTGTCACTGGATCCAGATGGCTCTAGAGGAGAGAGAAAGGTTGGTGACCCTTCCTCACTGTGAGTGAGATTTTCCCCACCCCTTAAATATAAGAAATTTAATTGTGATAGTAATCAGGATAACAGACTGCAAATAGTGATTTACTCAAAATTAAGTGTTCTTTGATTTCTTAATTTAATAATACTATAGCATAGAGCATAGATATTATGTGATTATTCTTTATGTACTCTAATATATTCCTTAGTGCCTTAAGCCAATGCAGTAATTTTTGTCTTTCGTTTTTTGAGGGGCAATGAGGGTTAAGTGACTTGCCCAGTCTCACACAGCTAGTAAGTGTCAATTGTCTGAGGCCGGATTTGAACTCAGGTCCTCCTGAATCCAGGGCTGGTGCTTTGTCCTCTGTGCCACCTAGATGCCCACAATAATATATTTTCAGGTATCAATGAATTGTGAACTTGCTCTTTTTCTGGATAACTAAGTCCCTTTTACTGTGTTCATTGTGGTACATTGTGGTTAGCCAAGGCCCTAAAGATAGTATCTTCTAAGCTGAAGGGACCAATCAGCATTAGAGATCATGACTCACCAGCGCACCTTGTCATGTATATGAACACTTATTCCTCAAGTTGATGTCCTAGATGGTCAACCAATCAGGTGAAAGGACATGTCCATTAACAGTTGAAGGAACAGCTGTAAGAGTCCCAGGAATTACTATTGAATTAATGAACAGTACCATTTGGCTTTGTTATATAGATGCAATGGGAGAAGTTTTATTTAAAAATAGTAAGGTATATAAGCATTTAAGCCTCATGGGGTATAGAAGTCTGAGACTGGTACTACTTGGAGTCATTCATGTCCTACCCCTGACTTAACTGGCTTTATTGTGAGACAGGTACCCTCTCTCAATAAACCTATTTTCTACAGCTTGGAGACTTTGCTATTTATTTTCTTTCTCTTACTTAGAAATTTCACAACATCCAATCCACTGGAAGTCTTGGTACCATCCCATTATCATAGTCCTCTTTGAGAATGAAGGAAAAACAACGATATGATCTCTCTCTCTCTCTCTCTCTCTCTCTCTCTCTCTCTCTCTCTCTCTCTCTCTATATATATATATATATATATATACACACATATATACACATACATATGTGTATTACATACACACATACTCACACATACACACTATGCATCTATATGTATATACACATATCTATACATATATGCGCATATATACATATGCACATATACACACATACACGTGTGTGTGTGTGTGTGTGTGTGTGTGTGTGTGTGTGTGTAGGTCTGAGTATGGGCCTTGTGCCAGAATTTTTTACCTCAGCACCAGCCTAGGTAAGGATGTAAAGACCCAGTTCCAGTTATTTATGTATTGGCTATTGATTTTTGTTTTGTTTTTGTTTTGTTTTGTTTTTAGTCACAGCATGTCATAAAAAAATTATCAGGTGGAAAGGCATAAAGGGCATTGAAAAGTTTTATTCTAGAAGATAAAGTGTATCTTTTAATATAAATTATTCAGATTGGCTAAATATGCAGCCCAAATTTATTACTCACTACAGTGTTGTTCATAAAATCATTATTAAATATAGACCAAATAGTAACTAACAATTTTGCAATCTAAGATACACAAAAGGTGCCCTGAAATAAAATTTTAAGACAAATGTAGTTGGTTGGAGGGAAAGATCCCAGAATACTTTGAAATTATTGCTAAGGTTCCTAACATGACTAAGTATGGGAGAAGTTTATTTAAGGTCAGGGTATGACTGATAGAGAACAAGCCAGCTTTTGGTAGCTTACCATTTTAATTAATTATTGTTAATTAGATGCTAAGATCAGTTATATCAGGCTGTGCATGGAGTATAAGAGTTCTCAGTCCTCTTCAAAATTTGGCACCTCTTGTGGAGAAAATCATGGTTGTTCTACTTTATACTTCTTGGTACCTACAAATATTTAAGGTGATAAATTTATAAAAAATTAATAACAATGTGGAATTTTAAAAGCTATAAAAGCTTAATAATTAAGAGTTCAAGAATTATAATTTACCTATGGTGTTTTTCCTTGATAAGCAGTAACTTGAGTTCCTGGTCCAGGTTATAAGATTCTTAAGAGTTGATGCTATTTCATTCTTTGGGTTTCTATGGACAGCATATAGTAGAGAATATTTGTTGCTTGATTAACCAACTTTAGAAGTTACAATAAAGTTGAGTTCAGTCAAGAAATCAAGTAACCAATAAGTATTTATGGAGTATCCCCAATAAAAGGAAAGCATTAATTTCCTTGCAACCAAAGTTCCAAAAATTCTTCCCGTCCCCCACTTCATTCTACATTATTTCACCACCACAGGCAAAAAAGTGATTACTTACAACTGAAAGTGGCATAGTTTTGGTATTCAGTTATTCGGAATTTCCTATGGCTCTTTAGTACTAAAATGATGTAATTCCATTTCATTTTTTAAAATTCCATTTCATTTTGATGAAATAAAAAAATATAAAATGAAATTTAATACTTCTAGATTTGTACAAGTGTGTCCAGGAGGTTTTATCCTTTTATGATTGCCAAATCACATCAATTTGACAACTGATTTAAATGGTTATCCTCAAAATAAGAAATAGATAATTTTACTTAAACCAGGCTACTATTGCTAAAGTAATTCTCCTATTTTTTCCTATTTTGTCCAAGTTTTAGGGTTTGCTCATTCCAGTAATTTTCCTTTAACTCAAAACTTTAGATATACCTGTTACTTGATTTCAATTGTAAAACCAATTTAAATGACCATAGCAATTTCTGTGAAATTAGAGAGAATTTGATAGTCTTGATTTAATATCACCCTATTTGTTCTTACCCATAAGTCATTCAATTACCTGATTTTCTTTCCATAACTGCAATAAGATGCTGACTTTTTATTGTTTGGTTTTAATCCTATTAAGTGGTGTGATGATTGTAAAACTTTTTGGAAAATTAATCAGAGTAATTTAAATAATGTCATATTCTAAATTGGATTATGAAAGATTATTCCTAATTCCTATCTACGGAGAGTCACCTCACATAACAAGTGCATCATCTGGATACTAATCTTTTAATTTTCCTATTTAATTGAGATTCATTATCTACTACAAAAACACAATTTTGTCTTTTGCTCTGTATGAAATTATAAGTCAATGAATTGCTTCTCAGGTCTGGAATTCAATGTTTCTATTGCAATGGTAGGCAGATTAAAAAGAAACATTAAAATGTTCAGGGCAAATGCTTTGTTTTGGGTTTCAGTTCTATTAAATTTAAAACATGTTTTACTTAAAGTTCAATATAACTTTTTTCCTTAAAACTAACATTGGTATCAAGTTTGTACAATATGATATTTTACACCAAGTAACAAATATTCCTACTTTTTATCTCTCAATAATAAATAAAGAATTATTTATATTCATATTTTATAATGAGACTTCTTAAAAACTCTGGGATAACCACTGGATCTAATGACTTCAATTAAATGAATATTTGTTAAGTGATTCTGTTGTTTTTGTTGTCTTCTGTTCTTCATTTTCAGAGGACCAATAACAACACAAGTGGTGTCTTTATTTGCATGTGAATTGGATTTAAGTGAGACTGAGTTGCATAAAGTTATCAGCCTCACTCTCTCTTCCTGAGTTATTTAAGTCCAGTGGCAGGACAAAAGCCAAGACAACTAACAATGACCTAAGATGCAGTGGATATCCTTGGTGTCTTTAATGCCTGACTAAGCCCTAAATACTCTATAGCACCTACTCCATGTTTTCATGGCCACTGAAACAAATTGTTCTCATCTTCTCATACCAACTGTGTAAACACTTCATATGTTTGAAGTAGACATTGCCCAACTTAAGAGAAATTTTGAATCATCTTGGTTACTCTAAACCTAATTTAGCCCATTTTCCCAAGAAAGTTTACCAGGGTATGACTGTTGTACATTCTATATCTTTTTGTTGCCACAGGTGAGATTTGGGTGTGTTAAGGCTAAAATTCTAGCTAAACTGTCTAAAATATCTAATGAATGGTCACCAATGAATTATAAACTTTAGCAAGAGTTAGACTTTTAAGCATTTATTAAGGAGAATAAGAATTTGGTAAAGAGAGAAGAAAAGGCCTAGATTCCTATCTATTAAAGGGAGAGTGCATTTCTAGCTCCCTTCTCCACCAGCGTCCCACGGAAAAGAAGTGAGACAGAACTCCTGGCTCCCCCTTCCTCCTCTCACCAGTAAACGTCACTTCCTGATGCCAAAGAAAAGACGCATGGTCTTGCCCTGAAGACATTCCTTTCATGGCAGAGCTTTTCTACAGTAAGTCTCCAGCAGGTGGCGTCATTCCAATCATTACAGTCCCCCCTTTGTTTCCTCAAGAAATGGGACATTTCCTTGATGAAACAGGGGAATCATATACACACCAAAGGATGAATGGCCCTGAATAGGGCTTAACAAGCCCTCACACCAGAGGTGCTAGCCTTTCCCAACTTGGTTGCAATATATCAATCCAGAATTCTTAAATACTATATACACTCAGCCCAAAAGGTTTGGTGATGCTAAATTATATCCTGTTCTCCATCTTTATATCTCTTTGCACAGACTGTCTCTCAATATCTGTTCGATACAAGTGTGGCATGGTCCCCAACTCCATAAAAATAACATAATATATGAAATGGCTACTATCTCCATTTGACACAGATTCCTTATAGTGTCACCCTCACACAAGACATATAGACATCTACCTTTTTTTTACAACCTGCTCTCATACATGTCATTATAGGTTTCTAGAGACCTAATACTACCACACAGTTATACTCAAATTATTTCAGAACCCTGTTGATAGCCATGTTAGTGGGATATATATTTTGCTTTCTCACTGCTCTAGGTCTTGAGTCCCCACCATTACCTTTCTTTTTACTCAATAACCTATTCAAAATGAAACAAACTTACCAAGGTACAGTGCTGGAAGAAAATCCATGCAACAAGTATAAATTTACACAAACCAGTCACTCATAACAATGAAACTTGTAGAATTTAAAATAGCTATTTACTTAATAATGGAAAATAAATAATTATAACACAATAAATACTCATATTAAATCAAATGCATAAAAAAATAAAATGCAACACAATACTTATATAAAGATGGGGCATGAATTTCTACCAATGCCCCTAGTATCTGTAAGGGAGAATTAGGTATATGCTTGCAGGACCCTGGGAGAGAAACTCTTTTTTCTTTCTTTTGCGGGGCAATGAGGGTTGTGACTTGCCCAGGGTGACACAGCTAGTAAGTATTGTGGAACCTAAAATTCTAACTGTGATGTCTAAAAAATCTAATGTGTGGTCACCTTAAATTAGAAGCTTTAGCACCAGTCTTTCGGCATTAAGCATTTATTAAGGTATATTAGGGCTTAGCAAAGAGAGAGAGAAAGAGAGAGAGAGAGAGAGAGAGAGAGAGAGAGAGAGAGAGAGAGAGAGAGAGAGAGAGAGAGAGACCCACCCACCGACAGCTGGACCCTGAATGAAAAAGACCCAGATCCTTAGCCACTTCTCCCAGAAGCCCCCTGTGAAAACAGGAAGCAGGGCCATCCTCACACAGAGCTCCAAGCCAATTGACTGGTAGCACTGATTGACATGACTAAAAGGCGGTTCTATAGGCATAAATTCCAGATGCCAGGGAACTTCTGGATGCCAAGCCACATGTTTTCTTTTCTGGGCAGAGCTGCCCTATATCTTTCTTAGCAGGTCGGTGGTGCTCTGATTCTCACAGTGTTAAGTGTCTGAGGCCAGATGTCAGATTTGAACTCAGGTCCTCCTGAATCCAGGGCAGGTTCTTTATCCACTGTGCCACCTAGCTGCCCCTGAGAGAAACTAAAGAAAGAAAAATCCATATGCTTAGGGTAACCCTCAACTCTGGAATTCAGGCTTTGTTAATATTGGTTAATTTAAAACATCTGTATCACTTGAAATGCCATTTCTATTCATTGCTTGTTTGTTGATCCTTACAACTCCTTGGATGAGTAAATCCTCTTTTTGTATATTTGAATGTAATATTTATAAATGTCTTCAATCCTAATCACCACAAAGGGCACTTAAAAATGGAAAGATCTTAATTTGAAAAGCAGTTCACTTTAAGCAGGGGAGCTGCAAAGTTCATCAAATTGGCTCTTTCTGTGTTACACAAACCATTCTACTCAGTTATTTACTCATTCAGGTGCTATGTTGTCAAATAAGAACAGTATTGCCAGTACACATCTCAGGTTTAATCTCTAGCTAAATCCACCCAGCCAACTTTTTTACATATCAAAATATCTGTTGTATCTGCCTTTCCCTTTTCTGTTTTCTGTTCTCAGAACAGAAAGGAGCAGAAAAGGCCAATATATACTTATAAGTTTCACTTCTTTCAAGCTTTAGGTGGTGCTGGAAGGCAATAGATGAACTGTCATCTTCATTCAGATGATCAAGCAATAACAGACAGTCTACTTGTCAGCTGATTCTTCTTGCTGTTAGTCTCTTTAGACAGTTCAAACAAACTGACTTTTAAATTCCCTGCCATTTCTTCCTCTTCTGTCATTCTTTAGTTTTCTCTCTTTCCTGTATTTTTCAATGAGTTAAGTCAAAGCCATTGTCTTTTGGTTCTCAATGACCTACCTTTTGATGAAAAGGTACAACCTCAAATTTCCTGTATGAAATCTATATTCATTTTAAATCATACTTCAGTCCCCATATGCCATATGACTTTCATTCTTTTCAGTTTTATCCTTTAGTCATAAAATACTTATATGCAAATGAGCTTACAGAACTTTTTATCCTGAAGCTCTAAAGTCTTCAATGTGGCCCAACTCATTTTTTGTCCTTGAACTATTGCTTTATAGTTATATTTTTCACCTTCTAATAAGAAAGACTTCTTTCTCTGATCCTTTAAACCATGAAACTATTTACATAATAATGTGTTATCATTCTATATGGTTCTCCAGGTGCCTTGAGCCTCTATATTTATGCTGCAGTTCATTTTTTTTCTCTTCCAAACTGCTTAAATCCCATCAGAAAACTGCTACTTCATACATATATTTTAGTATTTTTAATTAAATAGAGGTCTTATCAAATTCTCTTTAGGTGTTAACATCCATCCTTTCATTGTTGATATGAAACTTTTCTTTATTAAAACTATTTTTCATTTTCTTTTAACACTAAACTGATTCTTTTAAATGGAGTAGTATCTTAAATAGAGAGTATATTACACCTGAAATGTACTCTTCTCTTACCTCCATCTCTTAGAATTGCTAGTTTCAATAGGCATGGTGGTACACACCTATAATTCCTATGCTAGAGGCCATTGAGTCTAATAGATTGAACTTGGAGGTTCTGAGATATTGTAGGGCTAAAGATGACTGGGTATACAATGAAGTCTGGCACTGGTATGATGAGATCCCAGTAGCAGAGTGTCACCAACTTGCCTAGGGAGAGACAAACCAGGTTATAAAAAGAGAGTAACCATTGGGATCAGTCCTATAAATGGCTGCTCTACTTACAGTTTGGGCCAGATTTAAAAAAAAAAGGAATCATATCACAAAATAATAATGACAACAACAATGATGGATGTGGTGGTGATAATCTATATTTTTCTTCAAAGTTTAGTTGGAATGCAATTTTTATATGATTCTATCAACAGATGCATTAATATTTACTTTCCTGCTATACCTTAAACCTTGGCATCTGATTATTTGACTTACTACTGAAAACTTCAGATTTAGACTCCCCTATTAGAATGTGAAAACTTTGATCACTAGGACTGTTTTACTTTTCTACTTGTATCCTTATAATTTATCACAGTACTTCACATATAGTAAGCACTTATTAAATGTGTCATTTATTCACTTTCTAGATGAGTGTCTTTTCTTATCTACCAGCTTATCTACCATCCCTAATGATAGTTATACTTTATTAATTTTTATATAAATGGGTGCATATGTTTTCTTTTCTTAAAAGAATGAAGGCTCCTTGAAGGAAGTACTGTTTTCATTTCTGTTTTTTTCCAACAACTGGCACTGTGGCTGGAAGGTAGACTTCATATGTACAATGCGTATCATATTTTTTGCCTTCTCAGAAAGTAGGTGGAGAGAGGGAGAAGTTTGAAAATAAAAATAAAATTTAAGCTAAACAAAAAATGTAGCATTATCAATAAAAGGTAAATGTTCTTTAATTGATGGAGTAATTTATATTTTTATTCTTTATTCTGTTTTTTTTAATATTATTCCATCCCTGCAAATTTGGTAAATAAGCCATTAATATGTCAATGTCACTGAACAAATATAGCAGAGTGGAAGAATAGACTATTTATGGTTTTGAAGAATTTGGGTTTAAATGAAATCTCTGCCAACATCCTGACCTTGGGAAAATCAATTAACTTCTAGGAGCTTCAGTTCACCATCTATAAAATAAGGTACTTGGACTAGATTTCTAAGACCTGATCCAGCTCTAAATGCTATTAGTTTGTGTTACACAGGTCAGGATCAGATGCTGAACCCTGGAATACATCAGAGACTTTAAGTTGAAGTTTATTTCATTTAATTCTGTTTTAGATTGCATACCAATCAACTTACAATTCTCCATTTTACCCATGAGGATGTTGAGAGATCTGAACTCTAGATACTGTTAATGAATGAATGAATGAATGAAAAAAATATTTATTTAGTGTCTATAATAGGGATAATATAGAAATGTCATGAGAGTCTTTTCTCTCAAGAAAATTTCAGTTGTAGCATATGTAGAAAGCCACATTATATGGTAAGATGGAGCCTTTGGCTGTGTCATTCAGATAACCTTGCCAGGCCTTTGTTGATTGTTGAGGCAGGGCAGATGATGAAGCTCATAGTATGTTTTTTAACAGAATGGTAACATTTTACTACCCTTAACACATTATTGACTGTCCACATTTTCTGCTGGTATAATTGTCTTTTGTTTTGTTTTGTTTTTTGGTGAGGCAATTGGGGTTAAGTTACTTCCCCAGGGTCACACAGCTAGTAAGTGTCAAGTGTCTGAGACCTGATTTGAACTCAGGTACTTCTGAATCCAGGGCCAGTGCTTTATCCACTGCACCACCTAGCCGCCCCCATAATTGTCTTTTAAAACTTGTGGCCTCTGCTGCTGGATTCTTATTTGACATCTTTGGAAAAGTCACTAATCTAGCCCCTACCTTCAATTATGCCTCACCTTCTAGAGCAAGAATTTTTAACTGTTTTGTTTTGTTTTGTTTTGTTTTGTGGCAAGGATCCTTTTAGAAGTCTGATAAACCTGTGGACTCCTCTTTCAGAATGTTTAAAAATATGTAGGATTACAAAGGAAACAAGATTTATTGAAAGAGTTATTAAAATATTTTAAAAGAACAAACAAGTTTAGGAAAGTTCATAAGATAAGAATCCCTGTTCTAGAGCCTTATTGAAATATTTCCCCAGGGTATTTCCCACTGGTACATTCTACGGAGCCTTGAATACCAGCTTTACTTTTCTTTATTCCCAGCTCGCACTCAGTTCACCTCAGTGATCAGAGGTGTTCAAATGATCTCATTATTCAAAGGAAAATAGGTGGTATATTGGGTAGTGTTCTGGATTTGGAGGTAGGAACATGGATTTTAATATTGCCTGCTCCAGTCTCTTAGTTTAGCATTGTGATCCTTGACAAACCAATAATCTTCTGCCTCAATTTCCTCATTTGTAAAATGAGGACAAGAGCAGTATCTCACAAGGTGGTTGTAATGCTAACATTAGGTAACATGTAAGGTATTTTGGAAAATTGAAATTGAAATTCTAGCTATTGTTGATTCAGGAAATTCATGAACTATAATACATTTTATAGGCTAGGCTAATTATCATTTATCATAAAGTCTTTACAGGGAAAAATAATGACCTGAGTTCCAAAGACCAGATTTTTAAATGGACTTTTGGCACACAGCCCATGTGTAAGTCAAAGTTACCTACACATAGTTTATACACACATGGCTTAAAGATCAAATTACGCCCCTGATTATCTTTGATTGCATGGGTAGGATTACCTACAGTTTCAATTTAAAAGTCAACTTCGAGATGAGGTGGAGGAAATAGTGAAAACTATTCAGATTGCCACAGTTTGTTTGACTATGCTTTTCATTTTTCATTAATAAAGATGGGCAAAATGACTAGATTAGCAATGTTGGAATCCAGTTTACTGATAAACATGTTTAGCTTTAGAGCTTAGTGTTTTTATCAGATTCTCAAACATGACAGTTTCAAAGAAAGTTATTCCCCTCTAACTTCTCAAAGACATATTTCTTTAAAAAAAAAATGTTGCAGTTACTTTTCTGAATTTGCCATCAAACCTTCTCAGCATGCATTCTTTGTTTGACTCCTCTAGTAGTTTGGCATTTACAGGTATCCCAAGGTGTGTGTGTGTGTGTGTGTGTTTTTCTATTGTATATTTTCAGCTGGAGAGACTGCAGGCTGAGAACACCTCTGAGTGGGGCAAGAGGGAAATACTAGAAACAGAAAAACAAGCACTAGAAAGAGACAATAGAAGATTAAAGGCCCAGGTGAAAGAAATGGAAGAGCTTTGGGATAGAAAAAATTCATTAGCTTCAACCTCTAAAGGCCCTGACTTGAAGACATCACAAAGTGAGCTGCTAGAGAAAAACAAGGTATGGATTCTACTTTGAAATACTTTTTTCTTACTGGAATATTAACTTCTAATGCTCAGTTATCTTCAAGTTTGACATAAGTGTCCAAGTTTGACTTTTCTCTTTTGTACCATCTAAGATGAAAGCAGAAAGGTATCATGCCAGTTTTTGTAGTCTCTACTATGTAAAATCACTTTTTGGTTCATGAATTTGAAAACTTAGAGCATCAAAGATTTTGGATTGAAGTTTTACATCATGTCAAAGACTCTCAAGGACTTCAAGAAACCTGTGGTTTCAAAGATTTCCCCCTAATGACAAGAAGTCTCAGAAAAATGTATTCATTCTTTATAACTTATTTGGCCTGATGTGTTTCATTATCTGTGTATTTTCCAAGCAATTGACCTTATTCACACCAAGTGTCTTGTCCCATCAATTCTAGTAATTACTCAGTAAGCTTTATTCTGCAGCAATCTTAGTAAACACTTGATAGATTTGACCTATTGTTTTCTTATCCCTGGTTCATATGTAATCAAGATCAGATAAGATGATTTTTATTTTATTTTTTCTAAGATGATTTTTAAAAAGAATTTTAAATATAAATTTTAAAATAAATTTCAGAGGCTATTATACACATTGGCATATGTGGAGATATATACACAACATGTATTCACTCAAACTTATATTACCTAAAATTATTTTTCTTAATAATTCTGTAAAGATGACATTTATGAAGAGAAAATACTTTGCTCATAGATTTTAGAATTTTAAGTCAGTTTATATTATCATTTTATTTATGATGTAATGCATTGTAATGTAATTTATATGTAATGAGAATATCAATTCCATTTTCTTTCTCTTTTATTAGAAACCATCAATTGATCAACAAGAAGTTATTAAATGCCTTCTACATGTCTGGGTCTATATTAGGTACTAAGAATGCAGATTTGAAAAAGAAATAGTGCCTTACCTTAAGAAGCTTATATTCTTTCAGGTCAAATGACAGGCACACGTACAAGTAAATACAAAATATAGCCAAAGTAAATATCTAATTTGTTAAGGGAAAAGGAAAAAAAGTCTAGCTTATGGGAGGGCAGATAAGGAATGATCTCATGTAGGAGATAACACTTTAGATTGTTTTAAGGGGAGCTAGCAAGTTGAAGATATAGAGTTGAGGAGAAAATTTGTTTTAAAATATGTTTTTTATATTTCCCATGCTACATTTTCCTCCTTTAAAAGCTCATTAAATTTAAAGGCATAATATCACTATTGATTTTACTCCTTGGAAGGTTTCTGAATTTTCTAGATACAAAGTTTAGATTTTTAGTTAAAAATGTTATATTTTGAGAATATGACATTTCTAAAATTTTGATGGCCAAAATTGAAAATTCTATACATACTTAATATGTTATAATCCTTTTCCCCTTTATACTTTTGCCTTTGCTGTCAGTTTTTTATACTGAAGCAACCAGTGCAATGTCACCTTGTAATATTGCACTGATTGCTCCTGATTTAGGCATTTAATCTTTAAACTGAAACATCTTTACTGACTGTAGTTTTCATCATATAGCAAGTTATTCACATCACTTCTATAATTGATATTCATTGAAGCCACTAACAAATCATAAAGATATTTTGTTCTAACATGCACATCATTTTGTTTTGTTTTTTTCTTTTCTTTTCTTTTCCATTCTTTTCTTTTGATGAGGCAATTGGTGTTAAGTGACTTGCTCAGGGTCACACAGCTAGTAAGTGATAAGTGCCACTTAGCTGCCCCTGCACATCATTTCAGTATTTTGAGTCATATATTCAGAATTTATCTGAAAGTATCACAAAAGACCTTGCTCTTCCTATTAAATGAATAGCAAACATTGGCCTTCAAATTATTTGGACATTTTCCTAGCGTCAACCAAAATGAAAGGCCATGTGACAATGAGATTATGATTGGAAACTAAGAGGAAGGGTATTTGACATGCCTGCTATTTGGCAGATCCTATCCATAGACAACCTCTAGGATGTTTTTATTCTCACTGGGGCAATGGAATTCTCATCTGTAATTCTCTGACTGGATATTTGCATCTATATCATCTGTATCAAGCTAATGACAATTAGGATGACCCAAATAATTTTGAGGATTTTCAATTATTTGGAATATCACCCTGGTATTTTTAGTCTTTTTCAAAGATTTCAGCATTCTCTTGCCTAAGTCGTGAAAAGTCTAGAACCTAAAAATTATTCTTTACAAGGAGGGTATAGTCATTTACTTAGAAATCCTCTCTCCTGAAATCCTCATCCCTCACACAAGTAGGCTTTTTTTATGCTAGGAAAAGTATCTTCTGGGTCTTCACATTCACAAAAATAATTCAAAGTTTGGTCATTAGGCATACTGACTCATGTCTGTGATGCTATACTGACCATTCTAATAATGCCTAGTATGTGCTTTTCTTTTTTATATGAGAACAAGAAGTAATTTCCTATGTCTAGACCTCTAAATATATAAAAATAAGTCTATTAAAATCTCACTTTTCCCACTGAAACTATTGTACCAGATTGTTATTATTACTTCTAATAATAGTTCCTTATTCAACACAACTTACCTATAAAAATGTATATATCCAGATACATTGTCAATAGGAATTGAAACTGAGTTTATATTTTTGAAAAATCTCAATGCAATACACTTTCAACAAAATGTACTGAGAAATGAAAGCTTTGAAAATGAGCTTGCCAATACAGAACATGACATATAGAAAATTAATTTTCTATGAAGGACTTATGAGCAAATTCCCATCCCTTTTCTCTTTTCACCAGACTGGATGATATATTAAAATAATGTTTTTTTTTTTCTTAGAACAAAACAAAAAATGCATTAGTAATTCAAAAGATAAAGGTTAAAATAAAGTTTCTTTCAGGTGAACTATTCAAATAAATTTCAAGCTCTGAATCTCTTTGCAGACATGTTGCTTATACATCTATTTACATGCTATTATTGTAATGTATGTGTTTTAAGAAAACAAATCTGACTTTTTAGTGGGTAAGTTGTATTTCAAACATTAGTAAATAGATTAGTTCTTCATTTGCTAAGCCTTCAGTGGCTGTTCCCAAAAGGTTAATTCTATTGATGTTTGTGCTGCTTTTTCGTCTGGTGGTGATGGCATTGTTCCATGGCTTCAGCTAAATTGATGAATCAACTGACATCAGATGATGGATTTTGTGTGGTACTATTGATTGCTCCTCATGGAATGATGTTTGAATTTTAAAATAATAATAATGTTGAAAATAACCTGCTAATATAAATATAAATGGAGACCACTGGTTAATTTTAAGAATAGAAATAGTGAAACAAACTTAGAAAAGATGCACCTATAGGCAATACCATATTATAGCAGCCCTTTTTCTCCCCTTTGACACAAGTAGTTTGATCCAGGTTAATGATTTGTTGTTTCCCTCTTGTGTCCCTAAAGCTAGCATAAACAACAATTATGAAAATAAAGGTGATATGAATAATCTAACACAAGGTTTTCTGTGCAACTTAAATACCTCTAAAGAATAACATAAATTTTATGGAAGTTCTATTAAAATGTCTGACTTATTTCCTTGTCTGTTACATTAGAACAATGAAACAAAGGAGCACAAGTAAGCTTAGTGTAGTCATCTACAGGGTATCTACAAAATTCTATTTGAAAAGTAGGAAAAAGGTGCTTCTGGTCTTTTGAAATATTTATGCTATGATATATATTAGCTAACATTTATTGATTTGACCCCCTACTGAATTAATTGTTGAAATGGTTATGGCTTTAATGCTTATATTCTCTCTACCTAATATTCTTACTTTAATTTCATGTTTCTAATTCCAGATATTCCTTATTACATGAATATGATCCCTATTTTAACCTTATTTGGAAAATTCAATAAACATTTGTTGAGCCCCTTTAATGTGTAGAAAACGATGTTAAGTTAAGGAGATAGAAAGCCCCCCCCCAAAAAAAAATACTTCCTGCCTCTCAGGAGTGGGGTTAGAAGGCAATAGTAATAAGGAATACAAAACTATACAAATTCAAACAGAACAAAGTGATATTTGATTTGATTTTGAGGTGAGTTTTTAAGGAAAACAAATTCTGCTAGAGGAGGAAAGATTGTGTTGAAGATAAAAAAAATCTACCCTTTATCATATTCGTATGGACCGATAGTCCCTAAGTCAAGTCAACAAGCATTTATTAAGCACTCTTCTGACAGGTGTTCTGCTAAGAACTGGGGAAATGAATACAATAAAAAACCAAGACAATTTTTGCCCTCAAGTAGCTTACATTTTCATATAGAAAAAATATAAGACATAAAAAAGAGGTGCAAGGGATTTCCCACATAAAGTAATGTTGAAGAAACCTAGAGATTGAAGGATGGTGCGTCTGGTCCCTTCCAGAAAACAATGATTCTAGGAAGAATTTACTAATAGGAGAAGGGGGCAGAGGGAGAAAGCAGTGAGTTATGGAGAGAGAGAGAGATAATGAGAATATATCAGCATATTTTGCTTGATTGTTGTCCTTCATTCTCAAAGAAGACCAAAATGACATCACTATGTTAGAGTCTAGTTATGGTGTGTCTGACAGTGGCTCAAAATTCTCTACCACATGTTGGGCACAAATAACCCATGTGAACATATTAATTGGATCATCATATTTAGGGCCTTAATATATGCCAGGATGTATTTTTTCCTATTAGGCTATAAGTTTCTTTTTTTTTTTTTTCCAGTGAGGCAATTGGGGTTAAGTGACTTGCCCTGGGTCACACAGCTAGTAAGTGTTAAGGTCTGAGGCTGGATTTGAACTCAGGTACTCCTGACTCCAGGGCCGATGCTCTATCCATTGCGCCACCTAGCTGCCCCAGGCTATAAGTTTCTTAAAAGGATATCATGGGGCAACTAGGTGGTGAAGTGGATAAACCACTGGCCCTGGATTCAGGAGGACCTGAGTTCAAACCCAGCCCCAGTCACTTGACCTTTACTAGCTGTGTGACCCCGGGCAAGTCACTTAACCCCAATTGCCTCACAAAAAAACAAAGAAAAAAAGGATGTCATTTCATTTTTTCCTCCAGGGCACACCACATGTTAGGTGCCTTGTTTTTGTTGTTACTCAGTTCTTTTTCAGTCATGTCTTACTCTTTACGACCCCATTTGGGGTTTTTTCTTGGCAAAGATATTGGAGTTCTTTGCTATTTACTTCTCCAGCTCATTTTACAAATGAGGAAACTAAGGCAAACAGGGTTACATGACTTGCCTAGGGTCACACAGTTAGTAAGTGTATGAGGCCAGATTTGAACTCAGGAAGCTGAGTCTTCCTGACTCAAGGACTGGAACTCTATCCACTGTGCCAACTAGCTTCTCCAATGGTGCTTTATAAATGGTTATTAAAATGAATAAAATAAAAAAATGTACCTTGCTTGGGGGCATTTGTCTATATTCAATTCAGTGTTTGCTTTCCAATGTTTACCTCTAATTAATTTGTATGGGTATGGCTTTCCCCCCACTTCAAGAAGATTACAAGTTTCTTGAAAGTAGGCCTGTCATATATTTCTACATCCCCATAAAGATTAAAGATCAGTGCTATGCTCTTTAGTCAATAAATACTTGCTGAGCAAAATTCAATTGTACTGTTATGGTGTTATACAGATCGAACCTTACCTAATTCTTCTTTCACCAGCATGCTGAGCCAGCAATGCCTGTCTAGAATTGGATCTGATAAGCAGGAGGATAAAAATGAATACCAAACTATAGCTATGTAGGCAGAACTGTGTTGAAGAGTTACACCTTAGGCTGTATTTACATACAAAACAAAATGTATATTACAAAAAACAACAGAAAAAAACTGAATTCAGTCAGATTATTATTTCCTTCTCCCTTTCTCACTCAGAGACCCATTTCATATAAAAAGTAGGGGGGGAAAGCAATTCAGCAAAGTTAATTAACTTGTCAATCAAATTCAATAGTGAGTGTGGTGTTCCACAACCATAGTCCATAGTCATTAACCTCTGTAGAGACAATCTTTTCTGTCCCTTATTTGGGGTCAAATTTAGTCAGAATTATCCATCATTGAGTTTTGTTTTTTTCAGGGCAATGAGGGTTAAGTGACTTGCCCAGTGTCATACAGCTTGGAAGTGTTGTGCCAGAGGCCAGATTTGAACTCAGGTCCTCCTGAATCTGGGGCTGGTGCTCTATCCACTGTGCCACCTAGCTACTCCCATCATTAAGTTTTAATTTAATTATTGTTGCTCTTTCTGTTACATTGTTATAGTCATTATATATATATATATATACATATATATATATATACATATATATATATATACATATATATATTTCCTTCACAGTAGTTCAAATAATTTTTTCCACATACTTCCTTCTTATAAATTCATTGTTTCTTACAGCAAAATGATATTCTATCACATTCATATATCATAATTTGTGTGGTCATTTCACAATTAATGGGCATTGACTTTTTTTCTATTCTGTTACTAAAAACAAATCAAGAAAAAAAGTGCTATTATAAATATTTTGGAGCATATTGAACCTTTCCATTTTTGACCTACTTATTCTCTAGCAGTGGAAATCCTCTGGATAAAGGTTATTGTCAACAAAAAAAAAAAAGAAAAAAAAAGGAGCAGCTAGGTGGCACAGTGGATAGAGCACCAACCTTGGATTCAGGAGGAACTGAGTTCAAATCTGATTTCAGACACTTAACACTTACGAGCTGTGTGACACTGGGCAAGTCACTTAACCCCAATTGCCCCTCAAAAAAAAAGAAAAAGGAAAAGTTTATGGTCAATTTATTCACTTTCTTACTGTAATTCTAAATTGCTTTCTAGAATGATTGGATTGATTCAGAGATCCAACAATATTAGCTTTCATACCTTTTTATAAGTTCTCTAACACTGACTGTTCCTATCTTTTGTAATCTTTAGCTTATTGTTTCTTTTAAGACAAGCAAGTATTTAAATGGCAAGTAAAACTTTGCCTGAATTCAACTACTTTAGTAATAATGAAAAAACCAACCAGTTACTCAAATAGATTGAATTATTAGCTTGTATGCCTTTGATTTTTCCCAGAACTTAATTTGATTTTGAGTACACACCTGGCCTTTAATCATCACAGTTCTAGAAGGAAGAGGAGAAACCTTGATAAGCTTCTGGGATAATTTCAGAAAAGAAAGTTATTATATATGAAACTGAATAGAACAAAAAAATTCTGATATTAAGAAAATATGATATTTGTGTATACATATATTTATTTCAACATATACTTTTATAACATAAATATATGTATGTATCCATATGTGCACATATATCTCCATGTACTTGCACATATACATGTTTATCTACAATTATATACAGATACAAACATATAGTAACAATGCTATAGTTCTGACCATAAATGTGGTTAGATATAGATATTGATTTATATATGCATATCTGTATCTTTCTTATAAATTTTTGTGGCTATAACTTTGGTAAATAGTGTGTTTCATGGGTACTATCTATTGTATCAAATCATTTAAACATCATGTTTTTGTCATTTTTGGATGTTCTTTTAAATGTCTGAATGCAATTAGGCAGTGGGAGTAGATAGAGCACTGGGTCTGGAGTCAGAAAGAACTGAATTGAAAGTCAGCCTCAAACATTTACTATCTGTTGTGATCCTGTGCAAGTCACTTAACCCCTTTTGCTTCAGGTTCCTCTACTATGAGATGGGAATAATAATAGGATCTACTTCCAGAGTAATTGCAAGGATCAAATTAGATAATAATGATAAAGCACTTAGCATAGTGTCTGAGACATAAGTGCTATATGAAATAGTTTATTATTATTAAAGTATTACATCTGACCTAGAAAACTGACATCCTGTATCCCACCTATAAACCAAATCTCCTACTACCCCTTCTTTAACATGACCAATCATAATGTCAAGCCTCCACAGTACATAGGAAAAACATATTAAATTATGCTTTTGCTTTTTTTTGTTTTGTTTCATGTTGTTTTTTATAATCCTGAATTTTCTTTATAAAAATACCTGCAACAGAAACTTCTAATGATTAAGTATATGATATACTTTATTCCTCCATCACCTAGCATAGAATATTTTAGGTCATAATTGCTTAATAAATGCTTGTTGAATTAAATTGAATCATTATCTCAATTTTTACAAATGAGGAAACTGAGGCTCAAAGAGATGCCCACAGTTACAATTATGGTCAAGTCTGGATTTAAACCGAGGCCTTGTCACTCTAAGGCCAATGCTCTTAAAATAGTTTTAAAATTTTTTTTGTTCCATTTTAAGTTCTGAAATATTTCCCTCCTCCTGTCCCGCCCTCTGCACTAGAGAAGGCCACCATTAAACATACACACAACAAAAATATGTGTATATATGTCTATGTCTGTATGTAAATCTATACTATGTGTACTTCTATTTGTCAGTTCTTTCTCTGGAGGTGGATAACACCTTCTTTCATAGGCTCTTTGTAGCTTATTTATATATGTATGATGTTCAAAAACAGGATAGATTAGTTGTTCACAGTTATTCTTTATATGATATTGCTGTTACTATATACAATGCTCTCTTGGTTCTGCTCATTTCACTCTTCAGTATTTCATGCAAGTATTTACATGTTTTTTTTCCTAATATGAACCTTCTCATCATTTCTTACAACAGAGTAGTATTCCATTTCAATCATCTACCACAACTTTTAAAGCCAGTCCCCAACTAATGGGTATCTCCTCAATTTTCAATTCTTTGCCAGCAAAAAAGAGCTGCTATAAATATTTTATAACCCATAGGTTCTTTTCTTTTTTTCCTTAATCATCTTGAAAGACCAATAGTGGTATTGCTGAGTCAAAGGATATAGGCAGTTTAATAACTCTACAATACTCTTTCTAATACATAATATACCACATAATAAAAACTAAGGAAAATACGAAGACTAGTTAGATAAAGAATTACTTTTTGACAGAGGAAGGGTGCTAAGGTATGCTTGAATTGGTAATGTTTAGAAATCTAGAACTGAAGGAACCTCAGAGGAGAGGCATTTTATTAAGAGAGGAAATTAACAATTTCTTTAGGATTTCAGTCAATAACTAGTGAGTTCTTACAGTGTGTAAAATGCTCTGTTTTCTTCAAACTTCAAGGTCTTTAAAAGAATTATGGTAATATCACACAGCTTTATTTTAGAATAACTGGTTTTTGATCCTTAGTTTAATAGCTTTCATTAAGATTAGCTTTCTTTAAATAAAAAACAGGATACTGCAGTATGCTTGTTAGTTTACTAAAAAGTGAGAAATATTTGTAGCATGATGAATAGCATCCTTATCAAGTTGCCAGATGACACAAAGCTAGGAGGAACAGCTTACATGTAGGGTTATAGAGTCAGGATACAAAAAAGATCATGAAGGGCCAGAAAGTTAGGCCTAGTTAAGCAAGTTGAAATTTAGCAGGGATAAATTTAAAAGCTAGCATTACAATCTTGAAATCAATATCCTAAGTATAGAAAAGACAGTGCTAGATTTGAAAAACGAGATCTAGTGGTTTTAGTGGACTGCAAGCTCAATATGTATAAGTTAGCAGTGTGATATGGAAGTTAAAAAAGGTAACGCAATATTGGGTTGCATGAGGAAAAGCAGAGCTTTTTAGGAAAAAAAGATAGCAGTTCTGTATTCTGCCTTAGTCAGAACACATCTGGAGTTCTGTGTTCTGTTCTTAGCATCAGTTTTTTTTTTTTTTTTTTTTTTTTTTTTAGTGAGGCAATTGGGGTTAAGTGACTTGCCCAGGGTCACACAGCTGGCAAGTGTTAAGTGTCCGAGGCCAGATTCGAACTCAGGTACTCCTGACTCCAGGGCTGGTGCTCTATCCACTGCGCCACCTAGCTGCCCCAGCATCAGTTTTTAGAAATAATTTTTTTTTTTTTTTTTGGTGAGGCAATTGGGGTTAAGTGACTTGCTCAGGGTCACACAGCTAGTAAGTGTGTAAAGTTTCTGAGGCTGGATTTTGAACTCAGGTCCTCCTGAATCCAGGGCCAGTGCTCTATTCACTGTGCCACCTAGCTGCCCTAAAAATAATATTAATAAGCTGGCACATATCTAAACGAATGGAACTGGAATGATGCCCATGGAAAATGAGAAACTTGAATACAGTGGAGTTGTGTAATCTGGAGAAGGCAAGGCTCAAACAATTAAAGTAACTCTTTTTAAGCACTTAACAGACTTTCTTAGGAAATGGATTTGATTTTTCTTTGGCCACAGAAAGAAAAAGTAAGATGACTCTGTGTGTGTGTGTGTGTGTGGGGGGGGGTTGTCTTTGATGTAAATTCTTCTTCTTTTTTTTTTTTTAGTGAGGCAATTGGGGTTAAGTGACTTGCCCAGGGTCACACAGCTAGTAAGTGTTAAGGGTCTGAGGCTGGATTTGAACTCAGGTACTCCTGACTCCAGGGCCAGTGCTCTATCTACTGCGCCACCTAGCTGCCCCTGGGGTAAATCCTTCTTAACAACTAGAGGTATTTCACAGTAGAATAGCATGATGGCAGGGCAGCTATATGGTGCAGTGGATGGAGTACTGGCCCTGCATTCAGAAGGACCTAAGTTCAAATCCGCCCCCTGCGCAAGTCACTTAACCCTCATTGCCCTGCTAAATAAATAAACAAACAAATAATAAAAAAAAAAAAGAATAGCATGATGGTGGGGGCAGCTAGGTGGTTCAGTAGACAAAGCAACAACCCTGGATTCAGGATGACCTGAGTTCAAATCCTCCCTCAGACACTTGACATGTACCAGCTGTATGACCCTGGGCAAGTCACTTAACCCTCAATGCCCCCCCAAAACCCCAAACCCCAAACCAAAACACACTCTCACAAAGAATAGCATGATGGAATGTCTAAGGAAGTAGTGGGCTCTGTTTCATTGTAGGCCTTGAAGAAAAGGGATGAAATTTGTTGTAGAAAGGAAATTTTATCAGATATGGTTTATAATAGTCACTGATGTCCCTTCCAACTCTGAAATTCTATACTTATGTGATTCTATGAAAAGTAGAATTTAGAAAAACACAAATAATATCACATATTTTATTATATTATATATAATATGATGAATAGAACTGTAATTACTAAAAATCAAGAGAAATATATTCAATATTTCTTAATAGTGATAATTCTAAAGTAATTTGGTGAAAATCAAAGAGTGATCACACTTTAAATACTGGAATGACTAGTTTATTTTATGCTACTTTCAGGGCATTGCTTATATTAATATGACTCTAGCTTAATTGATTTTCTACATATTTTATAAAGATTAGGCTTTTAACAAGGAAGACATTATAGCTGGGTTTTCTCTCACTGAAATGATTAGACATTTCAGAATGTTTTAAAGCTAGGTGCTCTCTCTTCCATCCCCCTCTCTTATGCTTATAATCTGTGTAGATGTTTTAACTGCTCCCCTAAAAAAGATGACAAAATGTAGTGGAAAGAGCATGTGAGAGAGAGAGAGAGAGAGAGAGAGAGAGAGAGAGAGAGAGAGAGAGAGAGAGAGAGAGAGAGAGATGTTCTCTGGGCCATTGTTTTCTCACTTAAAAATGAGTTATATGAAATTAAAGTAGTTGACATTGATAAAGACTTTACAAATATACTGAATTTAAGTACATTATATCATTTTATGTTCATAATAATCTATTTGTAAACGTGAATAAAGCAGGCTTAGAGAGAATATATGACTTGATCACAATATCATTGATCCTAAATTCCAGGGGTGGGAGTCTCTTCTGAATTCATTATTAGCATTCTTTCCACTAATATAATTTCTCTCATGATATATGAATAGAAAGGCCACTTCTGATTTTAAATCTTCTAGCCAGATGTACATTTTTTCAGTAGGCTAGACACGATATAGTTGGTGTACTTAACTCTGGGCCTTAGTTTTTGTATTTATGAAAATGAGGATATATGATTCCATTAATACTAAGCACCCTTTCATATCTATTATTCAACATATAGGATTTTTAGTAATGTTCTCTTCCTAGTAAATGTGGGCTCAACGGTAATGATAAGGTCAAGCATTCATGTTTGTATCTTAAGGGATATAAATAATTATGGATATTTTCTGTTTGAGAGAAACAATATTTTTCTTTATGCATTGGTAGATTCATTGTACAAAGAAGAAACTTATCATCTCTGCCACTAAACTGCATTACAAAATAGAAGGAACAAGAACTTTCCAGATGATTCGTCATAAAATTTCTATTGAGAGAGACCATAGAATCATAGATTTAAAGGTAAAAGGGAACTAGGTAGTCTAATCTACCTCCCTTATGGTTTATAGATGAGGAAATTGAAATCTAGAAAGGTGAAGACTTTCTATGCATCACACAGAGTTAGGATGTGAACTCATGTTCTGTGGTTCTAAATCTTACATATTTTCTGTTCAAGACTGTTGCATAATAGTCCTACACATACACATTTATATGTGATGCACTTTGTACCCAAAGATGATAACAATGACATTTTTATTATTCCACTTATTATTTTCTCCCATTAATTTTACTATTTATTTGCAGTGTTATAGTATTTTATTATTTACAAAATGTCAGTAGGGTTTTGAATTATTGTCCCACCAGTGAAGCAGCTGCTCTTTCACATTGGACTTGTTCTGAAAAGAAAAGTAACAAAAGAAACAACACATTTATTTTTAAAAAGTTGGTCAGAATAAGGTATGCAGACAATATTCTTCACAAAGATGAATAATATACATCTTCTACAGTATGATATAATGAAAAAAAATATTGGATTTGGAATAAAAAACCTGGAATCAAATTCTAGTTTTGCTTCTTATTACCTGTATATTCTCAGGCAAGTCACTTAATGTCTCTGGTCTTTGTTTGTAATAAGAGAGTGTGGGGCTAGCTAACCTCTAAATGCTCATCTATTTCTAGATAACCTTGACCTCATTAGCCCTAAACTATGACTAACTGAAAATAAGTTTGAATAAATCTATAGACCTAAATATTAATACTAAGCACAAACACATGGGCATGAGAGATGGAATGAGAGACAGAATATAACTGAAATGGTAGAATATATATATATACACACATACATACATATGTGTGATTATATATAGAATTATATAATATATTTATATGTGATAATATATTAATGGTAGAATGCATAATTATATTACATATTTATATATGAGATTGAATTGAAAATATTCTCATACATACATATATGTATATATGAGATTATTTTCAATTCAATCTCATACATAAATATATATAATGGCTCATATAAATGGACATAAAATCTCATATGTATAAAATCACACACATATATGTTTGTGTATATAGATATCATGTATGTATATAAAAATTCTACCATCTCAGTTATATTATATTTCTCATTGTTTCTCATGTCCATGTGTTTGTGCTTCGTATTAATATTTACATCAATAGGTTTAAAGATGATTTGTCATAAAATTGAAAATATTCGTACATATATACATATACACATACATATACATACACATGTGTCTATATATGTGTTTCTGTGTGTATGTATGAGATTATTTTCAATTTGGCAGAGTTTAGGGCTAATGACATCAAGGTTAAAGAACCATATATTTAGAAATGGATGAGCATTTAGAGGTTACCTAGCCCCACACTCTCCTATTATAAAAGAAGACCAGAGACATTAAGTGACTTGTCTGAAATTATACAGGTAATAAGCAGCAAAACTAGTATTTGATTCCAGGTTTTCAATTTCAAATCTAGAATTTTCTTCCACTATTCCATACTGTAGAAGATGTGTGTTATTAATCTTTGTGAAGAATATAGCCTGCATACATTATCCTGACCAATTTTTTAAAAAAATAAACTTTTAAAACATAAACTTAAGGAGATATAATATGTGTGCATGCATGTATCATTTATATGTAAACTGATTTTAAATTTGAAATAATGACAAACTTTTAAAAAAGTCATACTTAGAGTCAGACAATATAGGTTTGAATTCAGCTCTTTCAGTGTTTTCCGCTGGTTCTTTGGACAAGTTATTTAATCACTCTAAGATTAATTTTTGTCATCCATAAAATAGGAGGAAAAGAAATAAAATAATTATATAACTCACAGAATTTTGTTAAATCATTTTGGGAAAAGTAAATGCCATATAAATGGGGAAAATAATAATAACAATAATAATAACTCATCATGCTTATGTAATTATCTATGCATCATGCTTTCAGAAAGGGTATTTAAAATTTTTTATTTGGACACATGCTAAAAATATAACAACCTTACGAAATGTTTTAAAACACAACCAGAAATAATTTTACTGAATAATATTAAGGGCTGATTATAGATAAACTCTATTATATTTGTTAGATGTAACCAAATGTAGTTTACCTTCATAGGAGGCTTGTGAAAAAAGAGAAAATCCAAGAATGGAATCAAGAGTCCCTACGATTGTGACATCTGCATGAACTCAACCAACCAATGTGTTGACAAAAAAGTATCTTCAATCAAATAGCTGAATAAAGGTGGATTTATTTGCAGAAATGAAATGAAGATAATAGCAATTGAGGATCATGTCATTGCCATATGAAATTACAAAGGAGTTACCCCTCAGAAGTCAAAACTTATTGATTAAAGTAGGTTGTACAAGCAGATGGTAAAAAATTTGTGCAGCATATTACTTCAGGCTGTAAAAAATGAACACTTATTCTATATGTAAGAAGATATAATCCATTTGCTATAATCATACAAGGGAAGTTCACCATATTCATGGTAAAAATGATGTCATACTACATAGAGATAAAAATATCTTGGAGAACTCTACTAAAAAAAATAAACCATTTTGAAAACAAGATCTTTATCAGAGACAAAATTGTTACTCAAAATTACCTGACATCACATTAAGTCAATGAAAATAAGAATATTTTAATATATGTTGCCTAATCAAATATTCATAATTTCCAAGATACATGGAACAAAAAGCTGTCAAAATATAGAGACCTAGACAAGTAAATCAAAATCATATAGTTATAGGATATATTATATATTATACCTCTTGTCTTGTCTGCTACTCGTGTTGTATTGAGGAAAGTTTCAGCAAGCCCACTAAAGATACACTTACATCCTAATTATTTTATTCTGCTATAAAAAGAAACTATTTTATTCACCCTTGTAGCAGTAAGTCATTAATTACAATACAATAATAGCAGGATAATAAGCCAGAACTGTTTTTGTTTGAATCCCATGCAAAAAGATGAGAATGAGATTACAGTAATCATAAAAAACTGAGAAATTATGTAGATCAGGAATCTTTGAAAGCCAATTGTAATTGATTGATCAAATGAAAAAGGTAACTGAGTTCATAGGGCAATGGTAACTTTATCTTAGCACTGTGCAGGCAGTGGGATTTTCCATCAGAGTATTAATTAGATCCAACTAGCAACTCAGACATGGCTTTCTCCCTGCAGTGAATGGTCAGTTGTAATTGTAGAAGGGAATGTCAGGAGCCTACTGATATTAGGGGGACTTTAATTCAAATTCTAGTCATATTTCTTATGTAACTAAATAATGTATCATAGGTAGGGGTGTATGGTAGTATTCTTTTAGTACACACCTGCTAATGGTTCACTGTTATCACTAAACCACTGTTAAGGGCTAAAATTCTAGCTAAACTGTCTAAAATATCTAATGAGTGGTCGCCAATCAATTACAAGCTTTAGCAAGAGTTAGACTTTTAAGCATTTATTAAGGAGAATAAGAATTTGGTAAAGAGAGAGAGAAAGGCCTAGATTCCTATCTATTAAAGGGAGAGCACATTTCTAGCTCCCTTCTCCGCCAGAGTCCTCAGGAAAAAGCCCCAGAGTCAGCGCCAGTCTCTTCCTTCCTCCTCCCACTAGTCTGCATCACTTCCTCCCCGCCAAAGAAAAGACTCCTGGTCTTGCCCTCAAAGACCTTCGCTTCATGGGCAGAACTCTTCTACAGTAAGTATCCAGCAGGTGGCGTCATTCCAATCGTTACACCACTTTGCCTCTGCTCATGGACCACATTTTCAGGACCTTCCATTCACTGGTCATAAATTGAATTCTTAAAATTTCATCAACTAAACATGAAGAAGTGTCTTCTATGGAGCCATATATTTGAATAGCATATTGGGAACTGCACCTAAACTCAAGTGTATGAGAATTTTCATTATCCTTTAGAAAATAGGTCATGTCCCTTAATGATTAGGCCCCAAAAAGGAATACCTAACTTTTTCTCAGATATTCCTAGGTGTATTCATGACCTTAAGCCTTAATGAATTAATTGATGTATTTCATATGCATTTATTAACCACCTACTACAGTTCAACATTGAAAATGATAGAAAAGAAGTAAAATCTTTGTTTTCTATTCTTTAAGGAGCTTGCTGCATAATTATAGAAATAAGAGAAAGCTGTGAAATTAAACAAGGTCCTATAATAAAGGCAAAAGATAAAAATAATCCCCATTAATAAATCTCTAAAGTTTTACAAAACATTTTCCTTACAATAATCCTGTGAGGCAAATAATAAAGTAATATACAATAAATGCAAAATAACAGGAAGCTGATGCTGAGCAGTCAAGGAACTTGATTAGGTTCCCATAAATGAATAATAAAAGTAGAATGAAATTCCAAATTTCTTCTAACTTCTAGTCCCTCACCCTTTCAATCATACCACACTGATAATCAATTGGAATGCAAAGACTTTAAATCTGTAGGTGTAGAAAGAAGGGAAACAGGATTATAACTTCAAGGTCTTTGGTTAAAGCTTCATGAAAAAGTTGGCACTGGAATTTGGGCCCTGAAGATTTGGATTGGTCAAGGTGTAGTGGTTTACACATAACATAAGTAAAAGCACAGAGGAAGGAGTGAGTAAATTACCTATTGTAATCTGCATTTTGACACTAGTCTGCTAGATGCAGTTTTATTTAAATGATCATTAATCTATATCCAAGTAATTTCTAGCTTGGAGAGAGATCTCCAAACTATCATAGTGCTCAATGCCCTTCAACATGATTATATGCTCTATGATTTCAAGTAACATTTATAATTTATATAATTTATAACTTGCAAAGCCTATATTAAATGCCTATAGGTGGAGCACATTCTTATGAATTCAAAAACTTTTTAAGAAGGGATCCATGACAAAACAATATTAAGAACATTTGTAATAGATGCTGCTCTTTATTTTGACTAAATTAATTATTCTACTTCATTTTGACTTATCAACACAGGTTATACAACTGGGTCTTTGTACATAGTTCAGACCTTCATATTTCAAAGACTTTTTTCCAGTTTTGATATAAAAATTATTATTGTTTAAGACCCTATTTGGCCTGGTTTTCACCCATGTTCATTAGGATGACCTTTATTAGGAATGAACTTTCTCTCTTTGGGAATTTTTACCTCCTTGTGTACTATCTTGAACTGTCCATATACTGGCAAAATTGAGTTGACAGGCCCAGCGGATGGAGCTCTGGGGATGGAGTCAGGAAGACAGGAGTTCAAATTGGACCTCAGGCAATTACTAGCTTTGTGAACCTCTAGCAAGTAACTTACCATTTCCTAATATGTAAAATAGGGATAATAGTAGTAGCAACCTCATAGGGTAGTAAAGATCAAATGAGATAATAACTATAAGGTGCTTAGTACTGTGCCCAGTACATACTAAGACCCATATAAATGTTAGCTATTATTAATATTATATACTGCACACATCTTCTTATCTTCAGTTTAAAGATCAAGGAATTTACTCAGCTCAAAGTGATGAGTCATTATCTCATGTGTGGGCCCTTTCTCTGGGTTGCAACTTGAAGGCCCCTTTGCTTCCAATAATTAAAAAGTAACAAAAACATGTGGGCTATGGCCATATCAATATACTCTCATGTTTTGTTACAGTGTAGCCACTGTTAAATCATATTCCTCTGCATTTTTACTGATATTTCAGTTGTCCTAATACTGACACATAATATAGCTATTTAATTTTCATTGCAATAATACTTTATCTGATGAGATGTACTTGGAAAAGCTTACTCAAAATTGTCCTGGCTAAGACTTCATGAATGTTTCATACATACATACATATATGCACACATGCATACATACATACATATTTATATTTCTTATAAAGTGTTTTGGAAACTTATTTTTTCAATCCAACCCTAAAATTAAATTCATTCATTCAGGTCATGCGATAGGTCAGTTTTAGAAAGTTAATGTGTCACACTATTAATTAATAAGTCTCCAGGAAATGAGGAATGAGTCAAAAGGTTGATAAGTCAACAAAGCCAGTTCCTAATGAATTAATTTCCATAAATATGATATAGGTATAGACCAAACCATCATATTCCTTTTAATTAGTAATTCTGGTTTCTATAAAAAGTAGGTTTTCTCAAGCAGCGATTTAATAGGAAATGCATTCCATTAGGTTGGCAACCTTTTTGCCAAATATTTCATCACAGAGGTCTATATTCATTTTACTTTTAGAACTACATTGTTTTCCCTTAGCTAAATAGATTACATTGTTGAAGAATAAAAGTTCATTTTATACGCTTTCTTAGCTGTATTGAACACATTTTGCTAATTTTAAAGTTCTGTTCTAGCTGCCAGATCTTCAAAGATAAAAACAAATCTCTAAAAGCTTATAGAATATTTTCTGTTGGAAGAGGTATATATGCAGATAGCTACAATGCAAGATGACTTGAAAAGAGTGACAACTTTAACAACTGAGGGATTAGGAAAGACTTGATAGAGGAAGCAGCAGGTTGGCTGAACTTTGAAGAAATATAAGGATTCTGAACAAAATTAGAAGAAGGATAATTTCAGGCATCTGTACAGAACCAGTGAAAGAGACAGAATGACACAAGACATTTATAAAGATAAAAGGCAGAGCCTCTGAGATTTTTGATTTGGCCTAGGGAAGAGGAAGAAAATTTGATAGTCATATGGGCACTGAATTAGGGAAAACACTGGGATTCAGGAGATTAATTAGGAAAGAGATGAAAATAGGTGCTAAACCTGTGTTTTCATTTATCTAAAAAAATTCCCAGATGAGGAACTCTCTTAAATAATGCAGTTCATTATTTTCTCCATAATTGATAATCTTATAAAGTCACCTAAAACACTGAGAAGCTAAGTGACTTGACCAAGGTTACATAGTTAGTACCTGTCAGAGGGAGAAGGATATTAAAATAGTCCGGGTGAAAGGTGATTTGAGTCTTACCTAGGGTGGAGAGAAGTAAGGGGGATGGATAAATGTGATTTAGGTAGAATTGCAGAACATGTCTACTGATTGGCTATTAACCAGCAACAATCAATCAACAAGCATTCGTAAAATGCATACTTTGTGCTTGACATTATGTTAGGTACTGAGATACATAGAAAAAAAGGAAACAGTCTCTGAACTCAAGTAGCTTGCATTCTATCAGGAAAGATAAGATGTGTGTATGTATACACACATATACATAAATAGTATATGTATAAGATACACACACAATACATACATATGTGTGTATGGTATATATGCACAATATAATATACAATATAACAATACATATATCTTTATATGTGTAGACACATATACATACACATGCATATGTACATGTGCATGTATGCATACATCCATACACATACACAATCATATATATCAGCTATGTGGCACAATAGATAGAGTGTCAGCCCTTAAGTCAGGAAGACATGAGTTCAAATCCAGATTCAGGAACTTACTAGCTGTGTGACCTTGGCCAAGTCACTTAACACTGTTTACTGTTGTTTCCTTATCTATAAAATGAAACGGAGAAGGAAATGGCAAAATACTCCAGCATGTCAATCAGAGATGTTTGTAACTCATCCTAAAGGTAACAGGAAGCCATTGGGTTTATTGAGCAGGGAGGGGAATGACAATGTTTAGCCCTATGCTTTAGAAAAATCATTTAGGCATCTATATGGAGAATGGATTTGTTGAAGAATATTCTTGTTCTGGAAGACCAGTTAGGATTTAGTTACAATAGTCCAGGCAAGGAGAGATATGTAATGAATTGTTAGTGACTGAGTGGAAATAATGAGATGGATACAAGAAATATTGTAGAAGTAGTATTGGTGAGACTTAGCAACTGAATGGGTATTTGAGGTGAGAAAAATTGTGGTAGTGAGGAAATAAGGATGGTTCTAGGTTTGTGAACCTGGCTGGCTAATTAGATGATGATGATAATAGAAATAGGAAAATTTCTAAGAGTTTTCACTTTTGGCAGAAATATAATTTATGTTATTTTTAACATATTGAGTTTGAGATGGGAAATCTGGGTTGGAAATGTTTATGGGCACTTCATAAGGGAGTGTAGTTTGGGAAATAGATGAGTCAGAGTCATTTGTGTGGACATGATAACTGAGTTTGCTGAAGAGGTTACTTAACTAGAGTGTAGAGAGGGAAGAGAAGAAGGCCTAAGGAGTGAGCCTTAGGATCTGGATAATGGTCCATCAAAAGTGAACAAGGAGGGACAGCTAGGTGGTGCAATGGAAAGAGTGCTGGTCCTGAAGTCAGGAGGACCTGAGTTCAAATCCTGCTTCAGACACTTGACACTTACTAGCTGTGTGATCCTGGGCAAGTCACTTAACCCCAAATGCCTCAACAAAAAACAAAACAAAACAAAAACCAAAAGTGAACAGGGAATGAAGACAGAATTACAAAAACACTTAACAAGTTTCTTTAAGTGTGTGCCCATTATTTCCCATTAATTGATGGGAGAGTGTGATCCAGATTCCTGAGGACAAACAAAAACAATGTCTCTGATATTTAGAGTATTTTTTCTATTGACTCATATTTAAGTATATATCTTATGTTTTTTGTTTGCAAGTTAATGATGTAACAATACTGATTTGGTGTAAATGAGAAGCACATTGGTTAGGGTTCAGGAGTTAGGATAATAGGAGTTACTACCAGGATCCCTCACATTTGAGTTATTACAAGCATCCTGAGAAATATTTGTGAAGGGTAATCACATGATACACTCCACGCTGGGAGCTCTAGATTTGCCAATGTGAGGGTAGGTTAGAGTGAGTTAGGCTATCTGGAAAGCAAAAGTGGAGATCTCATTACTAGCTCTGGCAACATATGAATGGAAGGATAGTTGTGGTCTTAATCAAAAGAGTTTAGAGGAGAAGTAAATTCATACAGAGAGATAATTCTGTCTTGGACATGTTTACTTAGAGATGTTAATAGTATGATAGAGGTGTCAATCAGGCACTTGCTGACTCAGGAATGGATTCCAGGGTTGGAGATTAGGATTGGATATTTACAGATTCATGAGACATTTGTGGAGATGGTAGTATATACTTCCTGAACAGTAAACTTCAGAAATGTAATAAAGGCAAGGATTTTCAATATTTAAAAACTGTATTTATATGAATAAATCATTTAAATTCATTGTATCACACCAGTATTCTAATGCATGGAATATGAAGAAAGTTTTAAAAAGTATTCATTAACAAAACATTTAATTTTATATGGTAGAAAAAATTTTCTTTCATACATAAAATGGACTTGATTCTGTCATAGAAGATGGGAGTATTTACTGTCTTTCTAAAGATTTGTAAGTTATTTGGCATTCTTAAACTATTCTTTAAAATAGTATTTTCATAACCCACAGGCCTCCACTGTATTTGTTTCCAACACAAATTAACAATTAATTTACTTCTTTAATTAAAACCTTTATGTACATCATGGTGTTATCTCATTAAAAAAGAATCATGTTGAACATTTTTGTTGCCATTTCTTTTTTCTTTTTAAAATTTTGGCAAGTGAGAATTGGTATAGTTAATCATGAGAACATTTCCCCCCATGAGACCCTAGGATTGAAAAGCACTATTCTCTGAAGAGCCATTTGATTCTCTAAAGAAGAAATATCATGAATCACCTCTATTATTCTGAAAGATTTATTTTCATTTTATTTAATCCTTTAAGTCTATCATCTATTAAGTAAGGATGTACTTGTTTAAGTTCATAAGAGACAATTCATTGTTCTTTTTGCTTTTATATTTTACCCATTGGGTAAATAGGGCCTGGTACAGATGTGAATTGTTATTCTGAGAAAGAATTTAAATAATTGGTGTAGGAGAAGGCCCACTGAAACAAATAACCATGACAGGTGTGTTATTTCTTAATTTTAGAAGATAACCAATAGATCACATAATTAAATTTTTACACTAAAACGTTTCTTTTTTCTTTCTTAGTAGAGAGAATATGGTATGATGAACATTGCAAATATAAGAAGAAGAAAGGAGTTCAAATTCTACTCTACCATTTATTGTTTGGGTGACTGTGGGCAAATTATACTTTCCTCAGTCAGCCTGGTCATCTGTAAATTGATATTACTTATACTAAGTACTTATTGTTAGGAAAACTCAGTATTCTCTTTATGTATCCAGCTGTCTGGCAATGTAGGTGGGGGGTCTCAGGGACACATTATCAGATTAAAGTTTAATTAGCCTAGTCATTCACCAGAACTCATCATCAATTTTCCCCTAAACAATGAAACCAGTTAAGTACAGATTCCTGGTTTTCTTTCATCCAACAGCACTCCTCCTTCTCCCTCCCCCTTAAGAAGGAAGATACCATCTAAGGGAGTGCCACACCAGGTCCTCCATTCTCTGTTTAACAAATAGATAAGATGCCCATCCCCACAGGGGCAGATCCCAAAAAGGGAGCATTAACATATATGGGAAGAGGATCCTTGCCTCTTTCTTTCCTCCTTATCTCATCCTTGCACACATTTTCATCAAATATAATATATGGCTTTTCTTAAGAAATTATTTCCCAATTGATGTTAATGCTAAGGACCAGTGAAAGAACTAGATTAGATCACCAACTCTATATTCTGGCTTTTTTAGTCCAGGTTTATGTCTTAAGAGAAAAGAGGAATCAACCAAGAAGGGTCATACCCATATGTTTCTCACCCCAGATATTCTTAGCATTTGCTTTTGTCTTTCTAGATTTGACTCATGTCATATTACCTTAGTTCTAGTGGTTCTCTACTAACTTCAATTTGCAGAGTAGTATGGCTTTTGTTAAATAGCCTTAGTAAAAGGCAGCTAAGTGGCACAGTTGGTAGAGCACCAGCCCTGGATTCAGGAGAACCTGAGTTCAAACCCACCCTCAGACACTTGAAACTTAGTAGCTGTGTGACCCTGGCCAAGTCACTTAACCCTCATTGCCCCACCAAAAAAAAAATCCCAGTAGCAAGTCATTTTTATGGCTTATGAAGAAACTATAGTGATCCCTCTCAAACCAGTAATACGGGTATCCTCCTCATCCAACTAATGTGCTTTTCAATTATAAAGTTCAATCCAAATGTGAACCATCATCATTATTCAACCCCTTATTTTAATCCTAGTAAGCCATTTTTCATTCTTCTTTTTCATCTCTATCCAAAAATTAGAGAACAAATGGTTTGGGATAGTAATTCCCATTTTTCCCATTATACTTTAAAATCATAATCTCTTATTTCACATACAATTAAATGAAGGAAGTAATTTTAAACATTTTAGGTCACTTACTTTTTATATTTTTAGAACTTAGTGTTCTTCCTAAAAATAGAAACAGAGAAACTCAGATTGGAGATATTATTCTGGTATTCTTTATGAGTATCATAAATTGATAACCCACTATATTATAAAATGACTGGCAGGTCAATATAGAAGTAATCTGTTGATGTTTATTGGATGATCCTGGGGTTATGATAAGAAAAAGAAATGATTCAGACATTTCAGCAGGAATAAAAATCCTACTTTTTAGATGTAATGAAACTAGAAGCAAGATTGATAGATCCTCAGATAACTTCTATAAATCAAGGAATATCACCATTGATCCTGGGAAATAAAATAAACCTTATAGAAGCATGTGGACATATCAAGGTATAAATTTTCCTAAAATTTATATCTAGTGATAGTTCTATTTTCTCATGGTTCTCCCTCAAAATTAAGAGAATGAACAATGCTATACTATGAATTTGAAGTTATAGTTTGTTAATATCAAAGCCATTATCACACTGGGTAGCACACTTTTTGTAACTCTGTCTCAAATTCATTATTGTGGGAATCTCTCCTTATTGGTTGAAATGAAAATCCTTCCCTGTGTGAGGAGAAGGGAAGAGTTTTCCAGTGATGAGAGAGCTCTAGCCTTTCCTAGTCCCCAAAGAGTTCCCTTTTGGGAACTTTTCAAGTGGGAGCTCCTCTAGGACTCTTTCAGCTTGGAGAGAGATGAAAAAGGCCAACCCCACTTCAGGTTGCTGGAGGAAAAGTCTCTGGGAAGACATGAGAAACACAGACCATCGCCATCACATTTCCTTTCCCAACTTGCTACTCTAGGGACTTCCCTTTGAGTGAATTTCTTGGTTGAGCTGAGTTATCTTACTCCTAAAGGGAGAGCTTCTTCATTCTGTATTGTGAAGTGTATATATTTTTATATACCTTCTCCAATATCTTGTTTTGCTATGATTTGGATAATTGGGATTCTTTGTTATTTACATTTCTTCACTGTGGAACTGGTTTTAGGTGGGGAAAGATTCAAATCTTGGATATAGATCTTGAAGTTCATTCCCCCTTTTCACCCAAATGATGAAATCCTCAAAAAGTTAGCTCAAACCTGGTCACATTCCCTAAGCTAGTAATATTTAAGGGCACAAAAAGATATGGTTCTACCCTGTCATCCACTTTCTTTGAGGAGAGCAGAATTGTAGCCTTTAGCTTCAAACTCCTTCTTCCTATCCTGGCAGTAATGAATGTTTTTATTAGAGAAAAGGAGGGGGTTGGGATGGGGGGAGAAATTAGAGATGTCTATTCTGCCTCCTTTCTGTCTACACAAATACAACCATCCTCACAACATATATATCCTTTTCCACTTTGAATTCAGCAAATATAGATGACTGGGCATTCATATTAATTATGTGAAAGTAATAAAGAAGTGATACTTATATTCATGCTGAAACACATTATTTCATTTTGCTACATTCCAAAATGTTACAAGGCCAAAATGTTTTACATACAGTCATTATTGGCTACATCAAACTTCTTATATTATATGTGTCAAGGATGTGTGATTTTATTGGTAGGAAATCCATCCATTTGGATTGATTGTAATGTAGTTGAGGCACATAGAAGTTAAGTAACTAGCCCAGTTTCACACAGTTAGTTGATGTCAGAGGTGGAATTTGAACCCAGATATTACTGACTCCCAGTCTAGTCCCATATCCACTGAACTTTGTTGCCTTTCTTTTGTACTCTAGGAAAATAATAGCTAAACAAAGACAAATATAGAGAAAAATTAAACAGAGATAGCAGTTGCTCCCACTTTAATCTTACAACTTTTATGGCCACTTTTTAGATTACTTCTGTACAGAATAAAATCATTTTTGACAGAACCTTCCCCTGAAATAAAGCACCTTGCCAAATAATGTAGTCAGATTTGAGCAGCAGAGTCTGAATATGAGACCTTATCTCTTTTTTAAGCTTAGTTTCAACTTTTTCAAAATATTCATTATTGCAAAATTGATGGTAGTTTTCTAGACAAAAGCTGCTAGAGTGCCTGTGAATGACTCATTCACAGTTAGATTCACAACAAAGCCTCTTGATTGGTTGACAGTGAGTCAGATTCACACTATGTATTGTCTTTAGCACCTTTTCATAGAAATAGTAAAAAAGATTATGCCAATGAAAGGACACAATGTGATAAGATACAGGCACCCTAAATTATCCTGCCACCAAGCTAGTGTCATTGATGCTTTTTTATTCTTTTGCAGAAAAATGTCTTATACAAAAGCAGAAAACTTGAAAAGTGACTTGGAAAGCAGAATTACATATAATACAAAACAGAACACTTGTTTGGAATTGAATAGAAAACTATTTTTTTCTTGAGTTCTGAGCTTTTAAAGGCAAATTCACACACAGTGCCCAACTGATTGCAGCTATAATACCAAAGTGAAGAAATTGATAGGGATGATCATGTTTGGGCTTTTGAAATTACAGAGCTAAACACTTTTTAGATAGAGTGGTTTGTGTCTAAATGATAAGATTTTGGGGGTAAGAGGAAGGAAGGAATGTCTCTCCAAAATTGCCACTCTCCTATTCATTGAGGCTTAAAATTCTTCTATCAGAAGATACAACTGTGTGAAATGAAACTCTTTTACTTTTGGTCATACAAGTGAAATCTCAACTTAAATTTATATTGAAGCATTAATCACTCTTTGAAAACAGAAATGAGTTGCGAGCCATATTTTGTGAGTGTGGAAGGCATATGATAGACAAATTGACTATTAGCAAATTTGAGAAAGGTGCTTTGTCTTATGTGATGAAATCAGTGGTCAGCTGGGGACCCAAATTAGCAAAGAATAGCACATGGAATTTATGTTGCATTTTTAAACTTTAAAGTGCCTTGCATATTGACTTACTTATATACTGGGGTGGTCTCATCTGACCCCTAAAACAATCCTATGAATGAGATACAATAAGTGTTGTTTTGCCATATTTTATAGAAAAGGAAACTAGCATATGGCCCTCTTCAGCCTATGCAGCTGTTGTCACCTTTGCTCTGTCACCACTCTCCCTTGTGACAATCTCTGCACCCTTGTTCACCCTGTTTGTTTCTTGACCACCACAACTGTTTAGCCCTTGGAGGGAAGTAGAGAAACTGGAAAGCAGCCCAAAGATAACAAGTGTTCTATCAACTCATTGGTGTTCATAGTTGTTCTTTCCTCATCAGCATCCCTGATCCTAAAATCTATCTCTCTCTGATGGGGAGGGTATAGGGTAGTCAAGAGCTCCTTTCAGATCATTCATTTAATGAGGATGCCCATGACAGCCAATTCAAAATTTTCTACTCACTGCAGGATTTTATAATCCCACCTCCATTGGTTTCTTTCCTCTTCTTTTTCTTCCCCCATTTTAAAATTTCTTTTTAATATGTTATATTTACCCAATCTATTGTGAATTCTGTGAGGATGGGGACTTCCTTTTGCCTTTCTTTGTATCCCTAGAGTTTAGCAAAGAGTCTGGCACTTATCAGAAACAATAAATTTTTAATGACTCGCTTGCCACTGGCCTTGTTGCCTCTACCTCTTCCACTTCTGCTTATAGGAACCACTGATATCACTTGTCCGAGTCCCTCCCTGGTTTTTCAGACTATATCTATCTCTACTGCTACCACTACCCAGCTCTTTGAGGGAGATAGGGAAATAGAGAGGAACCATTGTCACACTCTGCCGCCATAGCAGACATTCAAGTAGAAGAGTCTTTTCCTGCAAATAGCTGTTCAGAGAATGAGAATTCTTTGGTCATATATTTTATTAACCCTGATTGATCATCTTATGAATGACCTAAAGACATGTGGGACAATACTACCCATAAGTGGTAGTTCTAGAAAACCACTGCAACAGTTTCATAGTTTCCTTTAGAACTCTGGGAGGTAAAGTAGTTAGCCACCCTCTGTATACTAACTGGAAGTGCCAGTGTGATTTGAGTGAGGGAGTTCAGAGGTGTGTTTTTTGGAATATTATATTACAGTGCTTTCTTTCCATTTTTATTACTGATGAGTAGTACCACACATTTTGATCTGCTGTTCCCTATTAAAATTTTCTTCCTCCTGGCTACTGAAAATATTATTGAAAATTGAATTATGATTACTACATCTTTGGCTAAAATGAATTTGGGATTCTTCTGTGATGGCATCTTGTTAATTCTATCCCCTTTTCTCCACTCTTTGAGGCACTTTTCTTGTATGATGCCCAAGAATATGGTATTCAGCTTCCTTTTAAAATCTACCATCTACCATCTACCTATCCATCCATCCATCCATCTATCTATCTATCTATCTATCTATCTATCTATCTATCTATCTATCTATCTATCTCTATCTTCTACCTATTTTTATAGAAATATCTGTTTTATGGGAATATCTAATGTGCATGGTCGTGTGTGTGTGTGTGTGTGTGTGTGTGTGTGTGTGTGTGTGTGTGAGAGAGAGAGAGAGAGAGAGAGAGAGAGAGAGAGAGAGAGAGAGAGAGAGGGAGAGAGAGATTGAGACTGAGATTTCTGGGAGAACAAAAATAATTCTTACATTACATTTTAGACCTCACTTGCTGAGGTTTGTTGTCTACATCTGTACTACTTTATAGAAACAATAGGAATTAAATTTCTTTTTTATTTATTTCTTTTTTGCTTTGGGGTTTGTTGCTATATCTCTGCACCATTTTGTACTCTTTACTATTCTCCTTTTTAAATTGTCATCTGCTTTGAGATCTTTTTTCTTCTGTTATAAATTTAAAGTTCTTATTTGACTTTTCAAAATCTTGCTTGAGAGAATGCTAATTTTCTCCCTTTTCCCCATTGTTGCTCCACTGTCCTACCAGCCCCACCCCCACTTAATTTTGGAGGAGGAGCCTAGGTCAGCCATACTTCATTCTCATGACTCTGCACTCTAGTGCTGGTATTTCCTGCCATTTACCCTTTACTTTTATATGTTATCTTCTTCCTTGAGGGCAGAGTCAGTCATTCTTTTTTGCTTATATTTGTATCCCCAGTGGCTAGCATAGAACCTGGCTCATAATAAGTTATAGTAAATGCTTACTAAATACTTACTTCTTTATTTTCTCCTTTATTTTATTAAGAATATAATCATGTCTCATGTTTGAATAATAGTTCTATTTCCATTTATAATGTATCTAGTTAGTGTTATTTTCCTAGTATTCTTTTCTCTTAGAGATTTCTCCTTACTATCATTTACTAAAAGTACTTATTTAGTTTTTGAGGCCTTTAAATTTGTTCTTTTTTGTTTCTGTAATATTTTTTCAGTTTCTCTGCTAGTTTATTATAAGATTTGGGTTTTTGGGGGTCGAAGATTTATTATTTTTTCATTTCATTATTTGATAATATGTTATCTCACTAAGGACACAAAGTGATTTCACTATTCTCTTTGTATATATAACCCTGTACCTGGCATATTAATTCAAATATTTAAAAGAATGCAATCCCATCCATTTGTAAGATATTAATGTCATTATGTTATTATTGATGTAATCAACATCATTATGTAGATTACAACACATCCATGGCTGTTGAACATATGTGATTCTTGTCCATATCCTCCAACAAATAAGTTTGCCAAAGGAGTTCACTGACATGCTGGAGACTTCCTTTATTTCTTCTGATATATCAAGCCTATTAGTGGATAAATTTGGCTGTATGCCAGCCATCATCCCTTGTGCTTATCTTGCGATTAACCTTGCTTTTCTTCCTCTCATGTATTTGCTTGATAGCATATTTCACCCGTGTTCTTCTTCTAAGTGCCTAGTATATAGCATGTACTTAAGAAATGCCTATTGATTGATTACTGCTGTTATTTTACTGAATTGGATGCATTTATTGCTTTTTTTCACATGCGAAAAGGAAGTTGGCTTTAAATAAAATTTGTCAATTGTTAGAAACATTCTATTTTTTAAAGTTTCTGATTCTACAATCCAGTCAGTTGGTCATGTTTTCAGCTTCATGATATCTGCAAATCATACATTCTATGTTTTCATGCAATTCACTGAAAAAATGTTAAAAGCACTGGACCAAGGACAGATCCCTGTGTCCTGCTACAGAACACCTTCCACCAAGGTGACAGTAATCCATTAATCTCTTCTTTTCTGGCCTAATAATAATTTCTATGTTTACTGATATATACTATCATTTAGTCTACATTTCTCTAACTTGTCAAAAAGAGAATCATGAGAGACTTTGACAAATATTTTGCTGTTGTTGCATCATTGGATAATGGGATTTAGAGCAGGAAGAGGCTTTTGTAGATAATACAGTCCAATGTCCTTATCTTTAGATGAGTATCTGAAGCCCTTAAATGACCTGGCCAAGCAATTTGACCAAGAGAGTGGAAGATCTGATATCTTTCTTTAAATCCAATGATTGTTTTTTGTACAATTCTAATTCTCTCAACATCATCATATTGTCAATATTGCTATCAAAATGTTCATTTTATTGTACTGAGTATTCATCTCCAGCCTTAGCTAATCACTGAATACTTTAGTGATTCTGACAAGAACATTCTACTCTTTTGTATTTTTTCCTTGACCTTGCTTTTTCTTTTGAACGCATCTTTAAAAAAAATCAGCTTTATTGTCCACATGTTCCTAGCAATCCCTTTAGTCTCTTTAAAAATCTGTTTCTTGTTATCATAATCATTTGTGTTCATGTTCTAAAAATTTCCTACTCAAGAGAATCTTATTATTTTTGTGCCAACTTCCCCTTATAACATTTTAGGCTTTGAGATCTCATCTATTGCTTTTTCAAAATCTTCTAAAACAAAGTCTGCTTTAAGTTGAAATTTACTTTTAAAATTTTAAAGTTTTTTAAAGATGTATGGACCTTTTGTAAAAAGTTTTACAAACTGGTAAAAATTAATATAGACTAATGTTAGTTTGATTTTTGTTGGGATAAGAGTGCTAATCTGCATATTTTGGCATATGTGAGATTTTGGTTTTTGCCTTGATTTCCCTCCTGGTATGTACATAATAGATGGATTATTGAATAAAATGTTTCAAACAGGGTAATACTGTTTCTAAAGTTATCCATTACAAAGATGTGCATTTTATTCATGTAACTCACTAATTACTAACATTTATGTAGAGCTTTAAAATTTACAATACTTTAAATGTATTATCTTATTTGAGCTTAATAATGACCCTTTAAGGTAGGTAGCATTATTGTATCCATTTAATAAATAAAGAAACAGATTCAGAGGTGTTAAATTATTTTCTCAGGACTACATTAATAGCAAAAGGAGGATTCAAACACAATTGTTTTTTACTCCAGATTTGGTATTTTCTCCACTCTGCCACATAGCTTCCCCATAATTTAAAACTAAATACTTGAGATGATCAGTTGTTTAATTCCTTAACTTTAGTGTCAGTTAAAGGGGTTTGAATCCTACCTGATGAGCCATTATGGCAATATTTATAGGATCTGGATTACATTAAAATCATAATCTTTAAGATAAACTATCAAGCCAATGGAGGAAGCAAGTTATTATTTTATGAGACTGGGATCAGACATACAAGTATCAGGTTATGGTATCAAGTAGGCTTGACAATTGGGAATGGGATCAGGAATACAGAGAATAGAATTATGTTTGCCATAGAGTGTTTGCCAAGAATAATCTAAATCACAGAACTTTAGAGGTGAATGTGCCCCAGTGACTATAAATCCTGTGATAAAATAATGGGATTTGGCAGATGCCCAGGGGCCCCACCTGAAGATTGATTTGGAATTGATTGAATTGGGTGAGAATTGAGAAACTGACTGAGAACCTACTTAAGAATGATTAAATCAAGACCACACCTGGCTGGCCCTGAGTAGGGTGTTGTTCTCAGAGGCTGTGGACTATGTCATCAACAGGAAACCACTTGCAACCAATCAGCTTGAAGGACCTTCCCTTTCAGGGAAGGAAAGAGGAACTAAGAAGTGGAGGCTCGCTGGCTGAAGTGGTCACTTTTTCGTGAAGGAACCGGTGCGTGGCAGCAGAGATGGAGAAAAAGAGAGGGTCCCTCCTTTTTTTTGGGACTTTGGCTTGGTGGGAGACAGAGAAAATGCAGACAGAGAAAAAGAGGAAAGTAGATAGAAAGTAGATAGACTTTTCTGGCATTATGGGATCCCATGTGTTGCCTTACTCTTTAATAAATCCTTAAAAGCCCAAACTCTTGCCCCCTCCCTCCCCCCAAAAAACTGGGGGAGCAGGTTAGGACCCATATTTAGATTTTAAACATTACAAGCCCAAACCCTACCTCTAAAAGAATCCCCATTAAACTATACTTGACAAGTGGCCATACAGATTTTCCTCAGATAATTTCAAAAGGCAGCCCTTTGCACTTTTGCAGAGCTGTATAGCTTTAATTATTAGGATTCCCCCCCCACTTACTTGGCATCAAATATAAGTTTGTAGATATGATACACAAGATATCATCAAAGATATATGGGAGGTGAGAAAGTGATGAGTGGTAACTAATGTACTTCAAGGATATTGAGTTGAGCTCTCTTGTGGTAAATATCTAGACAAGTGGTAAATATATAAGTATAAGGACAAGACCTGTGATTTTATTGGTACAGAGAACTCCCAGGTAAGGAAACTTCCTTTAATAATGTAGGCTGAGATTTTTAATCTTTGAGATTTTCTTAGAAAGTTGAGAGGTTCAGTACATTCCCCATGACTACACACAGCCAGTATACATTAACGGTGTGACTTGAACCCCAAATACATATGAACTGTGATTGGGATTAAAGGCACCTTTCTTTAGCAACATTCCTACTGGTATAATTTTTCACAGTGTAAATAAATACTGTTTGTATTTGTCTCTATGTCTATGTCTATGTCTATGTCTATACATGCCTATATATTTATATATCTATATGTATCCTCACATATGTGTATGCATTTTTCCTTGTCAATACTGTTTATATAAAAACAGTATTGACAATGAAAAATTATATATAAGTTTATATTATATATGATATTTTATAGAGTATCATGTGTATATAGAGTACATATACATTTGAAATAAAATTATATATATATGTGTATATAATTTTATTTCTAGTCAACTAAGTTGATAGTGATGTCTCAGATAAAGAAAAATATCTCTAAGGGCTTTGAAAGAATAATTGTCTAGTCATTTAGTTTCTTGTGTCCCTTGCTTTGAAAAACAAGTAGGATTAGGAATAAGGAGATCTTGATATATGTTCTTGAGCAAAATGTATAATCTCTCTTGGCTTATTCCCTCAGCTTCAAAATGTCCAATTCTATTAACATCAGAGTTGTGGGGGATCAGGGCTTCTTCATAGTCAATTGAATTAGATGACCTAATCTAATCTATGTCATGGTACAATGACAAGGCTTCTGAACTTTGAGTCATTGAGTTAGAAGCCCAATTTAGATACTACTTTTTTTTTACTTTGAGCAAATTAATTAACCCTTTTGCTTCTGAGGATCTTTCTCTGTAAAATGATATGGTTTCACTAATTGTTGTACTAATTATTAAGACAAATTGAGTCTTGAAGTCAGGAAAAGAGAAACAAACAAAAAAATTCCTCCTGACACTTAAAGCTGTCTAGAGGTGGAATGGTTCATCTAAAGATAAGGTGGGGTCTACTTTCTTTGAGTTTTTCAAGTAGATTCTAGACACTTGTTCAGATCATACTTGTCAGGCATGTTATACTGAGAATTCCTTACATATATGGGTTAGACTGGAAGGCTGCTGAACCCTCTGCCAACCCTAAAATTCTGTGATCTTCAATCAGATCCAGCTGTATAAACCTAACCTTCACAGTTTCCAAAACTTTGAAAATTCTATGATTCTATATTTTTCAAACCTCACCTATTGGGTTTCTGTTAGGATAAGACATTGTAATTTTTTTCCTAGGAAAAGGGGTGATTATTCTTTAGAATTTCAGTTGTTTTTAATTGAGGATTTATTGCAATAGCTGTTGGTGCTTGACACTGCTTAGATTTCCTTTCCACTTGCTCCATCTATTTCTTTCACAGTCTTATTGTTAAATTTAATATGATCATTGACTTAATTGAAAGAATACTCATTTCATATGGTTCTATCTTTTGTTACCATTTTCTGCTCCTATATATATTTTACTTGGCTTAATGTGATGGTATTTAACTCCCTAACATATTTGGCAGTCATACTAAATGTAAAAATCCTAGAAAACAGTTACCAGAGAAATTATCAATATATCAGTTGTTAACAAGAGTCATTTAAAAATCACTTTAGCATTTTTATTTTCCATTATGTTGCTCTCCTTTGGTTTTCTTCTATAACACATAATGAATATAATGTCAAGGAGGCATAATTACCAGTCATAACTTGAATTTCCATGTTTCATATTCAGTGCTTTTCATATGATTGAGGAAACATTTCAAAAATGTTCAGTTTGCAAAACACATTTTTCTGAATTAAAAAAAATTATTTAGAATTTTCCTCAAATTACACGTAGAAAACCCAAATTTTTTCACAGTGATTTTTTTAAATCTTTGTGTTCTAAATTTTCTTCCACACTCCTTCCTTAATCCTCCATAAGAACTCAAGCAATTCAGTATAGGGTGTACACGTTCAGGCTTGCAAAACATCTTCACATTAATCAGGTTATAAAATAAAACAGACAAAATAACTTTAGAATGAGGAACTAACAAATCAAATTATACTTCAATCTGTATTCAGATACCATCAGTTCTTTCTCTGTTGATGGTTTGCACTTTTTATACATCCTGATAGCATCCTGCTCAGCATTTCTTTCACAGTTACTATTGCTCACTGTATTACCCTCCATTCTATTCCCTCCCCTTGATATTTATTCAATTTTCTATCTTTTTTCACCCTATCCCTCCTCAAAAGTGTTTTCCTTTTTACTGCCACCTCACCCAATCTGCCCTCCATTCCTTCTCCTCTCCCATCCTTATCACCTTTCCCTCCCACTTTCCCTCAGGGCAAAGTATATTACTATACCCACTTGTGTTAGAATTTTTATTTTTTTAAACAAAAAGTATTTGATTTGTCTTTAATAAGAACTATTTTTATTCAGTGGTATACTATATTTATTTCACAACAAATGCTTTTAATGTCCATTGCATTACTCCTAAATTACCTAATATTTGGAAATCTTTGCCTCAGAATCAAAATATTTCAGAAGCTATCTCAAAAAATAATAGCTATTATTTAAATAGCACTTTAATGCTTAATAACTAGTAACTAATTTTATCTAATAACAATTATGAAAAGTAGTAAGGGAAGAGAAAAACCATTTGTTAAGTGTCTACTATGTGCCAGGCACTGTATTAAATGCTTTACAAATATTATTTCTTGATATTCACAAAAACCCTGGTAGGTGGGTGATGTTATTATCCTCATTTTACAATTGAGAAAATAGAGGCATACTGAGATTAAGTGATTTACCCATGGTCACACATCTAGTCTGAGGATATCAGCTGTTCCTGATTCAAGATGCAGTGCTCAATCTGGGGTACTACCTAGTTGCCATAGTTACAATAAAAACAACTATCAGGTTTTTGGGTGTTAGAGAATGAGATCCATCCACGTTATCCTTAGTGCCAAACACTATGATAAGCATGGAAAAAGGAGATGATAAAACAAATAGTCTTTTTGTTAAACTCTTAACAGCTACTTTAAAGATTCATTTACATAGGAAGTTTATACTTTGTAAAGGTTTAGATTAGTTAAAGAGTTTACTAATGCATTTTTCCTCTGCTCTAGAGAGGATGAATATTTTAACGTGGTATGTTCTCTATCTCTAGCTTTGTAACTATGTGTATGTAATATCTGTATATATTTCATGTAGATAATATATACACACATTATATATAAATATTCCTATGTAAGTTTCTATATAGTACTTTCCTACTTAAGACATGTGTAGATACTCTAACAAAATATGAACAAAATCAGCAGGCACTTTTGAAAATCATAAATAAATTTATTTCAAATTATTTAAGGATTTAAGAAGATGATGAAAATGCTATTTTAAATATTTTAGTTGTTTTTTATTATGCAAAATAACCGCAAACATACAACACAGTGCCCTATGACTGAACTCAGAAGAAATGTTCAACTAACACTTGGACTAGGTCACTGTTTAAAAAACAAAACAAAACAAAAAATTAATTAATAGGAGGTGAGAGTATATAAGATATTGTATAATATGCTCTGAGGAAGAAGGATGCAGTTATAATGTTGATGAGACTTAAATTTCTATTGTTTTCATTTTTTATTGTAAATTCTTCATATTTATTTCAATTCACCATAGTTATACAACTTTTCATGATTTTGTTTCTGAGAGAATTTTTTTATTGAACGAACAATGTTATTTCTCAAAAGTAATCCAGCATATTCTCATCCTCCTCCTTTTCAATTTGGGGCCTAATTAATTGCCTATGTTGTGTTTATAGAGTATCAGTTCAAATCCATGTCATAATCTGGAAAATATGTATTCTTTATTTACCCCTTTAACTTTTCCTCTTTCAGAAAACTAGGGTCAGTTTTTTTTTGTTTGTTTTTTTAGTGAGGAAATTGGGGTTAAGTGACTTGCCCAGGGTCACACAAGCTAGTGAGTGTTAAGTGTCTGAGGCCGGATTTGAACTCAGGTACTCCTGACTCCAGGGCCGGTGCTCTATCCACTTCGCCATCTAGCTGCCCCAAGGGTCAGTTTTTAAGGTAATATTTTATCTCATTTAAGAAGCTCTACAATGTATAGACCTCCTTTGGTTTGGGATTCTTGATCTGGTTATTCTTCTGCAGGCTTCAGATTGGGCTAGATGATAGCATTGAAAACTTGCTCTGCTCCTGGGGACTGAGCCACCACTATGGTTTTCTTTTGTCCTTGCTTTTCTCAGTATACCACCTAAGGCCTGTGGCTGCTCCTTATCTAGAATTGCTTCTTTGGAGCATGGGTACCCTCCTCAATCCACCTTGGATCTTTGATTTGGAACTGGGTAGTAGGTGAGAAAGTTGCTAGTCTTCTTGCCTCGATATGGATCTCAGATCTATTGTCCTGGTTTACGGTCTTTTCTTGGTATTTGAGTGGTCTATGAAACCTGCTTCTATTTACGGCCCATCATGAGTCAATCTATGCTGATGTAAGTTGGAAAAATGACTCACTATAGTTTTTCTTAAATTTCCCATTCAGGATTTGGTTTCTTGTATTTTCTACGTCTTTTTGAAGGATGATGCTGTTGATTATTTGCTCATTTTTGTTTGTTTTTTTGTATATTTTTTTCCAGGGGAGCTCACTATGCTCTATAATTTATCTATCTATCTACCTATTTATCTATCTATCTATCTATCTATTTACAAATTTATGGGCCATGGATTAAATATCCTTAATGAATAAGTTATCCCTCTTCAAAGTGTTAGTAGTAAATGACTCAGATTTTATAATCTTAACTGGGATTTTTTTGGTTTTACCTCTTTTATAAAAAAAGTAAGTATCCTAAAGATACATTGCATTTATTCTTTTGGGCAAATAGTCTAATGGTTTCATCTGTTCAAACAGCTCCCACCGTTGTTACTCTCCCCATCCATTCAGATTTTCAACTCATTTGAACGCTATTTTAGCGAACTGCTCGAGGCACTCAGATGTTAAGTGAATTACACATGATAACATAGCTAGTAATGTTCCCAAGGCAGGAATTAAATCCAGGTCTTCCCATTTCAAGACACCAATTATTCATTCTGTCTCTCTCTCTTTTTTTTCTCTCTCTCTCCCTCCCTCCCTTCTCTCTCTCTCTCTCTCTCTCTCTCTCTCTCTCTCTCTCTCTCTCTCTATATATATATATATATATATATATATATATATATATGTGTGTGTGTGTACATATATTAAAATATAATAGAGTGAGGTAGCAAGATTAGGGAAATCTCACAGTATTCAGCAAAGTAAATATCTCCTTTACAATGTTTTTATGCTCTATTATAAATTTCTTTTCACATATCTTTAGCATTTAAGAGTTAAATATATATATTTCACACAATACATTTTTACAACATTGTCAACCTTTACCTATAACACACATAAATATAATTCCTCCGAATACTACTTAGCACAGAGAGCATGGCCTAAGTGATGACAGTCAAGTAATTTTGGATATGTAAATCCTTAGATGGAAAAAATATAGTACGAAAGGGATTGAATTTCCATTCTTAAATTTTCTGCACTTCTAAACTTTAGTAGGGATTAAAGTTCCTGAAAAGAATATCTGAAGGAAAGATTTGATTCCTTACCTGTTATCCAATTTTTTCCACGCTGAGCTACAAAACATTGCCTTCCTCATAAACTGTATTTTTAAAAATTAATAAAGTATTTTATTTTTTTCCTGTTACATGTAAAGATAGTACTCAACTTTTGTTTATACAAGCTTTCCAATTTCAGATTTTTCTCCCTCCCCTCCCTCCCCCCTCCCCTGGACAGCAGGTAATCTGATATAGGTTATATATATGTATATATATATATATATATGAATATATATATACACATAGTAACATTAATCCTATTTCCACATTAGTCATGTTATAAGAGAAAAATCAGAGCAATGATGAAAAACCACAAAATAGAAAAAACAACAGCAACAAAACCAAAAGAAATAGTATGGTTCATTCAGCATCTATACTCCACAGTTCTTTTTTTTTTCCCTGGATTTGGAGATCCTCTTCTATCATGAGTTCCCTGGAACTCTTCTGTACCATTGGATTGGTGAGAAGAATATAGTCCATCACAGTAGGTCAACACACAATGTTGATGATACTGTGTACAATGTTCTTCTGGTTCTGCTCATCTCACTCATCATCAGCCTATGGAAGACCCTCCAGGTTTCTCTGAACTCCTTCTGCTCATCATTTCTTACAGCACAATAGTATTCCATTGTATTCATATACCACAACTTATCCAGCTATTCCCCAATTGATGGGGATCCCCTCAACTTCCAATTACTTGACAACACATAAAGAGCAGCTATAAATATTTTTTACATGTGGGTCCCTTTCCCCTTTCCATGATTTCTTTGGGCAAAAGCCCCAAAAGTGGTATTACTGTGTCAAAGAGTATACACAGTTTATCACCCTTTGGGCATAATTCCAAATTGCTCTCCAGAATGGTTGGATCAGTTCACAGCTCCACCAACAATGCATTAGTGTTCCAATTTTTCCACAGCTTCTCCAACATGTATTATTTTATTTTTTTGTCATTTTAGCCAATCTGATAGGTGTCAGGTGGTACCTCACAGTTGTTTTAATTTGCATCTCTCTAATCATTAGAGATTTAGAGCATTTTTTCATATGGGAATATATAGCTTTGGTTTCTTTATCAAAAAACTGCCTGTTCATATCTTTTGACCATTTCTCAATTGGGGAATAACTTGGATTCTTATAAATTTGATTTCATTCCCTATATATTTTAGAAATGAGGACTTTATCAGAAGTACTGGCCATAAAAATTGTTTCCCAGCTTTCTCCCTCCCTTCTAATTTTGGATGCATTGCTTCTGTTTGTACAAAAACTTTTTAATTTAATATAATCAAAATCATCCATTTTGCATTGTATAATATACTCTATCTCCTGTTTGTTCATAAACGGTTTTCCTTTCCAAAGATTTGATAGGTATACTATTCCTTTCTCTCCTAATTTACCTATGGCATCACCTCTTATGCCTAATTAATGTATCCATTTTGACTTTATTTTAGTATAAGGTGTAAGATGTTGATCTGTGCCTAATTTCTGCCATACTATCTTCCATTTTTCCCAGCAGTTTTTGTCAAATACTGAGTTCCTATCCCAGAAGCTGGAGTCTTTGGGTTTCTCAAACACTACATTACTAGTGTCATTTACTACTGCATTTCCTGTGCCTAGCCTATTCCATTGATCCTCCACCCTATTTCTTAGCCAGTGCCAGACAGTTTTGATGACTGCCGCTTTATAGTGAAGCTCCAGGTTTGGTACCGCTAACCCACCTTCCTGTGAATTTTTTTTTCATTATTTCCCTGGATATTCTTGATTTTTTGTTTTTCCAGTAGAATTTTGTTATTATTTTTTCTAGCTCTATAAAATAATTTTTAGATAGTCTGATTGGTATGGCACTGAATAAGTAAATTAATTTAGGTACTATTGTCATTTTTACTACATTAGCTCTGCCTATCCATGAGCAATTGATATCTTTCCAATTATTTAGATCTGATTTGATTTGTGAGAAGAGTGTTTGGTAGTTGTGTTCATAGAGTTCCTGGGTTGGTGAAGTTGTTAATTGTTTCAAGTAATTTTTGAGTTGATTCTCTAGGATTCTTTAAGTATACCATCATATCATCTGCAAAGAGTGATAGTTTTGTTTCCTCCTTGCCTATTCTAATTCCTTTAATTCCTTTTTATTCTCTGATTGCTAAAGCTAATATTTCTAGGACAATATTAAATAATAGGGGTGATAATGGTCATCCCTGTTTCACCCCTGATCTTATTGAGAAGGCCTCTAATTTATCTCCATTGCATATAATACTTGGTGAGGGTTTTAGGTAGATACTGTTTATTATTTTAAGGAAAGCTCCACCTATTCCTAAGCTCTCTAGTGTTTTTATTAGGAATGGGTGTTGTATTTTGTCAAAAGCTTTCTCTACATTTATTGAGATATATGATTTTGGTTGGTTTTCTTATTGATGTGGTTGATTGTGTTAATAGTTTTCCTAATGTAGAACCAGCCCTGCATTCCTGGTATAAATCCCACCACATCATAGTATATTATCCTGGTGATCACTTGCTGTAATCTCCTTGCTAATATCTTATTTAAGATTTTAGCATCAATATTCATTAGGGAAATTGGTCTATAATTTTCTTTCTCTGTTTTTGCTTTGCCTGGTTTTGGTATCACCACCATATTTGTGTCATAAAACAAATTTGGTAGAACTCCTTCTTCACCTATTTTTCCAAATAATTTGTATAATATTGTTATTAATTATTCTTTAAATATTTGGTAAAATTTACCCGTAAACCCATCTGGCCCTGGGGATTTTTTCTTAGGGAGTTCATTAATGGCTTGTTCAATTCCTTTTTCTAATATGGGTTTATTTAAGGATTTTGTTTCCTCTTGAGTAAACCTGGGCAGTTTGTATTTTTGTAAATATTCATCCATTTCTTTTAGATTGTCAAATTTATTGGCATACAGTTTGGCAAAATAATTCCTAATTACTGATTTAATTTCCACTTCATTGGTGGTAACATCACCCTTTTCATTTTTGATACTGGCAATTTGGTTTTCTTCTTTCTTTTAATCAAATTAACCAGTGGTTTATCTGTTTTATTGGTTTATTTATAAAACCAGCTCTTGGTTTTATTGATTATTTCTATAGTTTTCTTGCTTTCAATTTTATTAATTTCTCCTTTAATTTTCTGGGTTTCTAATTTATTATTTAATTGGGGATTTCTAATTTGTTCTTTTTTTAGCTTTTTAAGTTGCATACCCAAATTATTGATCTCCTCTTTCTCTTTTTTATTCATGTAAGCATTTAGAGCTATAAATTTTCCCCTAAGCACTGCTTTGGCTGCATCCCATAGATTTTGTTATGTTGTCTCATTATTTTCATTCTCTTGGATATAGTTATTGATTGTTTCTATGATTTGTTGTTTGGGCCATTCATTATTTAGAATGAAATTATTTAGTTTCCAATTGATTTTCATTCTACTTTTCCATGGCTCTTTCTTACATGTAATTTTTATTGCATCATTATCTGAGAAGGATGCATTTACTATGTCTGCCTTTCTACATTTGACTATGATGTTTTTTGTGCCCTAATACATGGTCAATTTTTGAAAATGTGTCATAACTGCTGAGAAAAGGGTATATTCCTTTCTATCCCCATTCAATTTTCTCCAGACATCTATCATGTCTAACTTTTCTAGTAATCTATTCACCTCTTTCACTTCTTTCTTATTTATTTTTCAGCTAGATTTATCTAATTCTGAGAGGGGGGGATTCATATCCCCCAGTAGTGTAGTATTACTGTCTAATTCCTATATGCTATACCACTTGGGGCATACATATTTAATATTGATATTACTTCATTATCTATAGTACCTTTTAGCAAGATGTAATTTCCTTCCTTATCTCTTTTAATGAGATCTATTTTGCCTGCACTTTGTCTGAGATCAGGATTGCTACCCCTGCTATTTTTACTTTAGCTGAAAAATAATATATTCTGCCCTAGCCTTTTACCTTTATTCTGTGTGTATCTCTCTGCTTCAAATGTGTTTCTTGTAAACAGCATATTGTAGGATTCTGGTTTTTAATCCACTCTGCAATTTGCTTCCGTTTTATATCAGAGTTCATCCCATTCACATTCACAGTTATTATTACTGTCTATTCCCCTCCATTCTATTTACCCCCTTTGTACTTTCCCCCCCTTCTTTCACCCTATTCCTTCTCACCAATGTTTTCCTTCTTACCCCTGCCTCCCCCAATCTGCCCTCCCTTTTTATCACCCCCTCTCTTTTCTTTACCCTTTTCTCCCTTACTTTTGTCCTCCCTTTTATCAGTCCCACCTTTCCCTTCCCCTTTTGCTTCCCTAAAGAATGAGCTAAGTTTCTTTATCCCAATTAACATATATGTTATTCCCTCTTTGAATCAAATCTAATGAAAGTAGGATTGAAACAATTAAACTAGCAAATTGGCTTGAGGTTATTTTTGGACCAGAGAATAGGCCAGGCCAGATAAAAACCTGCCCTCCCTCAAACCCAAACACCTGGGACCCTCCAAAGCTCAGGACAGTGTAGTTTGGAAGCAGAGCCCCACAGTCCAATAAAAAAAATGGCAAGATGAGCAAGGAAAAGTTGAGAACAATAGAACATTTCTTTAGCAATAAAGAATACCAAGGTTCACCTTCAGAAGAAGGAAACAACCTCAGGGCCCCTACATCCAAAGCTTCCAAGAAAAATATGAATTGGTCTCAGGCCATGCAAGTACTCAAAAGGGACCTTGAAGAGAAAGTAGGAGAGATAGAAGGAGGATTTAAAGAGGTAGAGAAAAGAATGGAAAGAGAAATGAGAGCAATGCAGGAGAACTATGAGAAAAAGTCAACAGCTTAAAAAGCCAAATTGAAAAGGAGATAAAAAAAAAAAACTGTATGATGAAAATTATTGCCTAAGAACTAGGATTGAACAAATGGAAGCTAGTGACTGTATGAGAAACCAAGACAGAGTAAAGCAAATCCAAATGAATAAAAAAAAATAGATGGTAATATGAAATATCTGCTTGGAAAAAAAATTGACCTGGAAAATAGATCCAGGAGTGACCATTTGAAAATCATTGGACTACCTGAAAATCATGACCAAAATAAAAGATTAGACAGCATCTTCCGAGAGATTGTCAGGGAAAATTGCCCTGATATTCCAGAAGCAGAAGGCAAAATAGAAATTGAAAGAATCACTGATCACCTCCTGAAAGAGATCCCTAAAGGTACACCTCCAGGAATATTATAGCCAAATTTCAAATCTCCCAGGTCAAGGAGAAAATATTGAAAGCAGCTAGGAAAATAGGAATTCAAATACTGTGGAGCTCCGATAATAATAAAAGAAGATCTACCAGTATCTACATTAAAGGACCAGAGGGCATGGAATATGATATTCCAGAGGGTAAAGGAACTGGGATTACAGCAAAAATCATGTACCCACAAAAACTCCGTAAAATCTTTCAGAGGAAAAAATGGGACTTCAATGAATAAGAGGACTTTCAGGCATTTGTTATGAAAAGAGCTGAACTGAATAGGAAATTTGACATTCAAATACAAGATCCTGGAGAAGCATAAAAATATAAACAGGAAAAAGAATTCATGAGGGATATTAAAATGTTAAACTATTTACATTCCTACATGGGGAGAAAATACTTTGAACTCATAAGAACTTTCTCAGTAAGGAATTCACAGAAGACACAGGTCAGAACTGAATAGGAAGGGATGCTATTTGTAAATCATTTATGTTTTGTTCTTTGTGGGACAAACAGGGTGGGGTGTCTTATGTCTGGGGCTGGATCTGGGCTCGAGGCCTCCTGGGTCCAGGGCTGGTTCTTTGTCCATAGCTAACCCATGATGACATCTTTAAAATAGGGTTGAGGTGTAGGAGGATTATACTGGTGGAGGTTGAAGGGGAGATATGGACTGGAGAGAGGTAGTTCAGATGAAGGAAATAAGAAAAAAGCTTATATAGGGGAGGAAAAGAGTTTGGAGGAGAGGGGGAAGGAGTGAATCTTACTATAATCAAAAGTGGCTCAAAGAGGGAATAATGTACATACTCAAGTGGGTATAGTAATATATTCTTGCCCTGAGGAAAAGTGGGAGGGGAGGAAGATGGGGGGGATGGGGGGGAAGGACAGATTTTGGGAGAGAACAGTAAAAAGCAAAACACTTTTGAGGAAGGTGAAGATGTTCTGTATAACTGCACAAGTGTGACATATTGAATTGCTTGATTTCAGAGGGAGGACTGAGGAGCGAAGGAGGAAGAAAAATTTAGAACACAAAATTAGCTTAAAGACCTTAGTCTCATCAGAGTGGGCTCAAGGAGGGAATAACATTCACACACCCAATTGGGAGGAGTAATCTATTTAACCCTACAGGAAAATAGGAGGGGAAAAGGATAAGGAGGGAAGGGTGAAAGGGAGTGCAGAGTGGGGGAGAGGACAGTTAGAAGTTAAACACTTTTGAGGAGGAATAGGGTAAAAGAAGATAGAAAATAGAGTAAATATCATGAGATGGGAATAGGATGGAGGGAAATAGTTATGATGATTGATTATAGTAGCAAAACATGTGGTACATACTTTGCTGGGCTATTGTGAAGAAAATTATTTGTCAAGTTTAAGGTACTATATACATGTTATGATGAAAAGGATAATATCAGAAAAACCTGCAAAGACCTACATGAATTGAAGCAGAGTGAAATGTACTGTATACTAAATAACAGCAACAGTGTAAGATGATCATCTGGGCATTATGTGGTTATTTTCAGCAAGGGAATCGTCCAATAAAACCCTCAAGGACTTATGAAAATTGCAACCCATCTACAAAGAAAGAACTGATGGTATTTGAAAACAGATGGAAACACTTTAAAACAATTTTTTTTGACAATTCCTTAATCTGAAGTTTTCCTTTTTAACTCTTTTCCCTCATAGCCTGGCTAATGTGGGAATGTTTTCCATGACTACTCATGTATAACTTATATTGAATTCTTGAGTTCTTTCGGGGTATGGGGAGGGGGAGGGAGGAAGAGAAGTTGGAACACGAAGTTGTAAAAAATTGGTGTCAAAATTTGTTTTTACATATGTTTTAGAAAATAAAATTCTAACCAATTAAAAACAACAAAAAAAGAAAGTTTGTGTTGCTCACCTAGTGATATTGAGTAAGAAATGTTAATCTGCATCCTCACTAACATCAAAGGAAGCCATTAGTCAGAGTCTAAGGTAGATATCTTAGAGGTCTAAAAATGTACTCATTCTTGCTGGTGCTTTGGGTGGATTATCCCTTTAGTTGAGCATTTCAAGTAGTGTCCTTGAGAGATACAATGGTCTCATAATTCATTTAGCTATGTTTATTTATTTGTCCATTTTAAAATTCTGCATCTATACTTGGATTAATCCTATAATATGAGCACATATACATTATCTACCTCTCTGTACACATTGAGGATTGGCAGTGATTTGGTAAATGCTAGAGTGGAAGACAGTGCTCAGGATGCTGAACATGCATAAGTGCAAAATAGAACATGTGCATATTAACACCACTACCACTATGATCAACACCAATATAACTAAAACAAACAAATAAAAACAATGCCTGAGACTGTGAAAAAATAAAGACAAAAAAGAACAAAGTTGATTACATGTCTGCTGGATCTAGTTCAAACAACAACAAATGAGAACATTATATCATTTTTCCTAAGGCCTACTCCCAGGATTGGTGAGCCCTTAGAAGCATAAGGCCCTACACTCATATGAAAAGAGGTCCCGGCTATCTTCAATTATCCTTCAAACCCTATATGATTCACTTTGTAATTCTCTACCTCTTCTAGCCAGCTTCCTAGTCCTATACCTTAGCCCTGAGAATGTCTCAGAATTTTAGTTCCTAGTCTGCACCTCCGTTTCATGAGGTAACCAAGTCATGCTCATTTCACTCTCCAAGGAACAAATTCTATATACTTCACTTCCTTTCTAGAACACTCATCCTTCCTAATTCTTTTTATGTTTTGTCTTCCTTCATAAGAATGTAAATTGCTTGAGGGCAGGGAATGTTTTTGCCTCTCTTTGTATCCCCAATTCTTCACATAGTGCCTGGCACATAGTAAATACTTAAGGAATGTGTTTGCTCTCAGTCTGTCTTCTACCATATCTTCAATGAAAGAACAGGCTTTTTTATGACTTACAAATTGAACAATGGCCCTACAGACTAAGTAGTAAATAAAGCCAGAGATACCAGCAGCACTAATATAATATAGAAAAGTACTGAAGGAAAATCTTGCCAGAAATTCAAAAGAAAGATCTTAGTCATAACTGACCACAATTCGCTTATGAGTTAGCAAAGAAATGACTCAGTGAAAACACAACTGTGACTATGGGAGTAGGACAGGGCTTACAATGGCAACCTCTCTAGATTTTTCTTTAGTTAGATCCTTTTTGGAGTATGACTTTTAGTTTTGTTAACCTATTAAAAATGATATAGAGAAACTCTTCTGCATGGAGGTGGCTCTGGGTTCTTGTAGTCTATGCCAGTGGAATGAAAGCTCTAGCAGATTCTATGATTCTGAAATGGCTTAAAAATGGCCCAACAACAGACTCAACCGGTTTTCAAAAGATCATCTCAGTTCCACAGAGTGGCTTGTCACTGATAGGTTTGCTACTTGGTGATAAAGTTTTGGTCTTGTTGGCCCAGGAAATAAAGAAAAATACAAAATATCCTTCAGGCTATTTCTATACTCTTATTGTAAAGGTGGTAGAAAAGGGAGCAGAAGGTGGAAAAAATTGCATCAGTCTTTTTTTTTTCCATGTATCAACTTTAATCTGACTCTTAATTCCAATTTGAATATCTTTGTCCAATAACTAACAGGTGGAAGAGTTGAGTTATATCAATCCTAACATTCTTGTTTTAGATGAAACCTAAAGAGAGGCAAAAAATTTCAGTGATGTGAAGAATGTTTCTTGTGTATTCCTTGAAGATACTAGGAAAGAACCTGATAGAGTGGGTAACATTATATATCCATGGCAATAAAAAACATTATCTCATGGTATATCTGGTCATCTCATAATTTAGTACTAATAATAAGTATTTTCACAAAGACCATTATTGATATACTTGCTTCCTATGCATCACCAGGAGAGAAAGAGAAAAGTCAGCACTGGTTTAGAATAGAAACTCGTTAATAAAATTTTGTGATGAAGGATAATGGATGATTATGAGCATATCATTTCGTAAAGTAGAGAGAAGCACTGTAGGGGATAGCAAGTTTAAAAGACAAAATCTTTACAAGAAATCACTAAGCTGAGGCATGCTAAGGGCATTTATGGAAAAAATGGAAACATAATAAGTAGAAAATGCCTATAAAATTACTGTAACAAACTAGATTTACTCTCCAGATTATCCTAACTACCACAACTAGACTCTAATATCAATATCACATTCCTGGATGTACTCATAGTAGAGGCAGCAATAGAATTAAAGAGAAAAATAAAGATAGGAAAAGTGTCCCAGTTGGACAAAATATATAAAGTTGATATTTGTGTTTAATCTCCCTATATATTTCGATGTTATTTTATTTTATTTTTCTGGGGAAATGAAGGTTAAGTGACTTGCCCAGGGTCACACAGCTAGTAAGAATCAAGTGTCTGAGGCTGGATTTGAACTCAGGTTCTACTGAATCCAAGGCTGATGCTTTATCCACTGTGCCACCTAGGTGCCCCTGTTCCTTTATTTTAAATAGTGATTTAAACTATCTGGTTTCTTTTCCAATCCCTTTTGATTCTAGTGCCTTCCTTCTGATGATTACTCCTTGTCTTTACCTTATATAGTTTGTTTGTACATATATATGTACAAATATATATACATATATATGTATATATATATTTTACATAACATTTCTTCATTAGATTGTGATTTAAGGAGGGACTGCATTTTGCCTTTTCTTGTATTCCTAATGCTTAGCATGGTGCCTGGCACAGAGTAGGAGCTTAATGAATGCTTATTCACCACATGACTATTTTTCTTCTTTCCCTTGCATTTCTTCTTTGGTCTTCAACCCTAGATAAGTACAGAAATAATCCTTAGGAATTTGCTATATTCTCTATACATCAAGGTTTAGGAAGTTAATAAAATGAAAGTTCTTATAGCTTCCTTTAAGCATCCAGATAAATGGCAATAATTTTTTGACCTGTGTCAATTCTTATACATACTTACCTTACCTTACCCAGCAGTTTAAGCTCACAGCCTTTGTAACATAAAGGAATAATTATAACAAAAACAAAATTAGGATGAGGACTTCACAGGCATATTTGATAAATTAAGGGCTTTTGGGAAAGGGAAACAAAGATAATAAATGTGCTTTAGGTTCTGCCATGTGAGAATGGATCAAGAAAATGAGAATGTTTAGCCTGAAAATATTGAGAGGAGACTTGATAGATACCTACATATTTTTGAAGGACTGTCCCACAAAGAGATTAGATTTCTTCCAATTTACCCCACAGGGAAGAGCAATAAACAATAAATAAAAATTGCACCAAAGTAAACATAAGCTTATTGTAACATTATGGATCCATTTGGAGGTGCATTAGGCTTCCTCATTAGAGGTCTTCAATCTAAGGCTGGATGATCATATGTTGTGGGTTTTGTGTACATAATCCTTTTTTTCAGGTATGGGTTGGGCTAGATGACATCTGAGGTCTTATATCAGAGATACCATTTTTTTCTTTTTTGAAAATACATTTTATTTTCCTTAATTACACATAAAACAATTTCTAACATTTGTTCTTAAAATTTTCTCTCCACCTACCTCCCCTCCTTTCCCATTGAGAAGGCAAGTGATTTGATATAGATTATAGATGTGATGTCTCTCAAATAATATTAATATATTAGTCAGTATATGAAAGAAAACAAAGACCAAAAAAATTTAAGAAAAATAAAGTAAAGGCATGTGTTAACCCATATTCAGACTCCATCTGTTTTTTTTTTTTTTTTCTGGAGATGGAGATGATTTTTCTTCACAAATCCTTTAGAGTCATCTTGGATCATTGTATTGTTGAGAATAGCTAAGTCATTGATACATCATGTGATATTGCAGTGTTCTCCTGGTTCTGCTCATTTGGCTTTGTATCAGCTCATGTAAGGCTTTCCAGGTTTTTTTGAGAGCATCCTGTTTGTCCTTTCTTATAACACAATAGTATTACATCAAAATCATATTCAACAACTTGTTCAGTCATTCTCCAATTGATGGACATCCCCTAAATTTCCAATTTCTTTGCCAACACTGAAAGAGCTGCTATAAATATCTTTGTATGTAAAGAACCTTTTCCTTTTTATCATTTTGGGATACAGACCTAGTAGTGGCATTACTTGGTCAAAGGGTATACATGGTTTTATAGGTCTTTGGGCATAATTCTAAATTGCTCTCCAGAATGGCTGAATCAGTACACAAGTTCACCAACAGTGCTTTAGTGTCTCAATTTTCCCACATCCCCTCCAATGTTTATTTCCTTTTTCTTTCATATGACCTAATCTGATAGGTTTGTGGTGGTAGCTCAGCGTTGTATTAATTTTCATTTCTCTAATCAACAGTGATTTAGAAAGGTTTTTTTTTTCCATATTGCTATAGATAGCTTTGATTACTTTAGCCAAAAACTGCCTATTCATATAAGATGCTCTGTTTTAAAACATCTTTAGATCCTCTAAAGATTAATAGAGTAACAAAATTGCAGATTTTTAGATTTGAAAAAAAAATTCCAGTGACCATTTATTTCAACCCATGCCTGAAAAGGAATCCTACTACAACTTGCTTTAGATGTACCCAACCCTCTGGTGATAGAAGATTTCCAATAAGCAGGAAGCGATCACATATATGTGCTGTCTCTCTCTCAGAATATAAACTTGAGGGCCAGAACCACCTCACTTTGTATTTGTATTCCTGTCACTTAGGATAGTGTTTGGCAGTCAGTAAGAGCTTAGTAACTTTTTTCCCATTCATTCAAGGCATAATCTTTCCTTTGTATTGATGAGAGTCACACCAACTGACCTTGTTAGTAAATGACGAAATGAAATTATATCAATCTAAATTAATTTATTGCAGATTTTTGATAACCAAAGGGGAGTATTTTTATTATTAGATATTAAAATCCTGTAGGTTACTTTGAACATTAATTTGCTTAACACAGTGCCTGGAATATATTTGGCACTTAATAATTGCTTGTTTCCTTTCTTCCTAGGTGCTTAATACATGTTTATTGATTATCAATATTTATTTGTCGAGGTATGCATATACGTATTTCTACTTGGTGAGTGAGAACTGGGAAATTAGTCAGAAAATTTGAGCTCTGGCTCTGTGATCAGGTGTAAGTTATTTACCATGTTCTGATTATGTTTCCATAACTATAAAATAGAGATTATAATACTTGCCTTGTATGCCTGACAGAGTTATTATTAAGCTCAAGTAAACTCATGTAAACTCTAGCTGTATAAAAGGGGATATATCTTTAATTGATGTTAAATGGAAATAAACAGGCCAAAGTAACCTTCATAATTGTGTACAGTGGGCTTTCAGTCCTCTGTAGTTACTTGAAAGTAATATAGAAGTCACCTACACAGACTAGAAGGGTCTGCTGAGAGAAAATTATTTCAAATTTGCAATGGATGAATTTCATGATAATGAATATATGGATCCTATGGGAATGATTTTAATTTACTAACTATGACAAGGAAACTGTGTCTATAATCAGCAAAACTTGCTGTCTTGTCCCTGAGCTGCCTACCATTAAGTGTTTTGTTTGATTGCATATTTATTGCTGTAGGTGGTATCATTACCAACTAAAGAAGTCTCCTAGGATCTGAATTTGCTGAACTGCCTGTTTTCCTAAAATTAGTCTCAAAATGTCTTTCACTGCAGTTCTCTCTCTCTCTCTCTCTCTCTCTCTCTCTCTCTCTCTCTCTCTCTCTCTCTCTCTCTCTCTCTCCCCCTCCTCGCCTCCCTCCCATCTTTCCTCCATTTCCCCCTATATACACACTTTTCAAGAGGGAGAGTGAGGGTGGAAGTAGTCTTCTATTCTTTTGGGAGCTTTAATTCAGTATCCCAACTTTTCTAGCTCCCCCCTTTTCCCTTTTCTGTGCTTTAATTCCTTCTTGCTGTGTCCCCCATATGATTTTCTTTTTTCCCCCTCATATTCTATGGTATCAGATCCTGTCCTTATTGTAGGATTGTAATATGATTGATTAATTAATTAAAGTGTATATTAATCTATTTTATCTGATGGTTAGCTTAAAACTTATTAAACAATTTCTCTAGGAAGAAGGTAGGAATAGAATATGTTACGTGGGAGAACCTGGGAGCAGGTATCTGCTACACATGCACCAGGGGTAAGTACCCCAATATTCATTTGGTATTGGCATAGGGGCATCATCTTATTTCTATAAGAGGACTGGGGAACAATAAAAGTCAGAGGAAAAAAGAAAGCTGAGTAAATGCTCTCTGCTTGTAGTAAAACAATGTTCTTTGCTGTCTCAGGAGAAGGAATCATAGAGCCCTAGCTTTTTGGTTCCAGGCTATGTTGCTTCACTTAAAAAAAAAAATAAGAGCTATTGCCCAATTGGCAGTTGGGCAAAGATATTAACACATTTTTTTCAGAAGTCATATAAAGTGCTCTAAATCCCTAATAATTAGAGAAATGCCAATTTAAACAACTCTGAAACCACCTCATGCTTGTTAGATTGGCTATCATGACAGCAAAGGAAAATGAGAAATGCTAAGGGAGATGTGGAAAAATAGGGACAGAAATGCATTGTTGGTAGAGCTGTAAATTATTTCAACCATTCTGAAAAAAGTGGAACTATGTCCAAAGGAAAAACTAGGCATACACTTTAACCCAGTAAACCACTACTAAATCTATATTCAAAAGAGATAAAAGAAAGAGAAAAGAATCTCTATGTAAAAAAGTAGTTATACAAATTAAATCACAATGGGACCTCAAGCTTGAGATGTCAGATATGCAGCTAGAGATGTGAGATTGGAATCAGGAGAAAGATTAAGGCTAGATAAATAGATCTGAGAATCATCTTCATAGACATATTAATTGACTCCATTGTAGATAATGAGATCACCAGATGAAAGTGTAGAAGGAGAAGAGACAACCTATAACAAATTGGCTGGACATTCTCTGGTTAAAATCTGGAAAGTTATGGTTCTTCAATATGGTCATAAAAGGATGCTTTGTTATCTATATCACTGAAGGAAATATACACATGGATTATATTTAGTAATTAGTAGTTTCAGTATGAGTCGCTGAATATAGAAAAATCTAATGGCGTAGTGTTAACTGTGGGGGAGATTCTATGATTTACTTATTTAGCTTGATGATAATTTCTGTGGGGAATAAATAGATATAGGGCATGTTTCACCCTAATACCAGGAGCTTATGCTCTATTTGGGAAAATGAGCAGTCTATACATGAAAAGATATCTAGGATGAGGGAATATATGGAAAATCTTAAGTGAAGTCCAGAGGAGGAAGAGGACATTAGAAGCTAGTATGTAGCATAGGGGAAAGTGCTCTGGGATCAGAATCAGAGTAAATGGTTTGAATCTTGATTTTTCTTATCAGCTCTATGGCTTTATATAATCCATTTGACTTTTCTGTATCTCTTCTTCCCATTTTGTAAAATGATCATATTGGAAAAGATGATTTTTAAATTCTTTCCCATTCTAAATCTCCAACTTTATGACTATAATATATTATTATTGTTATTGTTATTATTATTATTATTATTATTATTATTATTATTATTATTATTATTTTCAGGGCAGTGAGAGTTAAGTGACTTGCCCAGGGTCACACAGCTAGTAAGTATCAAGTGTCTGAGGCAGGATTTGAATTCAGGTCCTCCTGAGTCCAGGGTCAGTGCTTTATCCACTGCACCACCTAGCTGCCCCTATAATATTGTATTTGATCAGAAGCACATGTGAATGTTTTAAATATGCTCCTTCTTGACTGACTCTCAATATACTTTTGAAGTATTTATCATTCAATGAGGGAGTATCAATAGAATTGTTTGTCAATTATGGTTAAATTTCTTTGTGAATCTCTAATCTTTAATGCTCTGAGACCCTAATCCTTATATGTATGGGAAAGGGATTGTGATGGATAAGGAAAAATTGAGATCTGGAATATCAAGCTAGTTAGAACTGTGGGTGGGTGGGTAAATCCAATAGGAATAAAGGAAGATTTTGTTCATGAGGAAACAGATGAAGATGCTGCTCAATACAGAATGTATGCTTTCTAACCTAATACACTAGCAACCTGTGTATATAATTGGCTTTGTAATTACTCAAATAATGAATTACTTTAAATTAAGAATCAATGTTAATTAATTCTATTTCTTCCTCCAAAGAAGTATGTTCATCTTGCTCCTACAAACATTATATCATGTAAATACTTATAGTCATATAAAGCCAAGTACTAACCACAAATAAAAAAAATCAGGTAAAACCCAAGAAATTATACTAATAAAACACAACTAATGAATTATGTTTGCCATTTAAATCTAATACTTCTCCACCACCAGGGGATAGGTTTATTATAACAATACACACAGACTAATAGGATTCCTACCAAAGAGCTAAAGCACAAGCAAAGTAGATGGCCCTTGTGCCAATTTAAAATGCCCTTACCTTGTGGGAAACACACAAATTTATAGAATGTGTCATTTGAAATAGGGATCACAGACTTTAGGAGAGATGAATTCCTTAGAGCTATGTGGTGGTTCTAGCTATTAAATGCCATAGAACTTCTCCTCTACAATAACTTTCCTCAGTAAGATAGGAAAAAATTTCCATACAACAATTAAGTAGCATCAAAGAAGTACCTCAGAGTGAGAAATATAGGCTAGTCAATTGATTCTAATGAAGTTCATGAGGACAAATTTCCAGATAAATAATATTTATCTTCACATTAATGAAACCACAGAATTTTAATATTTTTCTTTTCTCACCATATAAGTGCTTATTATCTAACTCTTTTTTCCCATTTCAACTATTTCAGGAGGCTTTGCTCACCCTCTTTGTTTGGGAGTTATGATTTAAGAACATGTCAGTCTCCATTGATATTTGTGGAAAATTTATATTACTATCATCTCCTTTCCAGAGTACAACCAGAGGCAAGAGTTGAGCCATGCTAATGTGTTATTGATGAATTCATGCCCAGCTTTAGGGTCCATTTATAGAATCTGTCTAAATAAGAGCAGCCCTCTCAGTTGACTAGGTATTAGGGCTGTCTTCTTCTCAAATCTCTTCAGTTAGTTACTGATGAATTCCCAAATGCAATCTCATTCTTTTCCCAATTATTGACAACTTTCCATAGTCTGTTGTTACATTATCAATCTAGCTTTATCTACCTGTCTTGTACTTGATGATCCAGCCAAAAGGCAATATCCCCTATATTCACTCCATAAATTTGCACACATTGATTCCTCTGGGATGCACTCTTTCTATTCTCTGCCTCTTGAATTCCTGCATACCTTGAAAGTCCAACTGAAATGCCACATTTTCCAAGAAACTATTAATACCCTAGTCAACAATGGCCTTTATCTGTTTTTGCCTCAAACTTTGATCAGAATTCTCTGATTCATTTATCACATATTTTGTATCATAATTTTGTTCTTACAGGATTATAAATTCCATTAGCTGAGGGGTCATGACTTCTCTAAACTTTGTATCTCACTCTTCACCTGACACCTGGTCCTGTGTATAAGTGGAGTGTAATAACTGTGTATTTTTTAAAAATTGAGGGGCAGCTAGGTGGCTCAGTGGATAGAGCACTGGCCCTGGAGTCAGGAGTACCTTAGTTCAAATCTGGACTCAGAGACTTAATACTTACTAGCTGTGTGACCCTGGGCAAGTCACTTAACCCCCATTGCCTGGCAAAAAAAGAAAAAATTGAATGTTTTTGTGCCATGGATTTCTCACTGACTTTTTGCCTCCCTGAACCAAAGGACATATTACATTAGCTGGGGAAAACTGGGGGTGGTTGAAGGAGTGTGGATGAAGAATGGCTCTAAATATCAGGCTAAAAAGATAGGGTTAAATGAGCCCATTTCTAGGCAGAGTGAGTTATTGTGCTTTCTTCCCCAGCATAGTACTGTTTTTCCCCCCTTTTTAAATTTTTTTTCGTGAGGTAATTGGGGTTAAGTGACTTGCACAGGGTCACATAACTAGTAAGTGTCAAGTGTCTGAAGCCGGATTTCAACTCAGGTCCTCCTGACTCCAGGGCTGGTGCTCTATCCACTGTGCCACCTACCTGCCCCCAGCATAGTACTCTAACTGAGGGATAAAACCCATGGTACAGAACTATGATATGACTATCCTGCTAGGTAACTTTCTGACACAGTAACTGTGATCTCTCAGCTCTTCTGTGTTGTGCCATTTAATAATTACACATCAGCGATGCCTATAGTGGTTTTCTCTCTTCAAAACAATAGACTGATAATCATCAACATGTATGCATTATTCCTCTTTTTTCCTTTTTCAATTTATATCACTTACATTTCCAAATATATCTGTCCCCTTTCTTTCTCTAAAACTAAAAGACAACTAGAACTAGTAACTAAACGAAGGAAAAGAAACAAATAATCTATTTTTTCTATCACAGTAAGTGAAATATTACACATGTAAGTCCCAAATTCTGAAAAGATGGGAGGGAGGTACTTCTTGCACTGGTGTTCATTAAAAAGTTGCCTCTCTGCCCAGTTAGAGTTCATGTATCTTCTTCTGAGGTGGCATTCTGGAAAGTCTACATCAGTTTTTTCAGCACTACTTTGGAACAAGAGCAGAATACTTGAATCTTCTATTGTAGAAAGGCAGAAGTCAGTTCTGGTAGCCACCAAAAATAAACTGATGGATGGTGTTTCTAGTGGAGTTTTATACTTATGAGGGTATTTACAAGTTAGACTTATGTCCTGATTGGTATTGAATGCCTAAGCTTATGATGAAAGGAATCTCAATCAAAGCTAACATCATTAATGTTTATCAGTTACTCATGAGATTTGGGACACACAAATACCATTAGCAGTTATTTACCAAATTTGAGGGACACACATATGGCATTGCCAAACTATGTCACTTAAGTCCTTATCTTACATCACAGAAATCATTTATATATGACTGCTTAGTCTCAACATAATTATTCCCTCTGTATTTCCCCTTTTATAAACATCAAAAACATTGAAAAATATCTTCATCTAAAATGTTTTAACTAATCTAAAGGAGAAACCTGTATCATTCTCTATCAACCAAAATGGCAGAAAGAAACCCAGAAGTTGCCTGAGTTCTTTCAAATTTCCCTCAGAAACAACATTAAATTAAGCCTGAAAATGGGGTCTGGAGCTACAGAACCTACAAAAATATGGAATGGAATAATCTTCTGTCTTAAGGTCCTAGAAGGATTTCAGAAAAGGTCCATAATCACCTTGGTAAAAAGGGAGTTCAGCTCAGTGCAGAGGATGCCTGTGCAATTCCATAGAAAGCTCTTAGCCACAGCACAGATCAGCAGTTCAGGACCCTTTGTCCTAGCTCAGCAAGCTACTGTCACAGAAAGCCAGTTGTGAGGCTCCAAGCTTGAACACAGAAGGCAATCTTCCACCTGAGGAATCCAGTACACAACAGGTGCAACTAGGCTGGACAACCATAGTATAGTGAGCAAGCTGAAAGCCACTGAGGCTTCAGAGCAGAGAGCCAGGGATCAGCACCCTGGCCCCCACCAAAAAAAGCTTTGGAGAGTGCACCCTGTACCCCAGGGGAAGAGCTCAACTTTAAAAGGCATGAAATAGGCTAACATATGAATAATAAACAGAAAAGAAGCCTCACCATAGAAAACTACTATGGTGACAGGGAAGACCAAAACACAAATTCACAAGAGGATAACAATGACAAAATGCCTACATTAGAAGCTTCAAATTGGAAGAGGAATTGGTTTCAAGACCAAAACATCCTCTTGGAAGAACTCAAAAAGGATTTTATAAATAAAATTAGAGAGGTGGAAGAAAAATTGGGAAAAGAAATGACAAATACTCAAGAGAGAATCAATAGCTTAGAAAAAGGACAAAAATTGACTGAGGAAAACAACTCATTAAAAAATACAATTGGCTAAATGGAAAAGTTGGTACAAAAGCTGATGGGAAAATAATTCATTAAGAATCAAAATTGGGCTAATGACTCAATGTGACAGCAGGAAGTAAAGCATAATCAAAAGAATGTAAAAGTAGAAGAAAACATAACATACCCCTTCAAAAACACAACAGATCTGGAAAACAGATTCAGGAGGAACAGTTTAAGAATTATTAGACTATCTGAGGGCCATGCTAGTAGAAAGATCCTTGACAGCATATTAGATGACATTATCAAGGAGAATTGTTCCAATTTCTTAGAACCAGAAGAAAAATAGTAATTGAAAGAATCTACTGATCACCTCTTGAAAGAGATCCCAAAAGGAAAACTCCAAGAAATATGATAGCCATATTCCAGAATTGTCAGGTAAAGGAAAAAAAATATTGCAAGCAGTTAGAACAAAATGATTGAAATATTGAGGAGCAACAATCAGGATTACATAGGACCTGGGAGCTGCAATATTAAAGGATCAGAGGGCTTAGAACATGATATTCAGGAGTTCAAAGGAATATGGATTATAATCAAGAATGTACTACCCAGCAAATTTAATCGTAATTTTTCAGGGAAAAAGATGGACATTCAATGAAATAGGGGATTTTAAGTTTTTCCTAATGAAAAATTCAGAGCTGAACAGAAAATTCAGTCTTCAAACATAAGACTCCAGAAAAGCATAAAAAGGTTAAACAAATTAAAAAACAAACAAACATATTATTCAAGAAGGTTAAAATGTTTGCATCCCTACATGGGAAGATAATACTTATAACTCTTTTTTTTCTTTTTTTTCTTTTTTGTTTTTTCTTGGTGAGGCAATGGGGGTTAAGTGACTTGCCCAGGGTCACACAGCCAGGAAATGTCAAGGGTCTGAGGCTGGATTTGAACTCAGATCCTCCTAAATCCCGGGCCGGTCCTCTATCCACTGCACCTCTTATATCTAGCTGCCTCACTTATAACTCTTAAGAACTGTATCTCTATTAAGGCAGAAAGGAGTATACATAGACAGGGTGTGGGCATGAGTTTAATTTGATGTGGCAAAAAAAATTAATGTGTGACAAAAAGGATTATACTGGGAGAAGAGGAAAAAGGAGGCAGAATGGGGTAAATCACATCACATGAAGAGGCACAAAAGACCTATAAATTACAAATAAGAAAGGAGTGGTGAGCATTGCTTCAAGCTTACTTTTATCTGATTTGGTTCTAAGAGGGAATAACATATGCTTCAATATTTTGAAAGCATTTGGCATCTTTCCTGGAACATAGTAAGAGCCATATAAATGCTTATCCTCTCTCTTTTCCTTTCTGTATAATCCTTCCCATTAGCTTGTTCAGTGGCTGGGAGGAAATTATGAAGGCCCAGAGCTGCACCAACTTTCCTCTTGATGCATAGTTCATTCCCTTTGCCCCCAGCACCAAGCCCCAACCATTGTCTATGCTGAGTCCAACTGGAAAAGGAATTAGCTTTCCTGTTTGTGAAAAAAGCCATTGCTGATGAGCTTGCTGAGTTTGCTTTAGTCTACTCATTGCTCAAAAAGCCAAGCTTTATGTTCAGGGTGGCCCAAGGTTAATCTTTGATAGTAGTCTGGTTTCAGTAGATATTATTTTTTGAATTATTGAGGGTAGTCTGGGGTCTATATTTGTTATTTCTTAATTTATTAAGGAGAGGGCACATCTAGTGTGTAATTCTCACTATTTGATTTTGTCTTTTAGAATAAGTATTTAGGGGCAGCTAGATGGCGAAGTGGATAGAGCACCGGCCCTGGAGTCAGGAGTACCTGAGTTCAAATCCGGCCTCAGACACTTAACACTTACTAGCTGTGTGACCCTGGGCAAGTCACTTAACCCCAACTGCCTCACTAAAAACAAAAACAAAAACAAAGAAACAAACAATAGAATAAGTATTTAGTCAGTCCTCAGTTTTTGGTACCTGGAATGACTGCTTGTTCCAAAAGGATTATTATTATCATATCCTTGCCTTTTATTGTTAATTAATAAGATTTTACAAACATATGGAGAAATAGCATTAAAAATACTAGAGAGAAAAGGGGTCTTTCAGGCTCTGATTTCCCAGTAAGAATATCTGAAAAACAGTTTCAGCTATACTTTGTTTATCTTTTAACTAAAAGAAATGAGAGCCTGAGATAAGAAGTCATATTTAAGTCTTCCTTGGTTCCAAAAAATTCTAGTATTGTCAACTCACATGTATATTATCTTATTGCAGCCCATATCGTCTTGTGCCTTAAAATCCCAATATCTGGGCTTCTTCAACTCTGATGATGATTCCCAAATCTATCCATCTAGTTATCATCACCCTCTAGAGCTCAAGGCCCATATCTCTAACTTCTTCTAGATAGTTCTACCTGGATGTTCCACATTCATTTCTAATAACTTAATTCTGTCCAAAAGAGGATTTTCTTCCTTCTTTTGCTTCCTATTCCCCAAGCTACCCTGAATCCTGACTTCCTAATTTCTGGAAAAGATACCATTCTTCAAGTCAATTAGATTTGTACTGAGTTCAATCAGTTGTGAAGTTTTCTCAGCTGGAGTCATGGGTTCTAGTTTTTCCATAATCAATGCTAATAGCACCTGATCCTTGGGAGTTGAACCTTGTCGTCCATATTTGCACCATGATCAGAAAACAGGATAAGGAAACTTTCTTTACAACAATGCTGACCAGACACACCTGACTGTTTTTAGTCCCTTGGTAAAACAGATGCTTTTTCCATTTCTTTGTTCTTATTACTTGCCACTAATTTCTCTTTTTATGATAGCTGATGTTAAGATCATGACTTAAAGTTTATAAAATACTTTGCACACATTGTCTCATTTTATCCTCTCAAAAACCTTGTTAGGTTGTTAGAGTATTTCTATTCTTGTAGGTGATGAAAAAATAAGGATATATGAAAATTGTAATTAAACTCTAGGACAATATATGATTTAGCTGCTTCTGGCACAAAATGGAAAACACATTGATGCTAGAAGCACCAAGCCCCGCTCTTTGACCTCATGGATTTAAAGTTTTCCTTTTGACTTGGGTCTGAACACTGAGACTTAAGGAAGAATACCATCCTGTTCCACTTTATTTGAATGAACAGCTTTTAGAATATCACATGGTCTTCTAAAGTGACAAGGCTATTAAGTGAATGGATACAAATTCAATAAAGATATATTTATTAAGATCTGGAGAGATTTGGGATACTGTACTACTCATTAAGACTAAGTTAGCAGGGACAGTTCGGGAATTTCAGGAGATATGGAGCCCAGTGGAAAAGGCAGGTACTTCTATTATGTTTCACATGTTTTTCATGTAATGCTAAATCTTGCTCAGTGTTCATTTTTTCAAGCCTCATTGTTTTCCAGAGAAGTCAGGTTTGTATGGGAGCAGTTGAGCTGGGATGAAAGGGTCGAGGTCCTTAAACACATAACAGAAAGTTCAAATGTTCCCAGGGCCTGTAACCTGGGTGTGGTGAGGGCAATTATGGAGAGAAGCAGAAAGATCAGACCTTGTTTATGAGAGCTTAGAGATGATATTATGAGATCCTGATTGGATGATTATTTTAGTAATGAGAAAACTTCAAATTGGAGGGATGAATGACTTGATTCAAGTCACACAGTATGGGATAAATACACCTTTCAAAACCAGCTCTTCTGAATCTGATTTCATTGCTATTTCCACACTATTTGGGCAAGTTCAACAGACACACTCTGAGCTTTTGAACCATTTTCAATCAAATTAAGAGGACTTTGATTAGATAGTGCTTGCCCCTAATTAGATGGAAGAGTCTTCAATTTTGTAGAAGAGGCTATGATGAAGAGATTCCCCTCTGGGCCACCCCCCCCCCCGAAAAAAAAAACACACCATGCAGGACAATGGAGAGTTAAAAGCAGGGAAATCATCAAAGAACAGAAAGGAGGATGAGAAAATTATAATTTAGTTGATCACATTTATTCAGTATTTAAAAATATGCTAATACTTTATTATAACAAATGCAGTGTTATTAGCCCAATTTTCAAAATGAGGAATTTGAGTCTCTGAAAGTCACTTGTCAATGTGTACAGCTAGGTTGTATCACTTTTTTTTTTTTTTTTGGTGGGGCAATGAGGGTTAAGTGACTTGCCCAGGGTCACACAGCTAGTAAGTGGTGTACTTGGAGCCAGATTTGAACTCAGCTCCTGCTGAATTCAGTGCTAGTGCTTTATCCACTGTTCCACCTAGCTGCCCCCAAGGTTGTAGCACTATTAAGCATGAGAGATTAGATTCAAACCCAGGAAGTACTGATTTAACTAAAAACAGTAAACCATGCTACTTAACTGGAATGTTATGGGAGTAGTCTTTGTATTCTGTAATCTAGGTAGTTGTGCTGACAAATTGGCAAAAATATTAATTTATTCTTTCAAATGTGCTTGCCACATAGAAAAACACAAAAATTAAATATTATGGTCTAAAATATGATATACCTGGAAATGCATTCACTGTTTAGTAACATCATTGATCTTGAATCTTTTGTTGGGGCAGTTAGGTGGTGCAACAGAGAGAACTGCTGGGCCTGGAATCGAGAAGGTTAAGGTTAAAATCCTCCCTCAGGCATCTACTTGCTTGTGTGATTTTGAGGAAGTTGGTTAACCTCTCTGCTTCAGTTTCCTCAACTGCAAAGTAAGGCTAATAATAGTATCTATGCCCAAGTTGTTGTGAAAATCAAATGAGATATTTAGTCACATAGTAGGTGCTGTAGAAATTCTTGTTATTACTATTTTTTAAAGAGACATTAGAAAAAATCATTTTACAGAAAACTTGGCCTCATGTATTTTTTTTTAATTTTCTGTTTTATTCTGAACGTAATAATCAACAAACAATTCAAGATAGAAAGAGTAACAAAATAGTTGCAATATAGTTGTTTAAGAAACTGGGAAAATTTAAGAAGTGTATATGTAATATTTAACAATGAAGTAACAACTGATATTAGCATCTTCTGTAAATTCTTCTGTGTATTAAAGACATTTTATTGTTGATCTTTCTTTGAATATCAATACCTTCTTATTTATCTTTCTCCTTTCCTACTACTTCCTTATAACAAATTTATTTAGTTCAGCAAAAGAAATTAGCACATTGACTGTGTCTAAGAATACTTATCTGAATCTACATCTCTAGTCCATTAGAGATGGACATACTATAAAATGTGTCCCATTTTATACATTGCGGCCAGCTGGAAAGAATGATGATTTTTCAGGGTGCTAACGGTTTGCACAATTTTCAGTTCCCTGACTAAATCAATATGTTCAGATTGCAAAGCAATCCATATGGTTTTTCATCCATTCCATAGTTAAAAAAAAGAAAAGATAACAGCTAAACCTAACCACAGTCTTTTCCACCCCAGAGATTCTACCTAGCAGGGTTTCTAAGTTAGCAAAGCCTTAATTTCACCCTTCAGTATCTTCAAAGTTCAGTAACTTCCATTTTGACTGAATGGGTGGTCGAGCTATGTAAAGAGTTTTCTACCTGAAATGGAACAATTTCATCCTTCTGCTGAGTTTTCCACTTTACAAAAGTGTTGGTTTTCCAACAGACTGCTTTTTGCATTGGTTTTACTGACACAGAAAGCAGCTTTTATGGTAACCCCTGCTGCTTATCTCTATGAAGTGACAGTTTCCCCCTCAGCTTGGCAAAAACAACATGAGGCCAGAGCCTGTTAAGCATTAGGGAAGTATAAAATTTCAGTTGAGATTCATCCACTTCCATTTCCATTTTGCTTAACTATTCCTGGCAGCTAGTACATGGCTATTTCATTTGCTTAATTTGATTTTCAATTTCAAAACATCAGCCATCAAATGACTTGAAACACATAACCCAAGAATATGAAAGAATTGAATTCTTGTTACTGAGCAGAATTCATTTCAATTTGACCAAACTTGAGATCAAGATGAATTAGATTGAAAAGAGGTATTAAGACACCTAGAAGTTAATATATAGAACATATTCCCAAATTAAGACCTCCTCACTGTTTGCACTCTCTAGTTCTATTAAGCTAAAACTTAGTAACATATTAAGAGATATAGAAAATACTCATCATAAAATTTTAAAGTAAATAACTAGTTTCCTTGCCTTTAATTCTAGCCTATTCCATCCTAATATTTATTTTAGTATATCCAACTTCACTTCTATTACATTTCTCTGCTATGGTGTTTAAATGTGGGTCGAGCTGAAGGATTCAACTTGATGTTTTGGTGTTAATTACTACGATCTTTAATGTACCTAACAGCCCAGAATTTTTCTGATGCTCTCAGTTGTTGCCATTCTCTTCCATTTAATGTGTGTGTACCTTTACTCACTTTCCATTCATGTACTTATGAAATGTTTATTGTATTTATTAATCTTGAATGCTTCTCCTCCAAGTAAAATAAAATTTCCTTTATATTAAGGGCTTTCTCTCCCTTTTGTTTCCTCTGTGTGTACTACAATGACTAAAGTTTACAGAATTGAACTGCACAATTTGAGGGGAATGTTGTAACTTGGATATGATTAGGCCCCAGAAAAACAATCCCATACTTATATTATATGTAGAGGTTCTGAATTCAAATTCTGGCTCTGTTCATATACTGCTTGTGGCATCAGAAAACAGGATATTGGGCATTGGTTACTCATCTGTAAAGTGAAGGAAACTAGATGACCCTTAAGGCCCCTCTAGCTTTAAATCTATAATCTAATAATTTAAAAATATTCAGGTTCTTTTTCTTGCCATAGAACTCTATAGTAATTCAGATTTGATCTTTACCATATAAGCGATATGTATTTATAGGGCTGATATCCTAGGCTCAAGTAATTCAGTTCTTTACCACTGAATATTTCAAATACTTTAAAATTTGAATTAAAATGTCATAATAATTTGTCCACTCGAATTGTGTTTTCCTGACCATAGAGAAAAGTTATGATAATATTTTATCTATACCTTTTAATCTAATTAATTGCCCTTCTAGTTTTTGAGGAACCTGGGAAATTTAGGACTTTCTCTATTGACAATAATGATAGTCCCCTAATTGGCACATGCTATTAAGCTGAGTATTTGTGACACTTTTGAATCATGAATACTTGCATTAAGATATGAGGAAATAGCAATTTTATAGTAATTATCTCAAGTTGTCAGAATTTCAGTTGACTAAGTAATTTTGCCTGAAATTTTTAAGGTGCAAAAATATTCTAGAATGATTAATTACACAGAGAGGATATTAGTAATACAAATAAATATGCATTATTATATTCATCTAAATTTTACATATAATCTTACTTTATTTTAAACATTTGAATGGCTTATGGTAAGGCACAAACCAATTTGTGGTTTTTACCTTCCTTTATTTGTATTTATCTTAAATACTATATTGTATTTCTTATATTAAAAAGAATTGTTGAGTTCTGTTTAAATGGTTTTCCTTTTTTAGGTTATATCCAAACACAGTTTGGTTTTTAGTAGGAAGAAAAATGATCCTTTGAAAAGGAGGAATTATCATAAAGGGATATAGGAAAGAGTTTATTCCAATATGTGAGTCCCGTATACTAAGATATAATTCAATGAAACATTAGGAATGAAAAGAATCTAGATTTAAAGAGTAAATATCTTATGTTAAAAAAGAGGCAATAATTCAAAGAAAACTATTACTTAGAAGTCACATTCTGATATGAGGGAATATAATTCTAATTTTATTCTTTTATGACTTGTAGAAGAAAAAGATTGGGGAAATGGAAAATAAAAACTTGAGAATGGTAGGGACATAGTTCATTATCTTTTCTCTGTTTTATTATGAAATAATAAAAGAGAAAACCTTCTCACATTAGAAAGAACAAAGGCCAAAAGACAGTCTTCTGTTAGGTGAGAAAAATTTATCGGTATCAACTCATAGTTGGGTACTTGTACTTCAGTAACCTTTTATCTATCTGAATAGATAAAGTAAATAGTAATGTTACTATGTAATTGCTACATAAGTTTAACTGATATAATAATTAGAATTTTGTTATTAAAATCATAATTGAATAATAAATCATGCTACTCTTCTATTAAGTTCAAATTACACATCTATAATGAGACCACCTTGATTTATACGGTGGCAGTTTATTTTAATTATGGGTAAGTACCTCAAATTGAATAAATAACTCCCTGTACACTGAACTTGTTAACTTTGAAAATGATTGGGAATATTACCCTCATAGAGGCATTAATGGTGGAGTTAGAAAGAACCTGGGAATAAAGAATATTAAAGCATAGAGTATAGCTTACATTAAGAAAAGATTTTACAGATGTGGAAACCAAGAATGAACGGTAAAAATATTTTCCCTGTCCCCAGATTTCTGCAATTATCAAGGATTAGAGTCTGAGTCCACACTTTCATAATTACTTTAATGTGTTATTGAAATAACCTCTGAATTGCTATTTCTGTTCTAAGTTTCATCTCACACCAATTAATCCTGCAAACCACCTTTAAGGAGACTGTCCTAAAAGGAAGGTAGGATCATATCTCTTCTCCTATTTAATCAATTTTGATGATTACTTCTTGACTTCAGGATAAAACAAAATAAAATAAAGGCAAAACCAAAACGAAACAAAAATAAACAACAAAAATGCCCTTCACAACCGTGTCCCAACCTAACTTTTCCAATATTGTTATTCTTTATTTCTCTTCTTGCACTGAGATCTAATCAGACTGGCTTTTGCTATTTCTCATGACTCTCCTGTATTGCTCTCATTTCTCTTTCCATTATTTCCTCTACCTCTCTAAATCTTCCTTCTATCTCTCCTACTTTCTCTTCAAAGTCCCTTTTGAGCACTTCTATGATCTGAGGCCAATTCATATTTTTCTTGGAAGCTTTGGATGTAGGGGCCCTGAGGTTGTGATCCTATTCTGAGGGCACACCTTGATCTTCCTTGTCACTAAAGAACCTTTCTATAGTTCTCAACTTTCTTTGTTTACTCATCTTGCCATTTTAACTTGACTTTTAACTCCCTCTTACAGTGGGGTCCTACTTCTAAGCAATTCTGTCCCAAGCTTCAAAGGATCCCAGGTGTTTTGATTTGAGGAAGGGCAGATTTTTCTCTCACCTGACTTGTTCTCTGGTCCAAAGAAAACCTCAAGCCAACTTTTTAATTAACCAGCCAGCAAAGCATTGTGTGCTGAGGTTCTTAGTTCCAATGAGCCTGCTTCCCCTCCCCCACCTGCACCTCCTGCAGCTCAAGATTTCTTCCTGGTTTCCTACTGGGGTGGGATAGCCTAATTCCTCCTTAGGTCCTGCAGATACTCCTGTATTCCACCCCCACACACCCCAGCCATTCAGCCCTCTCACTAGACCATAAGGTCAGTTCAAGAAGATGCAGGTTCTACAGCTAATTTGGAGGCTCAGGGGTAAGTTTCTCTGGCACAGCTTGCCTAGGGACTATGTGAGCATGATCCTGGGGTTGGACTCTTCTTGCAGCCCAGCATGCCCCCCCCAAAGCTGTCTTTGGCTGGAAAATAATCTCAGCCCATCTTTTTGTGGGTTTTGCCACTCCATGGGGTTGTTTTATGGCTATTTTGGGTGTCAGGAGCTCTCTGTGTTTAATGTCTGTCTTGCACCATCTTGGCTCTGCCCCCTTCTTTTGATATTCCTCACATGTAATATTACATCCTAAATCTCAGCCTTAATTTTGCCTATGCCTAGCCTTCATTTACATCTCACCTCCACTTCTTAGAATCCATTTTTCCCTTTCAAGTTTCTCTCAAATATCACATTTTACATGAAGTCTTTCTTACTCCTCTCAGCTCTTTGTTCCACCCCTATTACCTATAATTATTTTGTATGTATGTATATAGATATATACATATAGATAGATAGATAGATTTACATATATATGTATACAGATACATGTACATGTATATATGTATATGTATGTGAATGTATATATGTAAACACATGCCATCATTTCCATGTGGCCTACTCCCCTTCACTATTCACCCCCCCATAGAGTAGAGGCTCTTTTGAGGTCAGAACATTTCTATTTGTCCTTTTAGCCCCAGGACCTGATACATTGTCTTTCACATTATAGGTACTTGTTCATATATTGATTGAGAGTAATAGAGCTGAGGTTTGTAACTCATAGTTTTCCTGATTTTCAGTCCTGTATTTTTGTCCACTTATTGGGAAAAACCAACAAACTTATTTTCATCTATAATTAACAACAAGCAATGTCTTCTGATTCCCTAGCTGAGGAAAGATAAAATTTGTAGCAGAAACCAATCAACATTTATTTTGGTCACATTCACACATGTAAAAATAGCAGCTAGCTTTTCTGCATACATTTTAAATCTTGTGTTTTTCCCATAACATCCTTACTATGCTTTTTATTAAATCACCTATCTCCATAGAGATACCAAAATTTTTAATATTTCTAAGTCTTAGTATATAGTGTTGCTGTGTAGCTATTGATTCAATTGGGAGCCACAGGCAAAATTGTTTAGAAATCTCTTACACTATATACTTGCATCTTCAACTTTATTTTCTAAAAATATTATTCTTATCTTCTGGCTTCCCATAATTTTTACTATATTTTATTGTTGAGTTATTTTAGTAAATTTTAGAGAGTGCTCAAATTTTTGTTTCATATATATATATATATTTGGTGAGGCAATTGGGGTTAAGTGACTTGCCCAGGGTCACACAGCTAGTAAGTGTTAAGTGTCTGAGGCCGGATTTGAATGCAGGCACTCCTGAATCCAGGGCCGGTGCTTTATCCACTGTGCCACCTAGCTGCCCCTGTTTCATATATATTTTATAAGTAAAAATTATCAACTCATCAAAATATTTTCATTAACAAATATAAAAACTGAACATTACAGCTAGTGCATTTTTACAATTTCAGTCAGCAATAGACTTCCTAATTGTCTGTATGGGAGTGGAAGACACTTTTTTTTTTGGTGGCCATGGTTTTCATAGAATTGTGTATAATCCTTGTACTTAGTTGAAAAGACAATAGCTATATAAATACAAAGTGTGCACATGTGCCTGGAAATTAATTCATGGCAAAAGACTTTTTGGCTGGTATAGCATGGAAAATTCAGTAAACAAATGTGATCTTATGGTGCAAAAAGAGACTTAAATTATATAACAATGATAGTCACAGGCTTGTTGTAGTATGTCTTTTTAAGATGTGTCTAGAGCCTATTGTCTGAACATTAGGTAGGACATTGAGAGCAAAGAGCATGATCAGGATACAATCATTAGGATTAGAGGACATGGAACATACAGAGGTATTTTTGTCTTTTTATTTTCAATATTTGGAATTTTATTTTCCCAAATTAAATGCAAAATAAAAATTTTGACATCAATTAAAAAAAAAAAAACTTTGTGTTCCAAATTCTCTTCCTACCTCCCCCACCCAAGAATTCAAGCAATTCCATATGAGATGTACATGACAAGCCATGCAAAACATTTTCACATTAGCCAGGTTGTGAAAGAAAACAGACAAAAACAAAACTTCACATAAAGGAACTAACAAAAAATTGTGCTTCAATCTGTATTCACATACCATTAGTTCTCTCTGTGGAGATGGATTGCATTTTTCATAAGACCTTCAGATTTGTCTTGGATCATTGCATTGCTGAAAATAACCAAGTCATTTACAGAAGATCATCTTACAATATTGCTGTTATTTTGTATTCAGTACATTTCACTTTGCATCAGCTCATGTAGGTCTTTCCAAATTTTTCTGATAGTGTCCTGCTCATCATTTTTTATAGTAAACTACATTTATATAGTACTTAAAAGAGATTTCCTCACAATGAACCCAGGAGGTTTATTATTGCACAACAGTAATAGATAACATTTATTAGTACCTTATGCTTGATGAAGCATTTTCTTCACAATTGCCCAGCAAAGTATCATCATATATTTTGTTATCATCACCATCAATCAATCATCATCCATAATTCCTCCTCATCAAACAGTCTTCCTCATCAATCAGTCCTCATCAATCAATCCTCATCTTATCCAATCATAAACAATCCATCAGTCAATCATCATCATCATAATCATGATCTTACATTACTCTTACCTCTGCTTCAAAATTATTTTCTTCCTTTTTCTTTTGTTTTTTGGTGGGGCAATGAAGGTTAAGTGACTTGCCCAGGGTCACGCAGTTAGTAAGTGTCAAGTGTCTGAGGCTGGATTTGAACTCATGTCCCCCTGAATTCAGGGCCAGTGCTTTATCCACTGTGCCACCTAGCTGGCCCCAAATTTTTTTCAAAGTTAATATTGTTAACTGTTTCCCTCCGTCCTATTCCATCCCCATGATATATACTCTGTTTTCTTTCATTCTATCCCTCCTCAAAAATATTTTGCTTCTGACTGCCCCTCCCCCACTCTGCCCTTCCTTTTTTTTATCCCTCCCCACTTATCCCTTTCCCCTCCTACTTTCCTAAAGGGTTTTATGTTGTTCACTCCTCTGATGAGATTAAAGTCTTTGAGCCAATTCTGATGAGTGTAAGGCTCATTCGCTGCCCCACTCCTTTTCCACCCCCCCCCACACTCCATAAGCCCTATCCTGCTTCTTTCATGTGGGATTTCACCTCATTCTACCTCTACCTTTCCTACTCCCCACATACAATCCATTGCCCCCTCAATTTTACCATAAAGATGTAATCTTGGGGCAGCTAGGTAACACAGTGGACAAAGCACCCACCCTGGACCTGAGCCTAAATATGGCCCCAGACACAAGACACTCACCACCTCCATGACCTCAGGCATTCCACTGAGTCCTAACCAGACCACAAAAAATAAATACTTCAAAGATATCATTGCTTCATAATCAATTCCCACCTCTGCCCACTGTCTAAATTTATTCCTAACATCATGTATACCTGAAAGTACTCTTTTTCATTGAAGTCCTATTTTTCCCCTGAAAGATTATACACAGTATTTCTGGATAGGTGATTTTTCATTATAATCCCAATTCCTTTGCCCTCCACAATATCATATTCCATTACCTATGATCCTTTAATGGAGTAGCTGCTACAACTTGTGCTATACTGACTGTAGCTCCTCAGGACTTGAATTATTTCTTCCTGGCTGTTTGCAATATTTTCTCCTTGACCTAGGAGCTCTATTATTTGGCTATAATATTCCTGGACGTATTCATTTTGGGATCTCTTTGAGAAGGTGATCAGTTGATTCTTGCAATTTCTATTTTACCTTCTGTTTCTAGAATATCAGGGAAATTTTCCCTGAAAATTTCTTGGAAGATAATGTCTAAGGTTTTGATGATGGTTTTCGGGTGGTCCAATAATTTTTAAATAAATGAAAGTATTTTATTATTTTCCACTTACATATAAGGATAGTTTAGTTTCATAGAATTTTTAGTTCCAAATTTTTCTGCCACCCTCCGTTCCATTCCCCCTCCCCAAGAGTGAAAGCAATTTGATATTAGTTATGTATGTGCAATCATATTAAACATATTTCTGCATTAGTCATCTTGTGAAAGAAGAATCAGAGCATAAGGGAAAAACCTCAAAAAAGAAGGGAAAATAAACCAGTGCAAAAGGAGAAACAGTATGGTTCAATCTGCATTCATAATCCACAGTTCTTTTTCTGGATGTTGAGAACACTCTCTAGCATGAGATCTTTGAAATTGTCTTGGATCATTGCACTGCTGAGAGGCGCCAAGTCTATCACAATTGTTCCTCACACAATGTTGTTGATACTGTGTACAACGCTCTCCTGGTTCTGCTCCTCTCAGTCAGCATCAGTTCATGTAAGTCTTTCCAGGTTTCTCTGAACTCCTCCTGCTCATTTTTTCTAACAGCACAATAGTATTCCATTAAATTCACATACTAGAACTTGTTTAGCCATTCCCCAATTGATGGGTATTCCCTTGATTTCCAATTCTTTGCCACCACAAAGAGAGCTGCTATAAATGTTTTTGTATATGTGGGTCATTTCCCTTCTTCTACTATCTCTTTAGGATACAGTCCTAACAGTGTTACCACTGGGTCAAAGGGTATGAATAGTCCCACAGCCCTTTGGGCATAGTTAGAAATTACTCTCCAGAATGCAGCTCCACCAACAATGCATTAGTGTTCCATTCTTTCCACAGCTTCTCCAACATTTATTATTTTACTTTTTTGTCATATTAGCCAATTTGATAGGTGTAAAGTGCTACGTCAATGTTGTTTTAATTTCCATTTCTCTAAGCAATAGTGATTTAGAGCATTTTTTCATATGGCAATAAATAGCTTTGATTTCTTCATCTGAAAACTGCCTGTTCATATCCTTTGACCATTTCTCAATTGGGGAATGACTTATATTCTTATAAATTTCATTTAGTTCCCTATATATTTTAGAAATGAGACCTTTATCAGAAATACTGGCTGTAAAAATAGTTTCTTGGTTTTCTTTCTCCCATTCAATTTTGGATGCATTGCTTCTGTTTGTACAAAAAGCTTTTTAAATTTAATGTAATCAAAGTCTTCCATCTTGTATTTCATAATAATCTCTATCTCTTGTTTAGACATAAATGGGTTTCCTTTCCATAGTTCTTAGAGGTAAGCTATTCCTCCCGCTCCTAATTTATCTATGTTATCATTCTTTTTGTCTAAATCTTGAACCCATTTTGACCTTATTTTTGTACAAGGTATATGCTTAGTTTCTGCCATGCCATCTTCCAGTTTTCCCAGCAGTTTTTGTCAAATACTGAGTTCCTATCTCAGAAACTGGAGTCTCTGGGTTTATCAAACAGTATAACACTGTAGTAATTTACTACTGTGTCTCCTGTGCCTAACCTATTCCATTGATCCACAACTCTATTTCTTAGCCAGCACCAAATAGTATTGATAACTGCTGCTTCATAGTATAGCTTCAAATATGGTACAGTTAGCCCACCTTCCTGTGCATTCTTTTTCATTAGTTCCCTGGATAGTCTTGACTTTTTGTTCTTCCAGATGAATTTTGTTATTATTTTTTCTAGGTCTATAAAATATTTTTAGGCAGTCTGATTGGTATGGCACTGCATAGGTAAATTAATTTTAGGTAGAAATGTCATTTTTATTTTATATATATATATATATATATAAAACCTATATCAGATTACCTGCTGTCTAGGGGAGGGGGGAGAGAGGGGAGGAAGGGAGAAAAATCTGAAATTGGAAAGCTTGTATAAACAGAAGTTGAGAACTATGTTTACATGTAACAGGAAAAATAAATAAATAAAATGCAAACAAAAAAAGGTACTCTTTTAGCTAGAATTTGAAGGAAGTCAAGAGATGGAGATGAGGATAAGAAACTCCTCAATGTTTCCCCATTCAAGCTCCATGTTGAATTTATTATGTATTCAAAAAGGTAAGGTTGCTCGCACACTACCCAGACCACAGTCGCCACACCAAGAGCACAAATATGCGCCACCAGCGCAAAGGCACAGAAGGAATAAGACTGAGATTCAGAAGATGCCTAGCCATCCTGGAAGCAGCCTGCCTCCCTTCAGCAAGTGTTCGATCTCTTCTTCCCCAATAGAGGAGGTCCTTCAAAAGCTGCCTTTCTGAGCTCAGTAGCATATGTAACCTGGGGTGGCCCAGGTGTGGCCCCTCCCAAATGAGTTAGCTAAAAATGGGAATATTAATCTATACCACAAATAATTTTTATCACACTGGTATAAATCCCACACGGTCATAGTGTATTATCCTGGGTATCACTTGCAGTAATCTCCTTGCTAAAATTTTATTTAATATTTTTGCATCAGTATTCATTAGGGGAATTGGTCTGTAATTTTCTTTCTATGTTTTGGCTCTGCCTGGTTTAGCTATCAATACCAAATTTGTATCTTAAAAGGAATTTGGTAGGCCTCCTTCACCTATTTTTCCAAACAATTTGTATAGTATTGGAATTATTTGTTCTTTAAATGTTTGGTAGAATTCACTTGTAAACCCATCTGTCCCTGGATATTTTTTCTTAGGGAGTTCATTGATGGTTTGTTCATTTCTGTTTCTAAAATGGGCATATTTAAGGATTTTATTTCCTCTTCAGTTAACCTGAGCAATTTGCATTTTTGTAAATATTTATCCATTTAATTTAGATTGTCAAATATATTGGCATACAGTTGGGCAAAATATCTCCTAATTATTGCTTTAATTTCCACTGTATTAGTGGTGAATTCACCCCTTTCATTTTTTTGTGGCGTGAGGCAATGGGCATTAAGTGACTTTCCCAGGGTCACACAGCTAGTAGGTATCAAGTGTCTGAGGCTGTATTTGAACTTAGGTCCTTCTGAATCCAGGGCCAGTTCTCTATCCATTGTGTCACCTAGCTGCCCCCTCACCCCTTTCATTTTTGATACTGGTAATTGGGTTTTCTTCTTTCTTTTTTGTAATCAAATTAACAAAATATTTATCTATTTTGGTTTTTTTTTTCCAATAATTTTTCAAATTGTCTCCCCTGGATATATTTTCCAGGTCAGCTGTTTTTTCAAGAAGATATTTCACATTGTCTTCTATTTTGGATTTGCTTTATTGTGTCTTGGTTTCTCATAAAGTCACTCGCTTCCATTTGTTCAATCCTAATCCTTAGGCAATTTATTTTCTTCAAAGAGATTTTGCATTTGGCTTTTGTAGTTGTTGACTTTTTTTCATGACTTTCCTGCATCACTCATTTTCCTCTGCCTCTTTTTATCTTCAAAGTCCTTTTTGAGCACCTCTATGGCCTGAGACCAATTAATATTTTTTCTTGGAACTTTTGGATGTAGGAGCCCTAAAGTTGCTATCGTCTTTTGAGGGTGCACCTCAATCTTCTTTGTCACTAAAGAAACTTTCTTTGGTTCACATCTTTCTCTGTCTACTCATTTTGTCCACCTGTTTCTTGACTTTTAACTTCTTCTTAAAGTGAGGCACTGTTTTCTGGTTGCACTGTCCCAAGCTTCAGGTGGTCCAACGTTGTACAATTTGAGGAGGGGCAGGTTCTTCAGTCATCTAGCCTGTGCTCTATTCTGTAAATAACTCCAAGCCTACTTACTATTCACCTAGGTCACAACATTTAGTTTGCTGTGATTGATAGTTCTGTTGAGCTTGCACCCTTCCCCGACCTGGGCCACTGCCACTCAAGATTGCTTCCTGGTTCTCAGTTGGTAGACCAACCAATTTCTGCCTCAGTACCAGCAGAGACCCCTGTAATCTCCCTCTGGACAACCACTCGACCCTCTCACCAGACCATGAGCTTTGTTCCAGAAAATGCTGTTGCTGTAGTCAGTTCAGAGGTTCTGGGGGCAAATTTCTCTGCTGTGGCCTACCTTGGCCTGGATCTGTGTTGTTTCAGCCCAGGTCTGGACGGCCAATCTGTGACTGGATCTGTGTCTGTGTGACTGTGGGGTTGGGCTCCACTCATATCCTGACACAGCACGTGCTTCCTGATGATCTTCTAAGCTATCTTTGGCTGGAAAATTATCTCAGTCCATCCTATTGTGGGTACTGCTGCTCCATAAATTATCTTATGGCATTATTTGAAGTATTTTCAAGTGATTGTGTCAGGATCTCTGAAAGGTTACTGCCTTTCCTCAGCCATCTTGGCACTGCCCCCACATATAAAGAGTTTTTAAATGAACTTGAAAGTCTTAGCCTAAAAGAGAGAAGTGATAATTGATGTTCAGTTCATGGTAGTTGTATTTAATTATTTGAAGAATTGTTGTAGGTAGTAAGACTTATTTTTGCTTGGCCCCAAAGCACAAATCTGGGGCAGCTAAGTAGCATAGTGATTAGAGTGCTAGGCCTGACATCGAGAAAAATCACCGTCATGAGTTCAAATCTGGCCACAGACACTTATTAGGTGTGTGACACTGAGCAAGTTACTTAACCCTGTTTGCCTCAGTTTCCTCATCTGTAAAATGAGCTGGAGAAGGAAATAGAAAACCACTCCAATGTCTTCACAAGACAAAACCCTAATGAGATCAGAAAGAGTAGGAAACAACAACAGAAACGCTAAATCTAGGAGTAATGGCTTGAAGTGAAATTTTGCCTCAAAATTAAGCAAAATTCCTAAGAATTATAGCTATCCAAAAATTGAATGGATTGCCTCAGGGTGTGAGGGGTATTGCTCACTGGATCTTTGCATGTGCATGGGATGACCATCATTTTGGCATAGTGTAGAGGGGGAAACAGTATATGTAAAATTTAGATTAGATGATTTCTTAGTTCTCTTCAAAAGTCTTAGATTTTACATTTTCAATGATACATTTGGGTTTTATGGGATATTTTCTTAGCGAAAACATTCTTGATAGAATTTGTCAAAGCATTTTTCAAAATAGCTTAACTCACGCCCAAAAGCATGTGAATTGTCCACTATAACAATGGAAATTTTGCGTCAGTTATTTTTTTACATATACTCTGATGGTTTCTAAAATTGGGTCTGTCTCAACCTTAGTGAAGTTTAAGGAATTTTTGGAGCCTTATGGTCAACAAACATTTATTAAATACTTACTTTGCCCAAGGAACCATGCTGACTGCTATGTGTACAGTGAAAGATAAAAAATAAAACAAAAATATAAGGAGTACTGCTCTCAAGGAGTTTATAGTCTTGCAGGTGACACAGAATATAAATAACTATGTGTAAACAAGGTATTTACTGGATGAATTGAACATTATCTCAGAGAAGAGACATTAACATTATCAAGGAATAGGAAAGGCTTCTTGAAGAAGATGGACTGTTAGCTGAAAATTGTGAAGCCAACTGATAGACACAAGAAAATCAGTCATGTAGGAGAACCAGTAAGAATTCCCAGTCAGTAAACAGAATTAGAGGAAAAGGAAGGAAGCTTGGTGTCACTGGACAGAAAAATAGGTCAATATGACTAATATATAATAATACTGGAAAGGGAGGAAGCAGCCAGATTATTGAAGTCTATAAAAGCCATAAAGAGGATTTCATATAAGATCCTAGAGATAATATGTAGCCACCAGAATTGCTGCAATAGGGCAATAACCTAGTTAGATTGGTTCTACAGGAAGATCAATTTGGCAGCTGAGTTGAGGATCGATTGTAGGAGGGAGAGACTTCTGGTTCACAACCCAACCAGCAGGCTATTGTAGTAATACAGGTGTGTATGGATGAAGGTCTGTACGAAGATAATGTAATTATCAGGAAAAAAAAAGATGAGGAAGGTGGTTTTTGAGAGATTTTACTTGGGTGGAAAGATCAAGATTTGGCCATTGACTGAATCCAAGGCGGGTAAGAGAGTAAAGAGTTGAGGATGATAGCTGAGTTTCAAAGCTTGGTTGACTGGAAGAATTGTGATGCCCTTGATAGAAATAGGGAAGTTTGGAAAGATGGAGTTTTTTTTTGTTTTTGGGGGGAGATAATGAGTTCACTCTCAGATGTGTGGATTTGAAGATCTCTGTGGGACATTCAGTTGATGGAGATCAGAGGCACTGAATAATCAGGTGGGAGATGCTGGACTAGAGGTCAGGAAGGAGATTAGCTTGGCTAAACAAATCTAAGAATCACCTGTATAGAGATGATAGTTAAACCATGGGAGCTGTTGAGATCACCAAGCGAAATAATATAGAAAGAGAAAAGAGGGCATAGGATAGTACCTGGAAGGACACCCGGTTTTAGCAGGAATGATTTGGATAAAGGTACAGAAAAAAATATTGAGAAAGATCTGGAAGATAGGTAGAAGAATACCTAGGATAAAGCAGTGTCATGGAGATCAGGAAACAAGAGGTAAAATGGTGAAAAGGATAGACATCAAGGATTCAGGAAGATCAAGAATAGTAAACATTGAGAACAGGCCTCTAGATTTGGCAGCTAAAAGATCATTAATAGTTTCTAGAAGTTATAAAGGATATTCTACAATTTTCTCAAGCCAATGGATAGTTTTATAAATGTGCAGAATACTAAGAAACAGTGCCACAGTGGGGAAAATGTCGGTTTTGGAATCTGAAGGACTGGGTTAAAGTCTAAGTATCTGAATGGATACAGAAAGGGTTTTTTGTTGAGGTTGTAGAGAGAAAATTAGAATAGAGAGAGAATTCCCGTGTGGATATGAGTAACTAGATGGTACAGTGGATATAGTGCTGTGCCTGGAGTCAGGAATACCTGAGTTCAAATCCAGCCTCAGACATTAGTTGTGTGATTTTAAGCAAATCATTTAACCTCTGTTTCCTCATCTGTAAAATGAGGATAACAAGGATACCTACCTCCTAGGGTTCACATGAGGATTAAATACTATAATTCTAAAGTGCTTAGCACAGTGTCTGGCATATAGTAAATGTTATATAAATATTAGCAATAATAATAATAATTATTATTATTATTATTAAATTACTGTAGAGCTATCTTCCAACCCTGATGTTCCTAGGATCAGAATAGACTGATAATACTAGCACTGTGATCCTGGGTAAGTCACTTAACCCTCTGTCTAAGATTTTATTCAACTTTAAAATGGTTTTCTTTGTTGTTTTGTTTTGTTGTTGTTTTTTTGCAGGGCAGTGAGGGTTAAGTGACTTGCCCAGGGTCACACAGCTAGTAAGTGTCAAGTATCTGAGGCTATATTTGAACTCAGGTCTTCCTGAAACCAGGGCTGGTGATATATCAACTGTGCCACCTAGCTGCCCCCCTAAAATGGTTTTAATATTGTGTTTACTTCTTCCTACCTACATACCATACAGGTTAGTTTTAAGGAAGTCAGTTTGTTCTTTAAAGTGCTATAAAACTATGAGTCATTTTAAAGGATTCCTTGTAGCAGATTTTAAAGGAGGTTGGCCAACATATTATATCACACTCCATACTTAACGAGCAAGGTTTGTTGCATAAAAGCTATTCTATTAAAATTTACCCCAGTTTTCTCCATCTAGACATATATGAAACATAGGATATACAAGACTGTATAATGTCTATATTGTGATGAGTAAAACTAAATGTGTGAAAGCCTAGTTCTGTCCCAAGTGTAGGGAAAGCTAGCTAGGGTTTACTTATAAATTAGAAGCTTTAGCACCAGTCTTTGGGCATTAAGCATTTATTAGTGAAAAAAGAGAACACCTGGGTCAGAAAGCAAGGACAAGACCTTTTACCTAATGTTCTCAATTTCACCCACCAACAGTCTCTTTGGGAACTGAAGTGAGAAAGGAAACAGCATTTCCCGCCTCCCCTGGAAGAGGCAGTTCTTACATGCTGCTTCAAGCTGATTGGTTAACATCATCCAAATCCATTGGCTCACTGGACTTGAAGGTGGTCTCATGTTGAGTTCAAAGTCCTCAGCTTCTGAGAACAATACCCTATTGGGGGCCAGCCAGGTAAGGCTTCAATTTAATTAACTTTATGTGGATTAATCAGCAAAGTCAATCACTTTCAGTCAGGCTCATTTAATTCAATCAATCTAAATCAATCTCCTCTGGTTGGGGCCTTAGGACTGAGAAAAAGCCTAGTATGTCTTACAGTATCTAATTTTTTCTTATTTCAATATAAAAAAATACTCTTTAAGTCATCTAACTTTATGGTCATAAGGGATTTTGAACATCTAGTTCAACTCCATTCTTAGATAAGGAAACTGATTCCCTAATAGTAAATGACTTTCCTAAGGACAACTAAAACATCAGGTCAGAACTAGGATTAAATATTAACCTCTTTGGTTTACTGATTTTCCTGGATACCATTCTCCCTCTCAGTTTGTTATTAACTTTGGGATGGCCTAAAGCAAGTTATGTACCTTATGATTCCAGAGTATAGATGAGTTTTGGGGCAGCTAGGTGGTGCAGTGGATGGAACACTGGCCCTGGATTCAGAAGGACCTGAGTTCAAATCCAGCTTCAGGCACTTAACACTTACAAGCTGTGTGACCCTGGGCAAGTCACTTAACCCTCATTGCCCCACAATTAAGAAAAGAATATAGATGAGTTTTTATGGCAATGACAGATTGATTAATTTTAAAAAATTTTTCTGAGGGTAACTTGATAACAATAGAAACATTAGATGCATTTATTTAGAATTGTCAGACATTGGTTTAAAAAAATTTTTTTTGGTCACACCTCCCAATGAATGACTCACAAGAGAATGATAAATGATAAAAAGATGTACTAGTTTGTCTGGACACTACAATCATTTAAATGGTAGCACTTTTTACCCAAGAAATATAATGCAAAACTAGTCTCCCAAATAGATATTTTCTCCAGCAATGTTTTCTGCTGAATTCTTGTATTTGTATGTGACTTTATAACAATAAAGGACTGTCACAAATATGTCAGTACATCTATCCTATTCTCTACTTCAATCCTTTTTAGGATGGCTTAGCCATTACTGTGTGACATGCAATTCTCTAAATGGTCTTTCAATATTTAATTTATAGAGAGGAGTCAGAGGAGGAAGCTGTCATGTTATGGCTTTGATTTAAATAATATGCTTCAGTGGATCTGTGGTCTCATTAATCTGGCCACTTCCTCCACTGGTTCAGATCACAATTCATCTATTCCTGAATAGATATGACTTGTCCATGTCTTCCTGAAAATACAACAGAGATTATGTCAGTGCAGCCCTTCTAGGACTCATGAAATTGTGTCATTACTGATGTAGCATCCATGTTGAAAATTATAGTCAATATGACAAATAATACATCAGAACACACATTTCTTTATAGAAAAATTACTAAGTGTATACTGAATCTCTATTGAGCCAGTAGAGAGATACTACTTTGAAGTTCTAGATTGGAGTCCTATACATTATACATGTTGCTGGTGTGAATCTGGGTAAGTCACTTACCCTTTCAGTACTCCAAGCAGCCTTCTCAGACTTTAAATTGCCAAAAAGTTGTAAACCTCCATTTGTAAAGAAAACTTCCTCATCTGGGAATTCCTCATGCAAATGAAATAACACCTCCAATCCCTACTTCTAAGTCTATAGTACCAGCCAATACTGGAGCATGAACATTTGGACACTGATTCTTTATTTTATTTTTTGCTTCCCAAAGATTTTAATGTGATGATAGCAATTAAGTCAAAGGAAGAACTTAGAGAACCATTCATTACAATGAGAACATTCTATCCTTCAGATTTACATTGGGAGTCTAGATGCAAATTGTTAATTGAGAAAGAAATGAAATGAGCTGAGAATTCCTTGAATGAAGGTACCACAAAAGGAAAAGTCTAAGTTCCTTGATAATCTAGTGACATTCAGAATACTAATTTTGGTAGACACACATTTCAACAAATTATGACCCAGAGCAACAAAAATTTTAAATGAGGAATACATGGCTCCAGAAAAAAGTAATATGAATGAAATAATGAGAAATTCTAGACTCATATGGCTATAAAAACCTGAAAATGTGACTATATGTTCATTATCTCATCTTTAGAATTGCACTTAAACAACCAAACAGATAGCTATCTCTATTGCATTTGAAATTTTCCAATGAAAACATTTTCTATAATAGTTTCCACTGACCTGTTTCAAGGTACAAAATTCTTTCAACAGGATTTTTAACCTTATTTGTAACTTCAATCTCTTAAATAATGTGATTCCATTTTTCTTCTCTCTTTAGTAGGAAAGAAAAGCTTATCTATGCGTATGCTTAAAAGCTACCAGCTCCTATCTTAGCCATGCTAATTCTAACATCATTTCCCTTCTTTGTTACTTCCTTATAGGTGATTTTTTTTTGGTGAGGCAATTGGGGTTAAATGACTTACACAAAGTCACACAGCTAGTAAGTGTCAAGTGTCTGAGACCGGATTTGAACTCAGGTCCTCCTGAATTCAGGGATGGTGCTTTATCCACTGAGCCACCTAGTTGTCCCCATTTGCATGACTTTTTATTTATGTTTAGAATTTTATTTTCCAAATTACATGTAAAAACAAATTTTGACATCGGTTTTTTAAAACTTTGCATTCCAACTTCTCTTCCTCTTTCCCTTCCCACCCCTGAAACCCCCAAGAACTCAAGCAATCCAATACAAGTGATACATGAGTAGTCATGGAAAACATCTCCACATTAGCTAGGTTGTGAGAGAAAAAAGATAAAAACAAAACTTCAGATTAAGGAACTTTCAAAAAATATGCTTCAATGTGTTTTCAGATACCATCGGTTCTTTCTCTGTAGGTGGATTGCAATTTTCACAAGTCCTTCAGAGTTATATTGGATCATTGCATTGCTGAGAATAACCACATGCTTCCAAGGAGATCATCTCACATTATTGCTCTCTCATGCAAATGCAAGCTCAGTTCCAGAAGATGCTGGTGCTGCAGCTGATTTGGAGGCTTGGGGATAAGTTTCTCTGTTGCAGCCTGCCTGGGGACTTTGTCAGCACAATCACAGGTTTGGACCCTTTTTGCAGCCCAGCATGGCCCGTTTAATCTGTCTTTGCCTGGAAAATAATCTCAGGCCATCATTTTGTGGGTTTTGCTCATCCAGGGGTTGTTTTATTGCTGTTTTGGGGGTAATTGTTTCTGTAGTTCTGTGTGTTTAGTGTCTTTCCTCTGCCATCTTGGCTCTGCCTCTGCCTCCATTTGCATGACTTTAAAAAAAAATATTGTTATGGACACAATTAGATAATTGTGAGAAACAAGGGTCCTCACTGACAAACTCAACCCCACTCAGGACATAAGCAGGAAGGCAATTCATCGAATTGTCTCTATGTCTGAGGGATATCTTAGCCTTTTATATGCTACACCCAAACCAAAAGCCCCTGCCCCCAATCTCCCATTGGCTGGTTATTAGAGAAGTTACAATGTTTCCAGAGAAGCCCACTCATATTCTCCTTAACATGATCCCCCCCTCCCATTTCATACATCTTCATATATCCCGTGTTAAGAAATGGCACCTATCTCTGCTTTTTGGGCATTAGCAGAAAGTATTCATAATCTTATTAAGCATGCACAGAAAGAAGTTGAGTTTACAAAAGTTCATTTGGCCTACTCTAACTGACAAAAACTGTATCCAGTTAGTTACAAAAGTTGCTTCACTGTTTCTGAAATAAGTGATACCGTATTTTCATTTGTCATAGTAATGACTTTAATGATTGACTATACTGAGAAGTGTGTTTTTCAGCTTTTTCTGTAAATATATTTTCAGCTTTTTCTGTAAATATATTTTGACTTAATTAAATATGACAGAATTTTTAATGAGACTAGGCTAAAGTTAATATTTGTGTTTTTGTTACTGAAAATTATTTTGTAAAAAAAATAAAGGACATGTATGGAAGATATTGAAATTTTTAAAAACAATAAGTAGTTTTTCAAACATTTATAGATATTATGTCTCCCCAAGATTGTAAGGTCCCTGAAGCTATGGGACAAAATTATATTTATATTCTATGCTTTATAGCACTTGGAATCATATTACACATATTACATATGGTTAATTGATTAATTGAAAATTTAATATACATTTCCAAAATGCCATATTGATTATAAATCCTTTTCTATACTACTAAGAGGATCTATTTTGCAATAATATTTTATATACATCCTTATGTTGCTGTATATAAAATTAACAAATCCTATTAAATTGGTTAAAAATTCAGATTTTTCACTAATTCAGAATGAGCTCTCAAATTGTCTGAATTTCCTAGATTTAAATGTACAGATAATTAGGGATTTATTTAGTACCTCATCTATGATGATTGATATGATCTTAACTTGCTAAAATTTTCTACTTACGTTTACCCAATATGTTACTGTTATATTAACTTTCTTCTTTCCCCATCAGAAGTATGTCATCTGTTATGCATCTTTCTTTTAAAAAATGTATTTATATTCATATATTTTATATGTTACCATAGTTTTTCCCTATCTCCCAGAAAACCATCCCATACAACAAATACTGTCTTTAAAGAAAAAAGAGGAAAATAAAAATAACTGTTTTTTATCAATATATTCAAAATATTTTAAATATATGCTATATCTGTATAAATGGTATATATGATATATATCTACATATGCTCTATCCATATGTTATATGTTTATGTATATGTACATGCATCTCTATCTCTATTCAGATATAGATTATATATAGACCAAGTCAAAAAATATGTCTACCATATGACATTTATGATATCTTGCCTCTGCAAATGCATGGAATGGGGTTGTCTTCTTATATCTCTTCTTTAGAGACTCAATTGTTCTTGATAAATTTGTAACATTCACTTTGGAATTTCTGTGTATGTGTTTTTAAGTTGTTGTGGTTATATATTCTCTTGACTCTGCTTATTACACTGTGCATCAGTGTATGTAGATCTTTCCATGCTTCTGTTTCTATCACATTTGTCTTTGTTACATTTATGACATTCTGTTACACTATTATACCATTACATTCATGTACCACAATTTGTTTAATTTCCCAATTGATGGTAATCATCTTTGTTTTTTATTTGATTTAATGTTTATTCTGGTATATATGCGACATTCTTATTAATAGCGTTTGAGGGCTATATACATAAGTAGTGGAATTTCTGATTTCATGAAAATAAATATTTAGTTACTTTGTTTACATAATTCCAAATTTCTTTCCAAAGTTGTTACACTGATTCACAACCCCACCAGCAGTGTACTACTTTCCCTATCTTTCCTCAATAACTTTAAGATTTACTACTATAATCTTTTGTTATTTTTGCTGTTTTACAAGGTATAAAGTGAAACCTCAGGTTTTTGTTGTTGTTGTTGTTGTTGTTGTTTTAATTTGCACTTCTCTCAGTGATTTGGAACATTCTTTCATATAATTGCTAGTATTTTGCTATTCTTCTTTTGAAAATTCTTTGTCTATATACTTTGACCACCTGTCTATTAAGGAATAATTTTTGTTTATATGTTTTATAAAGCGGTTCTTTATCAGAGCATATAGATGTGATGATTTTTTTCTTATTTAAGTTGTTCTTTACCTCTTTCAGGAACTCTGAAGTTGAATCTGTATAATTTGTTGAGTGCTTTAGTAGCTTGATCCTCAGACATTTTATACATTTTGTAGTTATTTAGAATAAAATATCCCTTTGTATTGTTACATCTCAAATTGTGATATTATACAGAAATGTTATTGATTTTTGAGGGTTTATTTTTAGTCAAAAAATTGAGGACTAGGCATTTTTCTCATCCTCCTGACTTCTCAAATCTCTCCAAAATAGGAATTATTTATGATAGATAAAATAATTTCATCTTACTCCCAGGTCTAGAACACCAAGAATCCCTAACAATGTAGCATTTCAATGAACTCGAAGTAGAGAAAGCAAACATTTAACTCATCCAGAATCCCTTCCCACAATACCCACTATGCTTCATCAGCAGGGCTATATAAGCCAACCCAGAACTTGAAATATAATTCAAATCTACTCCTCCACCCCTGTTGCAAGCTGAGCAAAAGCAAAAGATGAAAGTTTGTTCTGACCGAGACAGTAGCATTACAGTGCTCTGTGACAACTTGGTTATCTGTAACAGGCAACAAAGGAACAGAGAAAACTGAGGATGCATGTGTAGCTGTATGGCATTCCACCAAGTCTAAGGGAAATAACCCATATTTAGCTGGGTCCACTTCTGTCCCCCCACTGCACCATTTGCAGAATTCACTTGGGACAGAGCCTGATACTGGCAAAATGTGAATTGCCCTTCACAGGGAGTTACTTAGATGCCATTGAGGTCTATTCCTTAGGGATACAACAGTCAATAATACCAGTGTAGTTTGATTTGCAAGTACAATGACATTTGAATAACATAGACCTAAAAAAATTCTGAAGACCCTGTCTAATATTGAATTTTATTAATTAATATGTAATTATTTATGTGTGCTACCTTTTTCTAGTAGATGTTTATATATACATATGTGCATATATACATATATTCTTTTTTTTTTTTTTTACGTGAGGCAATTGGGGGCAAGTAACTTGCCCAGGGTCACACAGCTAGTAAGTGTTAAGTGTCTGAGACCGGATTTGAACTCAGGTACTCCTGACTCCAGGAACAGTGGTCTATCCACTGTGCCACCTAGCTGCCCCATATATATTCTTAATGTACATGCTAGATTACTCATAATTTTATATTAATGAAAGCTTTTTCTTTTGGGGTGGGGGACAGAAATAATTGCCAAATTCAGTTTTACCAAGACCTTGTTCATAGAAGTTGTTTAATAACTGTTATTTGTTTGCAAATGTTTGTTGAACAAGTCATTATTGAGTACCTCCTATCTGCAAAGTCATATGATAAGCACTATGGAGAATGCATAGACAAAAAGATGTTGGTCCCTTTAGACAAGGAGTTTTCTCAAGGATAGACTCATCAAATGATAAAAAATACATGTAAGAGGCAATTATTTGGGGGTGCAGAACTTCAGAGGAGAGAGAGATTGCTTCTACCTGATGGGTTCAGGAAGGGAATCTTAGAAGAGATATGACTCTTAAATAAGATATAAGATAATTACTATTCCAACAACTTGTTGTTAGTAGGTATTTGACATTCTATTTAATTCAACAATATATTACTATTGTTGTTAGTATTTAATAATATGGCTTTTGCATGGTCATGTGCAAAGGCATTCTATAGAAATATTAATTATATTAAAATATGGATAGTCTTAGGTAGCTAAATATTGTAGTAGATAGAGTGCTAGACATAGAATCAGGGATAACTTCATTCAAATTTGGACTCACACACTAGCTATATGACTGTGGGCAAGTTACTGAATCTTGTTTGCCTCAGTTTCCTCATCTGTAATATGATCTGGAGAAGGAAATGGAAAAGCATTCCAGTATCTCTGCCAAGAAAATCCCTAATCGGTTATGAAGAGTAGAACATAACTGAAATGCATGAACCACAACATATTTTAATTTAATTTAGCTAAAACTACATAATATTCTTCTGAAAGATCTTGAAAGAAAATGAAATACACATTCCAATTAGCAAAATGATAATATCACATCTTTATATGTCTAAATCTGTTTCAATAGAGGGGAAGGATACTTTCACAAATGATTTCAAAACAAATAATCCCCATGGTAACTTAAGGGGTGAGGAAGAGAAGAAAAGAGTTAAAAATAACTTTTTAATGTATGTACTAATAGATATTGACTAAAGGATTGAGATAATTAGGTAACTGGTTATACTAAGTAGGTTTTCTGACTTTAGCCAATTCTCTGTTGACTTCTGATTCTGTCCATATTGGCAACATGCTTAGGATTGTAGCTACCCTAGGTTCCAAGGAAATAATATTTGTAAAGTGCTTAACACAGTGCCTGGAACATAGTAGGTATTTAATAAATACATGATGCTTTAACCTAATTCTGTATTTACAAATATATATATTTTAAAAATAGGAAACTTTAAATATAGTCTGTTTCTTTTCCAGCCCCCCCGCCAATTATACATCTTTTTTGCTCATGTTTTCCCTTTGTAATATTTGCTTTGTGACCTTTCATAGAAAGAAAAGGTACATACATATACACATACATATACATGCATATTTCCTTTGTTTTTATAAAAACTGACCTATTGATATGCAAGAGATTTCAGTCTGTAACTGCCATCTTAACCGCACTATTCATTAGGCAGTCTTGCAAAAAGAAAAGAAAATTTCCATTGATGGTGTGTATTAATAGTTAGAAAGCACTGGTAGGTGTTAATACTGAAATAGTTGTTAATCTCCCATAAGTATAAGTTTAAAATCTTCAACCTTTTTCACTTTTCATTTGTATAAAATCTAGCCTATTTGTATAATTAATCTTTGAAGAAAATTTTGAACAAAGAAAAGATGGCTCAAGTACCTAATCATTAAGACCAAATATCAGGAGATTGAAAAACAAAATCAGATAATTCAGTCATTTCTGAGATATCAGAACAATCCTAAAAAAAAATTGTGTATATCAGTATATATAGTATGTATATATGCAGTGTTCACACTCATATGGACACATATATAGACTATGTATAGATCTGTATATAGATGGTATATACACATATGTATATCAGTATATAGAATATAAATTGTCATACATTTTATCAATAACTTTTGTTCCTATAATTTTTTATTTACAATTTCATTTGATTCCTCCATTTTAGTTTTAAAAAAAACTAAACAAAACTAATAGTCACAGTGGTAATGTCAGAAACTGCATATAACACTCCACACCCTTAATTTCCCACCTCCTTGTCTAAAGGAAGGAGATACCTATTTGTTCCTAGGGACTAAGTTGAGCATTGTAGTTATTTGGTGTTTGGAGCTGATTTAATACTATTTAAGTGATCTTTTTGCAGTAGAGCCAGCATTGTTTCATTATATTCTCTAGATTTTTTAGTATCACAGGAATGGGTGCAAAAACAGAGTTGCTAGAATTGTATTTAAAAGGTTTTGAATTTATATTCATTAGAGGCATGGTTCTCTAGCAGAAGGCAGCAAATTGTTATAGGAGACTAAATCTGGCTTGTTTCCTCATTTTGTACTACCTGAGAAGAGAATATTTTTTTTAAACTGAAAAACAAATCTTTATTGTATTCAAAATGTAAAATCTGTTCAGAAGTATCACACAATTTGCCATTGATATGTAGTTTGCTGACCCATGCTGAATAATTGTTTTATCTTTTTCTGATTTAGGAACATATTTGTCTCACCAAAAAAGACTGGTGAGATATTTTCTCAGCTTTTGAGAATATTATGTTTTATTTTTTAATAATTATTCTTTAAAAGGTTAACAGAATTCTCCTGTGAATCCATCAGTATTAGAAGTCTTTCCTGGGTGTAATTCCTTTACAGCTAAGTCTATTTCATTTTCTAAGGTGGTGTTATTTAAACTATTTGGCTGGTCTTCTATTAGTCTCAGTGTTGTTTTATTCATTTATTTTTAAGGTTTTTTAATGTATTCCTCTGTTTCTTTTGTATTAGCTTTCTTAGTGTATAAAGAGGAATTTCAGGGCATGACAATTCTCTAATAATTCTGAGAAATAATTGGGCATGTGAGACATTCACCAATTGGAACATCAGGACTTTCACACAGAAGTTTAAAAATTAAAAGAATTAACTGGTTTGGATAGCAATGTGGTTGGAGTAAAGATAGCTAGGGCAGCAGAAAACTGAATGGTAAAAGGAAACCTGTAATCTTATGATAAGAGAGTTATTGCTTTCTAGAAATTGTCACTTGAAACTAAGTATAATGAAAGTCTCTTTGAGTTTTCTAAAATTTATGGCAAGTAATGCAGAAAACACCCTTTTTATTTTTCTGTATGACAGCCAAAATTCTTCTACAGATGACTGCCATTATGCTCCGTCTGTTTCTTTACATTAATGAACCCCAGTGCATGCAGGGAAAATCATTTTACGAGCGCCAACATTATTTCATGCTTCATTACATGAAATGCTTACTAACTCTTTGATTATATATAAATTTGTTCCTGAAAATCTGAGAAAAGTAGCTTGTGATGTAAAAGTTAATGAATTCTCATTAGGTATTATCACATTTCTCATTGCTGAAAAGAATATTCTTTTGTTTAACAAATCAGAAGGAAGGCTTAACTGCTATTTCATTTAAGCATCTGAAGGAAAGAATTATAATTAATCCAATTTTAATACATAAATTCTATGCATGCATTGTTGATCTCTGTAATGATAGAGAATTCACTAAAGTTATTTTTTTTCTTTTGAAATGAACATTGGGAGTATTATAGAAAAATAAGTGATGAAGAATTTTAAGTATAGTAATTAGTTTTACACATAATTATCAATAATCAGATTAGACCAGTCAGAAAGCAGATGGGGAGTGTTTAGGCCACTCAAGTTTGCTTCAGAATATTTTGTTCAGACCTCAAGGAATTTCTTAACAGTAAGCTTTCTTCAGAGGATTATATATGACTCTGAATAGCTGACATCTTGAAAGAGAAATTTAACCTGAACTGTTATGATCTTAGAACAGCATAACATTTATATAATAAATTAAATAGATTTGGGGATGTATATTAATGTAAAATCTCTTTACATAGACATGGTTTATATATTATTATCTTAATAATATTTAGATAAATGCTCTGTACATATTAGATCTTTGTATACAGGTAAATGATGCCTGAATAAACCTTTAAACAGAAGGGAGAAAAAAGATGTTATCATATACAAGTTATTTAACCTTTGGTTTCTTCATGAGGGAAAATGAGGAACTGTAATGAAATAATTTCTATTCTTCTTTAAATATCTATATTCCAAAGAGACTGTAAAAAGGGGGAAAGGACCCACATGTACAAAAATATTTATAGCTGCTCTTTATGTGGTGGCAAAGAATTGGAAATTGAGGAAATGCCCATCAACTGGGGAATGGCTGAACAAGTTGTGGTATATGAATGTACTGGAATACTATTGTGCTGAAATTGATGCCGAGGGAAGTAAGCAGAACCAGGAGAATATTGGACACAATAACAGCAACATTTTGTGATGATCATCTGTGCTAGACTTAGCTCTTCTCAGCAATTCAATGGACCAAGACAATTCCAAAGGACTGATGGTGGAAAATGTTCTCCACATCCAGAAAAAAGAACTGTGGAATCTGAGTGCAGATTGAACCATACTGTTTCTACTTTTTTTTTTAGTTTTTCCCTTTTGTTCTGATTCTTCTTTCATGACACGAGTAATGAGCAAATATGTTTAATATGATTGTACATATATAACCTATATCAGATTGCTTTCTGCCTTGGGAAGGAGAAAAATTTGGAACTCAAAATCTTATAAAAACTAATGTTAAAAAAATCATGGCCAGAGTCATGCAACTAGTAAGTAACTGAATGCAGATTTGAACTGAAATTTTCCTGATCCTACTTCTGATGTTTTATCCATTACACCTCTGAGCTGCCTGAAGTTAGTCGGACATGAGCTGTTTTTGATGAAACCATCCTGGTACCTTGTTTGTGATAACTGTTTCCTTTTCCAGGTATTCACTACCAATGCTTTGATATTATTTTCAAATATATCTCTACAAATTAAAGTCAAAGCTATAGTTTGTAAACTTCAACCCTCTCCATTTTTGTGAAAAGAGAACAGCATTTGCTCTTCTTCACTGCCACCTCTCTTGCTTATAATCTCTGACAGTTCCAGAAATCATATACTCCACTTCTTTCAGAGAACTGAGATCTAGTTCACTGCATCTGGTGGCTTCTACTCAGCATAGGCAGCAAAGTTCTCTCTTCTTTTCCTTTTGGTAATCATGAGATTCAGGTGCATATTCAAGGTTTGTGTATTGTCATTCTATTCAAAGCACCATTTTCTTGGTAGAAAAAAAAATGAGACCTAACTAGTTCTATCCTACCTCCATCATATGCTGTTATGGTGTCATCAATCTCGAGCAGTTCTATCTCTTTGATGTTCTTCTTCAAAAGAAGTAAGACAAACAAAACAAAACAAAATTCAAAACAACCTTTTTGTTGTCCTTTAAATTTGATTTGCTGCAGTTATTTTTTTAGTTCTGAGACTTTTACAAGAGCATGATAAGCTTTTGAATTTATCCTCAGCTTGCTAAATTTCAGTCAAAGCCAATTCTTTGTGAACCCATTTGGGATTTTCTTCACAGTGGTTTGCCATTTCTTTCTTCAGCTCATATTACAGATGAGGAAACTGAAATGCATCAGGTAGAGCATCTTACCTGTAGGGTGACATAGCTAGTAAGTATCGGAGGCTAGATTTAGATTCAGATCTTCCTGTCTCCAGGCCTGGTACTCTGTCCTCTACGCCACCCCCATCTACTCTCCTCAAATCTATACTTGTGTGTTTTTTAAATCTATTTTACTTCTTGTTGTCTATATGTTCAAAATGGCCTCTTTAGGAAAATAACTTTTTTTTCAGATTTTTACCCTTTTTTGTCATTAGACTTTTATTCTTGATATTTTTCCATTCCTCTTACTTGGATTATCCTTGAAAAACTTTATCGTATCATCCTACTTCTCCTTTTTGAGGTGCAATGAGGGTTAAGTGACTTGCCCAGGGTCACACAGATAGTGTCAAGTGTCTGAGGCTGGATTTGAACTCAGGTCTGCCTGGATCCAAGGACAGTGCTTTATCCATTGTGCTGCCCCCACCTTCTCCTTTTTCAAAATTCTTTGAATTTTTTCAACAGAAATATGTCAGATTATGCCTAGTTTTCATTCCCTTCACTGTCAAAAATTTTAAGATAGAATCTGTTTCTCCCCAACATTTCCATTATTTCTATCTCAAGAGACAGTTCTGCTTTGTGGATGAGAATCAGGTTCAAAAGAACAGTTGACCTCATTGCTTTCTCCATCTTTAGGGAAGAAATTATTATTGAGGCAAAGCAAAAAATTCATCAGCTTCTCTGTTGTTGTCATAGAGAAAACATTACAAACACAGTAAATATTTCCAATCATTACTATATCATTCCCCCTTTGCAGGCCTGCAATTTATTTCCTGGACTCTTCATCTATAGTCTTCTTCCCAAGTTGTCCATAGCATAATTTTGTTAAGATAAAAAATAAAACAATTTTTCCATTTCTTAATTTTTTTATTCTAATACTCTTCAGGGTGCTTCCCTCTTCTTATTATTGAATTTCATTGCATGAATATACCTTCTTAATATACAAAATTTCCCATGAATTCTAAAACTTTAATAACTTAACACCTAATGACCTCCAAAAGGAGAAACCCACTACCTCCTAAGAAAGTCTGCTTGACCTTCTACCATTATGTTTCTGGTTTACTCTCTGGGGCCAAACAATCAAAGTTAAATCCCTCTTCCTCTTAACTCTCCATCAAATACTTGGATAATGACAATTGTTCTCTCTCCTATGAGCCTTTTTTTCTTCCATACTAAACAACTTTCAATTCCTTCAGCTGAGTATCATATGACATGGACTAAGGATCCCTCACCTGGCTGGTTGTTTTAGTGTGGACACCCACCTACTTATCAATGTCCTTTTAAAATTGTAACCCTCAGTGCAAAACATAATATTCCAGATGTGGTTAAAGGGAGAAGTAATCTTGGAAATGTAGTTGTGCCACAGAAAATACTCCAGGATGAGAGAAATTGGGCAGAAGGAGGGAGAGCCTATAGCAATGGATTTCTAATTTGCTTTGCCCATTTACTGCGTCACAATATCCTGACCTGCAAAAGAAGGGTACTGGATTAATTTATCTCTTCTAGTTCTAAGTTCTATGTTATATCATATATCCTTCAAATGTGAATTAACTTAAGATAATTTAAAATATCTAAATGAAAGTTAATCTTCTTTTTGTAAGTTATAGGCCAATTATTTTTTAAATTATAAAAGTATTTTATTATTTTTCCAGTTACATGTAGAGATTGTTTTCAACATTTGTTTTTATAAGATTTCTAGTTTCAAATTTTTCTCCCTCTATCCCCTCCCTCATTGCCTCCCCAAGACAGCAAGCAATCTGATATAGGTCATATATGTACAATAACATTAAACGTATTTCTACATTAGTCATGTTATAAGAGAAGAATCAGAGCAAGAAGGAAAAAACCTCAAAAAAGAAAAACAACAGCACCAAAAACAAAAGAAATAGTATGGTTCAATCTGTATCCATATACCAAAGTTATTTTTTTCTGCATTTGGAGAGCCTTTTCCATCATAAGTCCTTTGGAACTGTGTTGTACCATTGTATTGCCAAGAAGAATGAAGTCTATCACAGTTGATCACACATAATGTTGATGATACTGTGTACAATGTTCTCCTGGTTCTGCTCATCTTACTCATCATCAGTTCATTCAAGTCCTTCCAGATTTCTCTGACATCAGCCTGCCCTTTGTTTCTTACAGCACAATAAAATTCCATTACATTCATATACCACAACTTGTTCAGCCATTCCCCAATTGATGGACAGCCCCTCAATTTCCAATTTCTTGACACCACAAAATGAGCAGCTATAAATATTTTTGTACATCTGGGTCCTTTTCCCTTTTTGTGATCTTTTTGTGAAAAAGACCCTATAGTGATATTGCTGGGTCAAAGGGTTTTCACAGCTTTATAGCCCTTTGGGCATAATTCCAAATTGCTTTCCAGAATGGTTGTATCAGTTCACAGTTCCACCAACAATGCATTAGTGTTCCAATTTTCCCACAGCTTCTCCAACATTTATTATTTTTCCTTTTTTGTCCTATTAGCCAATCTGATAGGTGTCAGGTGGTACCTCAGAGTTGTTTTAATTTGAATTTCTCTAATTTAGAGCATTTTTTATATGGTAATAGATAGCTTTGATTTCTTCATCAGAAAACTACCTGTTCACATCCTTTGACCATTGCTCAATTGGGGAATGACTTGCATTCTTATAAATCTGATTTAGTTCCCAATATATTTTAGAAATGAGGCCTTTATCAGAAGTACTGGCCATAAAAAATTGTTTACCAGCTTTCTGCCTCCCTTCTAATTTTGGATGCATTGCTTCTGTTTGTACAAAAACTATTTAATTTAATGTAATCAAAATCATCTGTTTTGCCTTTCATAATATTCTCTATCTCTTGTTTGGTCATAGACAGTTCTTCTTTTCGAAGATCTGAAAGGTAAACTATTCCTTCCTCTCCCTTTTATTTCTAAACCATGCACCCATTTTGACCTTATTTTAGTAAAAGGTGTAAGATGTTGGTCTATGCCTAATTTCTGCCATACTCTCTTCCCATTTTCCCAGCTGTTTCTGTCAAATAATGAGTTCCTATCCCAAAAGCAGGAGTCTTTGAATTTATCAAACAGTATATTACAAAAGTGATTTACTACTGTGTCTCCTGTGTCTAGACTATTCCATTGATCCTCCACTTTATTTCTTAGCCAGTACCAAGTAGTTTTGATGACTGCTGCTAGGCCAATTATTTTTTAAATGATCTTATATATGATCAAACATTTAGTAAAATGTAAAATCATATCATAATTATAAACTTCAGTGGATGGAATGTATAATATCTTCTATATGAGCACTTTGTCATCTGGTGCAGATTTCTTATTCTTTCCTTCTCTTTTTATGTAACTCTTCTCCATGTCTTTCCATAATTCCTTTATACATTGTCCACCCAATGCACTATAGCCCTTACTCTGGTCCTTTTCAGGTTAATTGTATAAAAAACTCAAACTGACTCATCACAGTATGAATAATACAAGCGGAAAATAGGGAAACATTTTGCTCATGGCAACAGTCTAATCACTAGGAGTTCTTGTTTTCTAACTAAGTTGCTTTCATCTGAGAGGTTTGAGGTTGAGAGAGGATAGAGAGAACCTGATTAGTACCATTCAGGATTGATTCTTTGTGTACAGCAGATAGTAAATCAAGGATCAATCTCTTCTTCTGTTTTGTTTTCTTGATCCTATTCTATGGTAACTTCATATACCTTCCATCTCATACAGTCCCCTTTAGGTCTCAATTGATCACTTTAAACTGAGATGTATTTTATCATCATTAATATGAAGCCAGCTAAAGGACAGTATTTTAGATACTTTTATCCTTTGTTGGGAAGTAAAAAATAATTTCTAAGGACCAGTATTATTTTCTTAAATGCCATTCTGGAAAACATGATAGCATTTATTAAGTGAAAAACCACATGATCTCTGAATGATCTAACGTGGGTATATATCACCTTAGCTTAAATCTAAATTCTATGAATCATAGTGCATGACATATAGTAAGGGGTTGGTAAAGTTGAATTGAATTAAACAAACAGACAGGGAACGTCATTGTGTAATGGAAACAATACTTGATTTAGGGCTAAAGGATATGAGTTCAGATGTTTCCTCAACCTTAGTGACATTGGGTCTTTGTTTCCTATAAAATGGTCAGATATAGTAAATGAACAGTAAGGTCCTTTTCATATATATTGACACACACACAAACACACACACATATATACATATAAATATACACACATACATACAGATAGGTAGATAGGTAGATAGATAGATTGATAGATAATACTTTGGTAAGCTATGATGTAGACTTAATATGGACAAAGAGAGAACACGTGAAAATGTTTCAGGAAAATGTGAGGAGGGAGTGATAATTTTCAGGGAAACTTCCTGGAGAAGAGAATGTCAGGGCTGGGCCTCAAATGAACAGATGGATTACAACTGGCAGATACAACGTGGGAGTTTGTTTCCAGCATGGGAGATGAATCTAAAAATACATTTAAAGCAAGAGAGTGTATGACAAAATTGGGCAATAGTTGTAAATCCAATTTGGCTGAAATATGGAGGGTAAAAGTAGTAATCCCTCTGTTCTACTTCTCTAGTTTGCACTCACTCTCCAAGATGGTGTCTAGAGGGAAATTAGTACCCACAGGTTATGCCTAAAATTACATATATCATGAGTTTCCATTAGTGAGCTTCCCCTTGATTCAACAAGTAGACATCATAACATGATAAAAATGGTAGCTGTAAAATATTCCCTCCCCTACATAAACCTGGAATACATTTTCCCACAATTAGATGAAGTATACATCACAAAATAGAAACTTGATGGACAATGGTAGTGAGGCATATATGTAGAGAAGTCTTGTGGGCAAGGCTTTAAAATTGCATTACTACAGGCTCTCCCTCCTCCTGATACATTTCTCTCATCCTGAAGTATTTTCTGTGGCACAGATCTCCATTTCCAAAGTTAGTTCTCCCTTGAATTAACCATTAACTCTCTGTTGCAGGAATTGCACTACTTCAGACTACATCTTACTCTGAAACTCTTGGATAGGATAGTTCCTGCTGGCCAAGTAGTTCAACTTCAAAATGCCATACCCAATGAATTTAGATTGAAGTTGGGGTGAGTCAGAGAGAATCATCTCACCTCTACTGTTCTCTGGTATAGGTACAGGTGTCACATTCCACAAAGGTGTTTCTGTCCTGGACCATCTTCTGCCTGAACTGACCTTAAATGACCAACACTGCTACTATGTAAGTTTCTTTTAAGGACAACTGAGGGGCACAGATGATATTTTTGTCCAGCCAAGGTCCCTCTTCTACTTCTACAAATGATAAAATCATTCACACTGAGTAAAGGGATTATTAGACATAACTGTATCTTTATAATGAAGCTCCTTTTTATCTGTCCTTTATTTTCTGTGAAGGGTGAGAGAAGTAAGAGAGGAAAAAAATTGATGAAGGACCAACCCCTCTAACAAAGAATGGGAGCAATGTAAAAATAAACAAACAGCAAAAGGAATGGGGAGCTGGGAAGTTAATTTGGAGTCAGATTGTGCAGCATAAAGGGCATAGATTTTCTTCTCTATTTCACTCATTGCAAAGAGTCTGCAACCAAGCAGTTTTCCCTAAATAGATAAGAAATACTTTGTAGATACAGAGAAAAGCCACTACCTAATCCACAAAAAATAAATAAATACAACAAACTTCCTCCAAAAATGTATCCCTCAGTGTAAATCAGAAAAGACTGGCGGCAAATATCACCAGTAAATATTATATCATAACACTCCTATGTCTGTGCCTATGTAAGCAAAAGGTTTATCTTCTAAATTTTAATGTTATTTTTATGAATCCTACTAAGAACTTTTCATGAAAATAATTATATTTTAAAGATTAAGCAGGACTTTATGATAATTCCTATAATTTTATTTCACGTATTATTTCCACTTTAAATAAGGTACATTGAAATCAGTCTTTGAGAGTGAGTATTTTTTCCATCAATAATTACTTAAAACCGGATATCTTTAGTTTAGCATCTATATTATTTCATCTTTGTATCCTCTTACCTTGAACATAATAGTCACTTTAAAATTTTAAATTGAAATAATAAAGCTCCTTCTTCTTTTCAAATTCATAAAATAAATGAGTAGTGAACCCTACACATGTTTTCCATAATGAAGGATCTATGATGTATAAGGTACATATTACACCTCCATATAACCAATGAAACTAAGCATTATCAGAAGGCAAGATGCTTGTTTTAACAAAATTCACTAAAGTGAAATCCAATATTATCTAAATATTCATGCTTATCTGACAAACCTAATATTATCAAGGTCACAAAACCTAGTTTCATCATAACTACATACTCAGAGGCATTTGAATAACCCCATGTAGACTTCAGAATACAGATGTGGATATGAATTTGTAAAAATATATTGATTACCCGTATACATTTCACTGTTTAACATGATGGCTTTTTAGTTGACCAACTTTAATATTTAAATGGGAAAATATTAATTATTAATTCAAAAGTTAGGAATTCAAAAATATTCATTAAATTCTACTTTCTGAAAGAGACTGGATGAAATGAAGAAAGTATAGTTTCTGTGACCTGACTTTGTTGTGTCAGTTGTCAGAATATTTTATAGTACAGCTGCTGATTTTCAGTAGATAATGGATTGAAACTCTTTTTAATAGCATAGTTTACTGAAGCATGCTAGTACAATGTAACCTCAAGGTATTTGTCATAAATGTTGTGGAAATTCTCTTGTAGAACAGCAGTAAAGCAATTTACTCCCAAGACACAGGGTCAGATCTCTGTGTTCACACAGCAGCATACTTTGTATTATTTTCATCATATAGGGGATTGTAGATGGTTACCTTAAATGCAAGTAGTTTTATAAATCATTCATCGTAGACATTTCTTTTCAATAAATGAAGATTAGGTATATCACATGTATGAATACCATATAATATTAAGTATTCTTTTAATTTTTTTACCTTATATATTTTGGGAGTGTGTATGTCTGTGAATATAGTGGTTGTCTGTGAATTTGACATATACACATTTCTGTGTGTTGGAATCTACCAAAGAAGATGATATTCTTGACAAGTTCCATTGTCAGTTAAAAAAAAATGTTAATGTATGTCCTTGGCTTCACTACCAAGTGGTATAAGAAAATATATAGGGTTTTTTAAAGCATGGCTAGGTGTAAAAATAATCAAAACATAAGACCAATGACAAACAATAAATAAAAGCAGAATAGTAGTTTGTCTTAGGATCATTTATACCCAAAACCAATTTTAAAAAGATGAGAACTAAATGGTGATGAAAGTGATGATGATGATCTGTCTCTAGTTATATAAAATAAAACTTAGGGCACTTATGTGGCACAATAGGTAGAACACTGGGCTTGGGATGAGGCAGACTAATTTTCATCAGTTCAAATTCAGACCCAGATACTTACCAGCAGTATGATCCTGGATAAATCACTTAATCCTGTTTGTCTTAGTTTCTCATCTGTAAAATGAGCTAGAGAAGCAAATGGCAAACCATTCCAGTGTCTTTGTCAAGAAAACCCCAAATAGCGTAATAAAGATTTGGAAACAACAGAAATTGCCTCAACAACAAAAATAATTTACAGGCATCAAATATCAACTTACTAATGTACACCAAGGAAAGACAGAAACAGAAAATGTATATCTTGTACCAAGAGCTCATTTAGAGACAATGGTTAAAGATAGTATCTCTAAAAAAGAACCCTTTAGGCTTCTCTATAAATGATGTATTAAATATAAAGATGCTTAAAGAGTTGGGCTGTTAAAAAACAAACAAATAAATAAATAAATAAGAGTCTGGATGTTTACATTGAGACTTATTGAAATCCTGCAATTAGGCAATGAACACATACACAACATATATAATTTGTCATACAGAATTTTGTTTTTCCAAATTATATGTAAAAACAAATTTTGACATCATTTTTTAAAAACTTTGTGTTCCAACTTCCCTTCCCACCAACCCAAGAACTCAAGAAATTCAATAAAAGCTATACATGAGTAGTCATGCAAAACATCTCCACATTAGCTAGGTTGTGAAATAAAAAACACAAAAACAAAACTTCAGATTAAGGAACAATCAAAAAATATATGCTTCAATCTGTTTTCAGATACCATTAGTTCTTTCTCTGTAGATGGATTGCAATTTTCATAAGTCCTTGAGAGTTATCTTGGATAATTGTATTGCTGAACATAATCAAGTCAGTCACAGCAGATAATCTTACAAAATTGATGTTATCTTGTATACAGTTTCTGTAGGTCTTTACAGGTTTTTCTGATAACATCTTGCTCATCATTTTTTTGGTTTCTGATTAAGTAACTAACAAAAAATATTTTTCAAACTGTATTCAAATATTATTAGTTCTCTGTAGATGGATTGCATTTTTCCTAAGACCTTCAGAGTTGTCTTGGATCATTGCACTGCTGAAAATAACCAAGTCATTCACAGCCAATCATCTCCCAATATTACTAATATTTTGTATACAATAGATTTCACTTTGCATCAGCTCATGCAGGTGCCCCCAGGTCTCTCTGATAGTATAATGTTCATCGTTTTTATAGTAAACTAAATTTATATAGTCCTTTAAAGAGAGATTTCCTAACAATAATTAGGTTGATTATTGCAATAACAGTAATAGTTAACTTTTATATAGTACCTTAAACTTGAGAATTTTCTTCACAATAGCCCAGCAAAGTAAGTACCATACATCATCAATACTCAATCATTTTCCATCAATCTCCATCATCATCCTCAGTCAAATGTCATCATTGTCAATCAATCCTCTTCTTCTTCATACAATCCTCCTCCTCATCAATTATTCCTTATCAATCAATCAATCCTCATTTTCCTCCAATCACCATCAATCTATCATTAACATCATCATCAATCATCATCATCTTGCATTACTCTTGATTCTGTTTCAAAATTTTTCACAATTACTATTGTTAACTGTTTGCACTTTATTCCTCTCTTCCCCATGATATTTACCCTATTTTCTATTTTTTTTCACACTATCCCTCCTCAAAAGTGTTTTGCTTCTAACTTCCACCTCCCCCAATCAGCCCTCCCTCCCTTCTTTCACCCTTCCCTCCTTATCTCCTTCCCCTCCTACTTCCCTGCAGGGTTAGATAAAATATTCCACCCAATTGAGTGTGTATGTTATTCCCTCCTTGAACCAACTCTGATGAGATTAAGGTATTTGAGCTAGTTCTGATGAGTGTAAGGCTTATTCACTTCCCCACTTGTCCCCCATGTCTCCCACCACACCATAAGCCATTTCCTGTTTATTTCATGTGGGATTTCACCCCATTCTACCTCTCCCCTTCCCTGTTACCCAGTGCATTCCTCTCCCCCCCTCAATTTTACCCTAAAGATGTCATCATGGGTAGTCTAGGTGACATAGTGGACAAAGCACCTTCCCTGAACCCAGGAAGACCTGAGTCCGAATCTGGCTTCAGACACAAGACACTCACCAACTCCAACAAAAAAGGATAAAAATTAAATGCTTTACAGATCATCCCTTCATAATCAATTCCTACCTGTGTGCTCTGTCCAAATTTTTTCCAATGTGCCCTAATACTCAGAAAACTCTTATGATTTATATATATCATCTTCCCATGTGGGAATGTAAGCAGTTTAATCTTTTAACATCTCTCATGATTTCTTTTTCCTGTTTTTTTTTTATGCTTCTCTAGGGTCTTTTATTTGAAAGTTGCATTTTCTATTCACTTCATGTCTTTTCATCATGAATACCTGAAAGTTCTCTTTTTCTTTGAAGTCCCATTTTTTCCCTGAATGATTATACACACTTTTGCTGGGTAGGTGATTTTTGCTTGTAATCACAATTTTTTTGCCCTCTGGAATATCCTATTCCATGCCCTAGGATGCTTTAATGTAGAAGCTTCTAGATCCTGTGCTATCCTTACCATGGCTCTAGAGTATTTGAATTGTTTCTTTCTGGCTGCTTGTAATATTTTCTTCTTGACTTGGAGCTCTGGAATTTCACTATAATATTCCTGGATGTTTTCCTTTTGGGATCTCTTTCAGGAGGTGATCAGTGGGTTCTTTCAAGTTTTATTTTATTTTCTGCTTCTACAATATCAGGGTACTTTTCCCTGACAATCTCTTGGAAGATGCTATCTAAGCTTTTATTTTGATCATGGTTTTCAGGTAGTCCAATAATTTTCATCTTCCCTGAATTTATTTTCTAGGTCAGCAGTTTTCACAAGAAAATATTTCACATTGCCCTCTAGTTTTTATTCATCTGGATTTGCTTTACTCTGTCTTGGTTTCTCATACAGTCACTAGCTTCCATTTGTTCAATCTTAATTCTTAAGCAATTATTTTCTTCAGATAGCTTTTCCATTTGGCTTTTCAAGCTGTTGACTTTTTTTCTCATGACTTTCCTGCATCACTCTCATTTCTCTTTCCATTTTGCCCTCTACCTCTCTTACTTTACCTTCAAAGTCCATTTTGAGCACTTTTGTGACCTGAGACCAATTAATATGTTTCTTGGAAGCTTTGGATGTAGGAAGCCTGATATGTCTATCCTCTTCTGAGAAATGTATTATAGCTTTTCAGTACTAGGTCACTGATACCAGAATGATATATCAATCAAAACAGATTAGTATAATGGGTAGAGTAATTACCTTTAAGCCAGGAAAATTGGGTTCATGTCCTTCTGGTTATGTGATGCTATGCATGTTCCTTAAACTCTCAGTTATCTAGGTAGCTATTTACAGGTCAGGCAAGGCACTGGCATGCTTTGGTAGTTCCCTATACTAATTAAATCACAGCTTCAATCCCTATCCCTTGAAGTTTTCTAAGTGCTTTTTCTACAACTACCCTGAGAAGTGTATAGTTCAGGTAATATCCCCCTAATCTACAGATGAGATTAATCATCATACTATTAATAAACTTATATAGCATTTTAATGTTTATACAGTGCTTTATGTATGTCACATCACTTCTTTTATACATTATTGCTTATATTTGGTGCTCTTATCACAAATTTACAGATGAAGAAAGTGAGTCTTAGGTTAAGTGACTTGTCCAGTTTCACAATATAGTAAGGTTCTGAAATGACATTTGGTCCCATGACTTCTGACTTCAAGTTCATACTTTCCCCACTGTATTATACTTCTCTTAAGATACATAATTCATTACCATCTTAATACCTATCATTTATCAGTCATGATATTATATAAATTGGAATCTATTCAAATGAAAAGAGCAATTGATAATGATAGACTAGCCAGTGATTGATTCATTTTCCAAGAATACTCCCATGCAATGTGAACATATGTCCTCTTTTAAATATCACTTTCAACAGGGTCAGAGCAAGTCTGCTTCATAAATCATTCTACTAAAGTGAAGATGCACACTGAGTTTCTAAGAGCCTTAGGAGAATTGCCTAATTGTCCATAAATCACAAAAAGAAAATAGATCTTGATGAACAAATACAGTTACAAAATTTAGCTGGTAAATTTTAATAATCATATGATCATATCTGGCATGTTGTAGTTTTCTTTTGCCATTTAAGTATTACTCTTTGATAATAAATCAACAAGCATGCATTAATTGTCTATGATTTTCCAGGCACTGTTTTAGACTTAATTACATTTTACCTAGAGGTATAAATATTATCTTTTCAATTTTGATTATACAGGTCTATCCAGTTACTATAGAAATTATATTATGTGACTAGAAATCTGGGACAATAATATTGAGTTCCCCAGTCAAAATATTGTGAGGATTATTCACAATGAAATATTTCCTGAAACACTTGTTAATTCTCAAAATCATTTCTTTTATGGGGATGGAGATTTGATTAATATATTGAATGTATGACACTGATGTAGCAGGTGCATAATTTAAAAAAAAATTCTTTTCATATTACTTTAAATGTATTGGAATAAAGAAGTTACTAAAGATTGATTCTCAAAGAAAGAAATTAAATGGTTTGTATTTCCAAAGGTGTTTGTGTGTGTCTGTGTATGTGAGTGTGTGCATCATGACAATTTTAAAATGATATGTGAGGGATATATGGTCTTGTTTTGGACTTTTGTAAGGGCATCATAATTATCTGTTCCCATTAGAAGTCTGGCCAAGTGAGTGATCCTACATATTGGGAATTTGTATGTTTCTTTCTTTCTTTCTTTTTATTTATTTATTTATTTATTTTTTTACTAATCACCTCCCAGAGGGTCTAGGGTATGCAAGACAATGACAATACTAATCAACTGGGACTTCATCTCCAAGCAAGGTAGTGACAGAAAGGATTTTTGGGATTGACCAAATGGAGGGAGAGGGTGGCCTTATCCAAGGTAACAAATAGATAGGTAGGAGCAGAGCTGGGCTCAAAATAAGGTCTCGCAAATCTCAGGCTAGCGCTCTCTCTTGCCTTTCTTCTGATCTAGCCCTAACCATTCTTGTCTATCTTTGGCATTTCAAATCTCACACCTTTGGTTTTGCTGCCTTTTTTGTAGAAGTAATTGGGTTGGGAGGGAGTGGGGAGTGAGGAGGGGACATAGTTGGTCATCTGATTAATTACAGTATCTGTAAATACTATACAGTTGGTATTTATATTAATATATATGTATGTGCATATCTTGGATTCAATGATCAGTTCTCTAGTGATGTTTCATAAATATAGCTTCTCAGGCCTAACCTCTCTGCTTATCTTCTTATTCATGACTCCAACTGCCTACTGGGCATCTTGAATTGAATTTCCCATAGATATTTTTAATTAATACATCTAAAACTAGACTCATTATCTTTTCTCATCAATTCCTTCCTTTTGACCTTTTCCTGTTACTTTTGAGAGCATGTGCATTTTCCCTCAGCCTCATTGTCTATGTGTCATTCTGGATCCCTCACTGTCTCTCACTCCCCCACCCTTCCCATATTCAATCTCTTGCCAAGTGCTATCTCTTTAACCTTCATACCATCTCTTATATCTCCCTTTTTCTTTAAAACTGTCACCATCCTGACTCAAACTCTCATCATCTAATGTCTGGACTCTCGGAATAGTTTGCTGATTGGTCATCTTGCCTAAAGTTTCTTGTCACTGGAGTCCATCCTTTATTCAGCTGTCAAGAAAATCTTCCTAAAGCACAGGTCTGATCATGTTCCTCTCTATACATTTCAACCTTACCTCCTGTCCAATAAATACCAGTGGTTCTCTGATACTTCAGAGTCAAATATAAAATCTTGTGTTTGGCATTCAAAGTCCTTCATAACCTTGCCCCCTTCTACCTTGCCAGTCTTGTTTGACTTTATTCTCTCTCATATATTTGGTGATCCAGTGACACTGGCCTCCTCTTTCTTGCACAAGACATTCCATTTGCAGGCTCCTTTCATTTTTATTGGCTGTTACCCATGCCTGGAATCCTCGACATTCTCCTCTCTGCATTCTGGCTTCCTGACTTCCTTTAAGGCCCAGCTAAAATTCAACATTCTGAAAAAAGCTTTTCCCATCCACCCATAGTTATTTTCACATTGCCTCTTAGAGACTTTTCCCTTTCAATTCCCCCAGAGCTTAGAAAAATGCCTAGCACATAGTAGGTACTTCATAAAGATTTCTTGATTGAGGGTGTGTGTGTGTGTGTATGTGTAATAAAGTTGAGTAGAATTTAATGTCATTTTGAAACATCAATGTAAAGAATATAGGTAATTATGTTTTTCCTATTAAGTAAATTATGCCATAGGAACAGCAGATAAGAGATGATTATACCTGATAATAGGTAACAATTACATAGCATTACATATGTGTGCATGTATACAACTCACATGAACTCTATGAGGTAGATGCTAATATTATTTCTATTTTTATATGAGAGTACTGGGGTTGACACAGTTTGTGACTTTTCCAGGTTCATAAAACTACTGCTTTAAATTTCTGATAAAGGATTCAAAATCAGTCTTTTCTGAAGTCCAAGTGCAGCACTCTATCTAACACCTAGATTACACAGGCTTTATTGAATGAAACCAAATATTTAAAATTCATTTTAGATGACATTATTTACCTCTAATTCAAACCCTAGTATTCATTTTCTTCACTTACCAAAATACTACATTTTTAAAAATCCCACTTTAAATCCCACATTTTCTATCAATATCCCCCCTCCACCAAAATTCCCCAGTCTCAGTATTTGCTTCTGTCTTTGCTCTTCTGAAGCACTTCTCCCTGCCACTAACTTAACAATTAGTATGTTGTAACATTTTATTTTTATTTATCTTATTTTTCAATGTACATCCACAGTATCCCTAAATAGACTGTAAGATACCACAAAGTAAGGATGATGTGTAGCTATTCATATAATTGACACACAATCTATATATCTATATCTGTATATATGCATATATACACATGCATATACATACATGCATATATGTATGTGCATTCATATTTCTGCTTTTTGATGATGTTTTCTTGTAAATGTTAAGGGTATATTTTATACTTCAGTTTCTGTGTAATAGTTATCTGATGTGGAGAAGAACAGATTATATGTACATTCATATTTTTTAAAGTATAGAATAGCTCCAAGAAAATAAAAATCTTTGAAGAAATGGGTCTTCTTGGTTTGGTGTCAATAGTTGGGGCCAAAGGAACAAAGCAAGATGTTATTAGTCTAGCAATATCCATTGAAAACTAACAGAGACTTGAGTCCCCCAGATGACCTCAAATGGAATCCCATGTTCTTGTCCTCAATGAATTCTCAATATGAAGGGTATCAAAGCATCATTTCCAACACTTAGAAATATTATCTTGCCATATAAAATATAAACTGTTTAACCTTATTGAATTTCTTATTTTTTCTTTCTCTTATTTTTATTTTACCTTTTTATGTTTCCCTTGAGTTTCCTATTTGGAGGTCAATTTTTTTGTTTGTTTGTTTAGCTCTGGTCTTTTAATCAGAAATGTTTTAAAGTTCTCTATTTCATCAAATGTCTATTTCCTCCCTGAAAGGTTACATTCAATTTTGCTGGGTAAGTGATTCTTGGTTGTAAACCTAACTCCTTTGCCTTCCAGTATATCATATTCCAAACCCTCCACTTCTTTGATGTGGAAGCTGCCAAAGCCTGTGTAATCCAGACTGTAACTCCCCATTATTTGAATTGTTTCTTTTTGTCTGCTTCTAATACTTCCCCTATGATCTTTGAGCTCTGGAATTTGGCTATGCTGTTCCTAGAAGTTTTCATTTTGGGATCTCTTTAAAGCGGTGATCAGTGAATTCTTTAAATTTCTATTGTGCCCTCTGTTTCTAATACATCAGGGCAGTTTTCTTTGATAATTTCTTGAAATATATTGTCCAGGTTTTTGCTTTTTTGTTTTTTTTTTTTGATAATGGCTTTCAGGTATTCCAATAATTCTTATATTATCTCTCCTGGACCATTTTCAGAGTCACTTGTTTTTTCTAATGGGAAATTTCACATTTTATTCTTTTTTTAAGTATTTTTTATTTTGTTTTACCATATCTTGATATTTCATAGAGTCATTAGTTTTCATTTTTTTCATTCAAAATTTTAGGGAATTATTTTTTTCAATGACTTTTTTACTTCCTTTTCTATTTGGCTACATATACATCCTGCAGTTATGATTATCATGCCTACAAGCATGATTTAAAAATTATTTTAAAGACTTTTCATGTAATTGTCCATCTTTCCTTTGACTGCCATTAGGGTTGAAAAGGCTTTTAAATTAAAACACCTGTCACTCTGTATGTTTCATGGAACTCTATTTTGAAAGTAGAAATTATCTTAATCATTATTTCAGATTTTCAGATTTAGTATGTTAAGCTAGTTAACTTGGCAACCTTTATATGTTATATATCTAGTAGTGATATAAAGTCAAACATTCCTTCATACTTCTGATAGGTTTGTACTTCCCAAAATATCTGTACTTATCTTTTAACATTGCATTTCCAAAGATTTTCTTCAGAAAAGCTACATGTTACTTTCAAACACATCCAGCAGGGAACCCTTTCTCACCTCTAGTCCAAGAAAACTTTCTGGTCTAAGCAACTAATGAGAAAGTGTCACCAACTCCAGAAGCATTTCAAAATGTACACATCAGAATCTGAGAAAATATTAGTCCATGGACAATGGTAAAGGTCAGCATATCGAATGCTCCAAACCTGAATCTACAAGCTTGGGTTTCAGTAATCCTTATAACATTTGAAAAGCTGCACAGCAGCTTCCACATTAAAGCAAAGGAAATCTTTGAAAAATTGTCACTCTGGAAGAAGGGACATTTATTTTAACAATGTAGACTTTTAGAAATAGTAATCATCATAATAAAAGGGGGTAATATCAGTTATCATAGAGACAATTTTCAAGGCCTTGATTTTCAAGAATATAATGGAGATAGAAAATGTTGTTGTTTTTTTTTCAAATTCTATTTGCAGGGACTTTTGTTCTTTCCTATTAGGCTTCTACCTGATGACATTTTTACTGCTGCTTCTGAGTCTATTTTCCATTTGGTCCATTAAATTAAAGAGTTACTTATAGAGTTCTTCTAGTTGTACCACTTATAAAGTTTATGGTGAAACTGAAAGAAGAAATATTTCCCCAGATTAGCTATTGCCAGCTAAGACTTCACTTTCAGTGTGAGCACTATGAATGAAAATTATAGATACTCTTTATAGAAATGTTATGCTAAATAAATTGATGAATTATAGTAGGCATGTTGTGACATGAAAAATTAAATGTGGTTGCCTATTACTGTCCCAAGTGTAGAGAAAATTAGCTGGGGTTCCAATATAGTTGTTACTTATAAATTAGAAGCTGTAGCACCAGCTTTGGGGCATTAAGCATTTATTAAAGTATATTAAATATTAGTAAAGACAATGAACATGGATCTGAAAGATAGGAAAACCTAGCTAGGAGAGGGAAAAATGGGGAACCTAGATGGCTGCATCTGCACTTACCCCATTCCCCTGCCAAAGAGCACCAGTGTCTGTGCAAGCTCCATGACTATAGGAGCAGAGCCTGCCCATAAACATTGTTCAAAGCTCATTGGCTAGCATCACTCAAATCTATTGGTTCACTGGATTTGAGGAAAGTTCAGTGCAGTCATGCTGATGTTAGAGCCCAAAGAACAAGTCCTTTGACGGAAACAAGGCTTTCAGGTAGGTGTTGTTTTGGGGCCCCTGGAAGTCCAAAAACTCCTATTATTTTCTCACAATGTTCAAAATATGCTATGTAAAAAATTCCTCAGTTAAGCAGGAAACCAGATTAAAATGCTGTTGGTAAATGCTGAACAAATAAAGAAAAAACAATACAACATAGATAACATTAATTTATGATTTTCTATGTCAATATTTGGCCCATAGAGATCTACTTCTATTGGAGATCACAACCACTGTTTTAAGAACAAAATATTTCCAAACATTTGGGAAACATGAGGCAGTTTAAAATCTATTTGGAAAATCCATATATGTACAAATAAAATAAAGCATGATATAAAGTAACATACTTTAGTTTTAAAAGTGCTATTATATGGCAAGTTTAGCAGTGATTTAGGGGAATCTCTGACCACAATGTGCTACAGATGTCAGAGAAGAGTTTCACAGAATAGCTGGACCTAGGCTCATGGTAGAGGAAGAAAAAGTGTTTTCCAGGCAATAGGAATGGTAGGAACAAAGGTTCTGTGGTCGGACTCAGCAGAGGACAGTAAAGTTCACTAAATGGCCATAATGGATAGATTACTGGGAGATAAAAGTAGAGAAGATAATTAAACAGTATAAACAAGTCCTATTTCCCTCAGAGGAGGAAGTAGGGGAATTTGGACACAATAAGCCCCAAATGGCAGAAGGATATCAAAGACTTCTGCCAGACCTTTTGCTTAATCTTATCTAATCCCCTCAAGTGTAGTGCACTTATAAGAGGCTGAAGCTCCTTTTGTCGAAAGCAGTATGAAGTCCACAAAATCTAATATCTATACATATAGTTTCAGTTCTCTGAGGCAGACATAGAGGATATATCAATTGACTGTGAAGCAGTCATTCCCATATTTTCTTTTCCTTTTTAAGAAATGAATAAGTACAACCAGTTTGTAAAATGAGGTAAACACTGTTGTTAGAACAACTCATTGTGAAGGATTGCCTATGTTCATTTAATCCTCTAAGCAGATTTGTACTCTAGGTACAATTTTGACTTTCCTTTACATAGTTTTTTTTTTTTTTAATGCATGGTATCTTGATAGTGTCAGAGTACTTACAAGTTTCAATTGCTTAAAACTATTCTCAGATTTTGGAGATGCCCTGTATAACCAATTGCCAAGTTTTGTTAATTCTTCCTTTCAAATCTCTTATATCAATCACTCTTCTCTATCCATACTACAACATAATAGTTGAGGCCTAATCTGGACTATTATAATAATAACTTCCTAAAAAGTATTTCCCCCATTGTTACTGCTACTTACATTTTTTCTTTATTTAGCTCTTTAACACCAATGACACTTTTATCTTTTTTATGCATAATTGCTCATTTCAATTTTCCATTCTAAATTCATTAGTGGTTCCTTTATCCTTAAAAAAAAAAAAGTTTGATGTAACTATCTTTCCAGTCTGCTCTATTTCCCTCCATTTACTCTTTGTTGCAACTATATTGAGCCACCACAAATGAATCATGTTTTCTAGATTTTGTGTCTTTGTTCAATTGCCCTAGTAACTGGAATGTCCTTCCTCTCTTCCCCTTCCCCTAAATACCCTGGTAGATGAATTAATTTGTAGCTTTTAAGGCACAGATTAAAAGCTACCTCCATCTGAAAGACTTAACTTCTCAGGAAGTCATTAATGACCTTTAGCCCTAAACCAGAAATTAGCACTTTACTCCAGCCATTCCTTATGCCTCTTTCCTTCTTTGCTCTTTTATTCTTTCCCATTCTTAAAAGACCAATTCAGATACCCCTTATTCCATAAAGTCTTCTTTTAAAAATATTGGTAATTTTCCATTTTGCTTTACCTTAATTTTCTAATATATTGCTATTACTTCCTTCACCCAACCTGGGCAGCCAGCTCATATAACTAAGAATGCTTAAAAAAAAATTTCAGTAAAACTAAACACAACATCAACTGAACTTCATTGTATATTTTGTCTTCAGACAAAATATATTTTGACATTCAGAGACTTTAAACTCTGAAAAGAAGGGAAAAATACAGATTTGTGTATCTCTTCTTCCAGACCAAGCTTAGTTATAATAATCACCAGCATTGCTTATTTTTGTTCTTCTCCTTGTGATTTACATCACTATAGTCATTTTGCATATTATCTTTTCTGCTTCTGCTTAATTCACTTTTTTCAGTTCATATAAGTCTCTCCATGCTTTGGTGTAGATCTCTGTAGTGTACATGGAGATCTTAACAATTACCTTATTTTTTATTTATTTGGAGCAGGGCAAAGCATATTGAATTGCTCTCTAAAGCTTGAGTTGACATAAGGTATGAAAAACATTTTCCAGAGGGTGCAATAGTAAGTTGATTAGGAAAAATTAGACTTTCTTGATGAACTCGGGGTTCAGTTGATAATAGATAGCATATATTTGTAGTGGATTCAGCTTAAACAATTTGACCCAGCTTTATTTAGCAGCATATACATCAAAATGAAGTAGACAGAGGGTGACAATGATGGGCTTAATCCAGGTTTACAACTTAACATTCTATATTGTATTAGGACAAGGTGAAAAACGGACTGGAGAGGAGCAGGGAATAGAGTTGAATTGATTCATTAATGGCAATCTCTGAGAGGAGATAGGAAAGAGAGAGCAGAAACTTCGAAGGAAGCTCAGGCTCTTTGGCTGGGAGACATCATGGTGGCAGTAGAGAACTTCGGAAGTGGGAGATTAGGAAGGCTAGGATTGCCAGGTTATAGGAAATCTGTTCTCAATCTTTCTCTTTCCTTTACTATCTTTCAATAAACTCTTAAAAACCCTAAATTTATTTATCAGTGATTTTAGTCAGTTTCCCACCAAAACTGGGGGGACAGATTAGAACCTACTTTTAGAAATTTAAATTACACAAGTCAGAGGATTTGGGTCAAAATTCTGGTTTTCTTATTGACTACCCATGTAACTTTGATCAAATAACTTTCCCTCTTTTGGCTATCATTTTTCAAATATAAAATTTTGGATTAAGTTTCTAAAATACCCTTAAGATATAAATCTAAGTTCCTTTATCTGAAGATTTCATGGGCTAAATTAGAATGGATAGAAATCTAAATACAGATCAAAGATATTCTAAACTGAGGCAGGCCCCGGGAGTGAGAAGGGCAGTGGCCACAGCTTCCTGGATTCCCATCAGGTCACTGAGCACTTCCGCATGGTGCATGGCAAAGGACCAAGCTCAAGACATGCGACTCATCACAGTTGATGAAAAATTGGATATCACTACATTGCCTGGTGTTCCAGATGAACATATCCAAACGAGAAAAGTTCAGATTTTTGTTCCTACTCGCAATAACATGAAGTCTGGAGTAAAGAACACAAAGAAATGGAAGATGGAGTTTGATACCAGAGAGCAATGGAAAACCCTTTGATGGGTTGGGCATCAATGGCAGATCTTCTATCAAATCTGGTTCTAACCTTCAGTACTAAAGAAGATTCAATTGCATTTGGAGAAAAAAAAAATGGCTGGAGCTATGATGCTCAAGAGAGAAAGGTCCCCAAACCTAAATCCAAATCTTATGGTGCAAACTTTTCTTGGAACAAAAGAACAAGGGTGTCCACCAAATAGGTCGGCACTGACTATGTCTCTGTGTCTGACTGTGAATAAAGTCAGCTGTGTAGTATTTATAGTCCAATGTATAATATATCTCTTAATCTCCTAATAAATTTGACCTTTAAACTCCAAAAAAAGATATTCTAAGCCCTCTTCATCTTCCAAGTACATATCCTAATCTAATCCAAGAGTCTGGACTTCTCTATTATTTTCTATAAAATGTACCTTGAATTAACAAACTCTGAAACTAATAGTCATGATGGCAAAATGGCCAGTGGCCACAGATACTCCAGCAGCCCATGTATGCCCCACATCAAGCTTGGAGCTAAGGAAGCAACTCTCTTCTACCTCCACAGAGAACATCTAAACTGGTGATTAAGAACCTATAGCTTTTATCCTATTTCAGAACCGCCAGCATCAAAACCTTTCTCAGTGGTCTTATTTTTCCATGACTATGTCTACAATATCCCCATTTGTTGGATATGTAGTAATTAACAATATGATTCAGGAGAAGAGGGCAAGAGCCAGGAGAAGCTCTTCCCCGCTGTCACATACTTCAGTAATTCACCTGCCTTCAACTTCTCTGTGGATAGTATCGTTGGGAACACGCAACTTACCTGTATCTGCTCCCCCACTCCCATACTTCCAGGCTCTTCCAAGGCAAGGACTAATTTATTTTTCTTTTTTTATTGCTACTGTCTAGTCTAGTATCTGATATATAGTAGGGGCTTAAAATTTTACTCATAATTGAACCAATTTATCTCCATGATAACATCTAATGTAGAATCTTGAATTGTTTTTACATATGTGAGGTAGGCATCACATTTGGCCTACCAAGACAAATTCTTTTTAAAAAATGAACAAAATTGTCAGCAAATTTAGATTTACTCTGCCTCAGAAAAAGTTGTAGAAAGATAACTATGTGTTCTACTTTAGAAAATAATAGGACCATAGATTTAGGAGTAGAACTAGACCAATTCTTCTAGAACTTTCCTTTTATAGATAAAAAAGTAAAGCAGAAAAAAGATTAAGTAACTTGACTACTGTTCTAGTTCCTAATAAGTAGTCACCTATGAAAATCTACAGTTTCCTTTTCATATTTCACTATAGAAATGCTAGAAATCTATTGGATTTTGCTTCTCTATGTTCTTTCCCTTTGCTGTTTATCTTAGAATGCTCTGGTTTAGCTAGACAGTGAATCAAGCTTTTTTCCCAGCAAAATTTTTCCTTCAGTTTTTTTTATGTCATTTTTGTTTTCTTTTGGTGATTGTTAATAATCTTCCAAGATGTTTTTATGGAATGTTTCATGATTGTGCTTGAATTCTAAACCATTGTCTATGTGTGTGTTATTTTAGTGGAGAGGGTTATCAATTTTTCATATGGTTTTCCACCTAAATTTTGTATAATATAATATTTTGTATTTGTGTCCCCAGAACCTACTATCATACCTGGCATATAGTAGGTGCTGAAGTAATGCTTCTTAATATAAAAATATTGCCATATAATATAACAGCAACACACATATTACTTAAGTGGGGTATTATTCTAGGCACTGGGAGTTTAAAGATATATATTTTGTCATTTGTGGGGGTTATTTTCAAATTGCCTTCTAGACTGCAATCCACATTACAGTACTACCAACAGTATAGCTATATTTCTGTAGCATCTCCAAAACTATTTTTATGTTTTGTCACATATGCCAATTAGCTGAATAGGTGGCAAAATAGCAACTTTGTTTCTATTTAACTTTTTTCCACTATTAGTGATGAGGAAAAATCTTGCATATGATAATTAAATTTTATAGATTTTTATAACTATTCAAATTCTTAGACCACTTAACAATTGAAGAATAGTGCTTTGACAAATATATTTAATTTATACACATACCTACATATGTAGATATATACATGTCCACATATGTATATACATATATGCATATATACACACATATATCACATGCACATATATCAACTAAGGTTTTCACAAATTAGCACCTCAGATATGATGACTTGCTAAGTCCTTTTCAGGGCTGCTCATCCACACTTAGGGTCCACTTGATTCACCTATCACCTGTAGCTCCAAGGAGCTATAGCATGTGTAGTGGCCACATCCCATTAAACCAGCTTGGCAAATGGGCTAGACCAGGTTGAATGTATCCAACAAACCTCTAATGCATTAGTAAGTTAAGGGTGTCTACCCCAAACATGTGAAGACTTCCTCAGTCAGAATGGGCAGATGAGGACAATTTGTTCCAATGGCCATGAAGGTGGCTAAAGAAGGTTTGTTTTATACATCAAAGATATTAAAGTCATTCATTACCTTCTGAATCATCACCAGTCATCTTGACTTTTGTGCTGCCACTGGCCTTCAATGACTCTGGAAAAGAGAGGGATGCCGATGTACAATTCTACTTCACTTAAATAAAACTCACATGTGAGTCAAAAGACACGTCATTGTTCCTATTTGGAATGAAACAAAAACAACAACATATATTTAACCATTTTAGAAATATTTGATGTGAATATTTCTCTTCATAATCAATTAATTTTCTTCTTATTCATGTTATATTAATTTTGTTTATGCAGTTTTTTTAACTTCAGGTAATCAAAATTATCTTTTTTCTTTTGTGATCACTTCTATCTCTTGTTTGGTTGAAAACTTTTCCCTGACCCATAACTGTAAACAGTACCTAAACTTGTTATTTTTTCAATTTTTTAATGATTTGAATGATAATATTTAGGTTACAATTCAATTTTGAATGCTTTGAGGCACACAATCACTTTGAGCTTATTTTTTACATATTCTGAATATTTTTGGATTACACATGATTTCTTCTTTTTAAGGAAACATTCCCCACCCCCATTGCTCACTCCATGAGTAAGTTCTTTTACCAATGCAGATTGTCAACTTATTTACAATTTATATCACTAAAGAGTTGTTGGGAGGATTAACAGGTTAAGTGATTTGACATATAGTATGTGGCAGAGATGGTACTTGAACCTGAATCTTCCTGAGTCATTGTTACCAGTTCTTTTTTATTCTAGATTTGTTCTTTGCCTGATATTATTTTAAGGATGTTGATGTCAAAAGCAAGGGAAGTAAATAAATGATCATCATTGATAGTGGTAAATAGGCTATGATATTTTACTAAAAAAAGGAAAGTGATTTTGTGAAGTAGCATTAAGAATATATAATGAGAAAAAAAAGGTGTGTCCCAATTATGTTGCAAGTGCAAGTATTAATCTGTGGATTGCTTGTGTGCTCCACTGTTATCCACACAATGTCAAAGATGGTGAGAGAAAGGGTAGCAGCATATTGGATGTATTTTTTTGGTAAAGGACACAGTCAGAGATCCAGAAGGATTAAAAAGTCTGGAAAAGCTGTGATCTATCTGTATTCTCAGATGAGTAGCCATGTCAGTGAGATAACATACACTTCCACCAAGGTATTTCAGCAATGAAAATCTAGAGTACTATGTTATGGAGTGTGATCAATTAAGATTTCTCAGTAAACTGGAAATCAGTGTGTGTGTGTGTGTGTGTGTGTGTGTGTGTGTGAGAGAGAGAGAGAGAGAGAGAGAGAGAGAGAGAGAGAGAGAGAGAGAGAGAGAGTGAGCTAAATGGTTGATGGAAGGGCAGCTAGGTGGCACAGTGGATAAAGCACTGACCCTGGAGTCAGGAGAACCTGACTGCAAATCTGGCCTCAGATACTTGACACATATTAGCTGTGTGACCCTGGGTAAGTCACTTAACCCCAACTACCTCAAAAAAAAGAAAAAGAAAAAAAGAAATGGTTGATGGAACTAGAGAGGCTTGGCTTGGGGAAGAGAATGCTCAAAGTAGAAGTGAGAATTATCTTTAAATATTTCAATGACTGTCATGTAGAAAATTCAGTAGACTTTATCTTCATAGCTGACCATAGAACTCTGACCAATGGTTGAAGAGAGGTTAATTTTTGACTCAGTATAAAATAATAAAATGCTTAACAGGTAGAGCTGCCTAAAAACAAAATGAATTGCCTTGTGAGATAATGAATTGAAACACAATTTGGGTGACCTTATATTGTCTTCCTGAGATTGACTTTAATGACCAATTGTTTCCATTCTGGCCTACAGATTCTATGACCATAAAATTATATAATTATTTAATCTTACAAGATTTTAGTTCTCTTATCTGTAAAATTAGGGGATTAAGAGAAAGGATCTCTAAAGACCTGCCTGACTCTAAAATTCTATGGTTCTATTATCCTTAATAACAATAGCTGACATTTATACAGCTCTTTAATATTTACAGAACACTTTATATGCATTGTCTCATTTGACCCTTTGTGACACCATTTTTCTGAGTTCTATAACTTGACTTTAATCAGCCATTGATCATTTGCTCCATAATTAGCATACAAAGTGCCAAATCAAACGCAAATATGCCCATGTGTCTCAAAGGAAATTTCAAAGCTTTTAAAAACCTCTAAGCCTTAACATGAAAAGAGGTTGCAGAAATAGGAAGATACCATTAAAGAGAGAAAGAAATATTATTTATGTAAATTCTTTGAACTTTCCATTCCAATTCCTCACTCCTGAACAAAGGTGACTCTCTGGGTACTTAAAGGCCACTGGAATAGCTGAAAGATTTGACCAACAAGAAAAAATATAATACTGCTCTGGAAATATATTATGTGTTTTCAACTTGAGGACCAAGAAAGCTGAGTTTTGGAGATTAAATAACAGATGATTGATGTATGATTTTGTTTTTGTTTTTGTTTTTGTCATAGCAGCTCATGAGGCATTTCAGTGAGGAATGAAGTCTTGCAATCTGCACTGTTGTCCACACTTAAACAATAGTGGACATTTTGAAATATTGAAGGAGCCAGGAATAATGAAACAAATATTATATTTGGAGTTAAAAAGGGGCTTGGGGGGGTGGCTAGGTGGCACATTGGATAGAGCACCAGCCCTGGAGTCAGGAGGACCTGAGTTCAAATCCGGCCTCAGACACTTAACACTTACTAGCTGTGTGACCCTGGGCAAGTCACTTAACCCCAATTGCCTCACTAAAAAAAAAAAAAAAGGGGGGGGGCTTGGATTCCAGCTTAGCATATACCACCTATAAAACCTTATGAATGTTACATTACTCATCCCTGCCTCAGTTTCTTCATTTGTAAAGTGAATAGGTCAGATTGGAAAATCTCTTATGCTTTTTTCAGAGTTTGATCCTATAAGGAAGGTTTTGCCAAAATTCACTGACCTAGTTAAATGTGTTAGTTGTATTAATAATCAATCAAATCTATGTTAAAAGGAGCAAAGTTTCACTTTGGTTTTTTTCTACTCAAAAAAGGTCACATGATCTTCTCTTTGGTCAACTCTGGAAAAAGACCAGGGGGAAAAATCTCCTTTTTTCTAGGAATTCTTAAATATGAAATACAGATAATTTTATATACATAATCATCAACTTAGTTGGAGAAAGGGATAGTTATGCTTTGAATTCACTTAGAAATTAATTTCTGTACCAATCTAAGGAAAGTCACACTAGCCAGAGATAAATCAAAAGAAACTTACTCAATAATCTATTATTTGTCTTAGTTAGATTTTTTTCCCAATGGAAGCTTCTGCTTTTATAAGATTTTCTTTATTTCACAGGCAACTCTTAAATAAATATAAGAAAGTCTTCCTAAGGGACCTGATTATTACCCTGTGGTAGGTGATGCTTCCAGATTATGCCTGGCAAAGACCTTCCTTTGTATATTTATCTCCCATGGGTATGCCTGACAAAAGGTCTCACGAAGCTCTCTGTAGAAAATGGACTAGCTTCTAGGCTAATTGCATTAATGCTTTTTGGAGCATTAGTGGGTTTCACTTTTGTGACATTGCTGATACTCAAGTGCATTTCTCTTTGAAATGACTATTCACTTTACTGTCAGATCTGCAAACTAGCACATTTTCCTGCCTGTGTGATGATATACCTGACAGATAACTGTGCAGCAATGCCACTTCTAGTAATTTTTCTATATAAAAGCAACCCTCACTCTCAAGTACAGGAATAGCAACCACCTCATGTTCAACATATACATGAAATGCTGGGTTTTATTAAATTCAAAGAATGAGTACCAATACCTAAGTTTATTTTATTGCATATTTCTTTCTTCTCCTAATAATAGTAGGATGGCAATAGACATGGAGTTAGCAGAGAATGTAATAAGATGCTTCCCAAGGAGGAGCTAGGTCACACAGTGGATAGAGCACCAGCCCTGGATTCAGGAGGACCTGAGTTCAAATCCGGCCTCAGACACTTGACACTAGCTGTGTGACCCTGAGCAAGTTACTTAACCCCAACTGCCTCACCAAAAGAAAAAAAAGATATTGCCCCAAAGTGTGAATTCATTGTAACTAGAGGAGTTCAAGTAGAGGTATTGCCATCTGCCATTGATGTTGTAAAGGGCTTTTCTATAGGCCTAGATGACCTCTAGGGTCTCTTCCAGTTATGAGATTTTATATATGATTCACTTGAACTTTTATTTTTTTTATTTTTTATTTTTGCAGGGCAATGGGGTTTCAGTGACTTGCCCAGGGTCATACAGCTAGTAAGTGTCTGAGGCTGGGTTTGAACTCAGGTCCTCCTGAATCCAAGGCTAGTGCCTTATCCATTGCACCACCTAGCTGCCCCCATCACTTGAACTTTTAAATATCACAGTTGATGTTGTTTTTATGAATGTAGTCTGGCCTTGGAAAATTACTAACTGTATGACCTTGGGCAAGTCACTTAACTTCTGTATGCTTCAGTGTTTTATAATATAAAATGGGAATAATAATTATAATAACAGCATGTAATTATAAAATCTTAGCACAGAGACTGGCACATGATAGGTACTTATTCCCTTCTCCACCCCCTAGATGTTACCACATCAGTTGTTTTGGTTCTGCTCACTTTTCTCAGTATTCGTACGTGCAAGTCTTCCTAGGTTTCTCTGAAACAATTCCTTTAATCATTTATTACAACACAATAACATTCCATTTATATGCATTTATTTTCACACAAGGTACAAACTTTTGCTTTAAAGTATAACTAACTGAATTTGTCAATTAATATAGTGATCATATAATTTAAGATACATATTGATGATCTGTAAATAATCTATTTTATCATAAAGAAAGAACTTGGGGGCATTCTTAGAAATATGGCCCAGAAAGATATTTGTGTTTGGGGGTGGGAGTCAGTAAACTTTATAATTTCAAAATCCATAAGTGATTTTTTTTTTACTATTGATTATCATCTATGCTTGGTTTTGGTCTTTTTGCAGATTCTTGCCATATCAGAATGCGACAGATAGAGAAGATGATCTCATAACTTGCATGTCATATTTAAGAGATGTAATTATTGAGGTGTAGCATTCATGAGAGTGACAAGTAGTTATTTGGTGATGAATGTGGTATTGAGTGAATTCCCTAAATGCAGATCAGACTGTTTATACTGAACAACTAGTATACATTTAATACTGGGGACCAAGATATCATTATGCTAAATATAGTGATGAAAGTGATTGTTTCCTGCACAGCCACAAAGAGCAATGTTTTACAATTCTGAAGGTGACTTGCCAGTTAAAGAAATGGGGAGCGGGGGGCAAATGCTGCATGGAATAATAACTTTTTATGCTTGAAATCCTAGTTCTTTGTAGGATTAAAAATTATTCTGTTTTGTTATTTTTCCTTCTTCTTTTCTCCCTCTTCATTTTTTTCTCTTTAGACAGTAATACTTTTTATTATTCACTGTATTCTGAATAACTAAGAAGCATTCAACTACCGTATTAATGACTTCACACATAATACAACCAGTTGATAGTTTTTCATTGTAGAAACATGACTTAAGTTCAAGTTCCATTGAGAAAAAGGAGGACAAGGAAGAGGAGAAGCAGGAGGAGGAAAAGGAAGAGAAAGAAATTGAAAAGCAAAATTAGAAGGAGGAAGAGAAGGAATAGGAGGAGAAAAAGAAGCAGCAGCAGCAGAACAAGAAGATGAACAAGAACAAGAAGAACAAGAATAAGAACAAGAAAAGCAAGAAGAACAAGTAACTGATGTTGATGGTGATGGTGAAGAAAGTGATAACAATTTTTTCTCTCTTACACAATATGAAACATAGATTCTCAGTGATCCCTATTGCCAAGTTGTGTTGTATTCAAGTTAAATTTAGATTACAGTTTGTCTCTAATGAAAATACAATTGTTTTCTTTCTGTGTTACTTGTGTGGGAGATGCTTACATGAAAGACGTTGGCCTCTCATTAAACATTTAAGGTTTTAGAGAGTTACCTCAAATTCAGAGAGATAAATGGCTAGATCGTGGGTAATATCACAAGATCAGAGCCAGGATTTGAACTAAGTCTTCCTATGAAGGCCAACACTTCATTTACTGTCATACTAAACTCCTTGTCAGATATTCGAAGATAACATTAACATGTGACAAGCATTGCCCATATTCTCATTATTTCAATAACATTATGAATTCTGAGGGGCAGCTAGGTGGCGCAGTGGATAGAGCACTGGCCCTGGATTCAGGAATACCTGAGTTCAAATCCGGCCTCAGACACTTAACACTTACTAGCTATGTGACCCTGGGCAAGTCACTTAACCCCAATTGCCTTGCAAAAAAAAAATGAATTCTGTATCTAACATGTTTGAATAATAGGTGTTTTTTTGGAGGGGGGTTGTTTGGTTTTTTGTTTGTTTGTTTTTTGGTGACTCTATTGGGGTTAAGTGACTTGCCCAGGGCCACATAGCTAGTAAGTGTCCAGTGTCTGAGGCTGGATTTGAACTCAGGTCCTCTTGAATCCAGGGCTGCTGCTCTATCTACTGTGCCACCTAGCTGCCCCTACATAATAGTTTGAAGAACAAACATCTATACATACAGAAAGTGATGAGGAAATGATTAAAAATCGGCTTATACAACCAAGCCAAATAAAAATACTTTAAGGCTTTTCCCTCTATATTATTGTTATTATTATTATCATTATTGTTATTATTATTATTTGCAGGACAATGAGGGTTAATCGACTTGCCCAAGGTCACACAGCTATTAAGTGTCAAGTGTCTGAGGCCAGATTTAAACTCAGGTCCTTCTGAATCCAGGTCCAGTGCTTTATCCACTGTGCCACCTAGCTGCTCCCCATATTATTTTGATATAACTAAGTTTCCAACACTTTTGAAAGAATATTTTCATAGTTTGCAAGAATTTGATAACTTTCATAACTCAATCATTTTAAACTTTAACCTCTATAAAAGTGCAACTTTCCCTTGTTTTGCAAAATAAATTTATTCCAAAAAATTTGGCTATGAAACAACTACCTTTTCTTCTTCACTGACTTCAAGTATAAAATCAACATTCATTACTGTGTGTGGGGGGTGTGTGGAAATCTCCCTATAGACTGAGTTTAAGAGTTTTCATGAAGAATACATTAATAGTTGCCAATACCTCGGCATGAGAAAAATTCAAAGTAACTGAATCATTCAACCAGAAAACTCATAGAATTTTAGCCAGAAGGAATTTTGTTTAAAATCTCTCATTCAATTACCTTATTTTCCAAATGATGTTATTTAATTTCTCCTTTCTCAGTCTCACTTTTCTCATCTGATAAATGGAGATAATGATATCTTTCTTACATAGTTATTGTAGGAATCAAATGTGATACAATATGTAAAGGAATTTGCAAAATCTAAATCTCTTTTTAAATATTAACTATTATTTACATATAGTAAACTGAAGCCCTCCTCCCCAAATAAAATGAAATCTCCCAAAATGAAATTTTTATCTCTGTAATCTTTGAACACGGAGTAGCACTTGGCATATAGTAGAATTGTAATGACAGTTGTTGAATTTGTTGTTGAATTGGTTAGTAAGTAGCAGAGCTATGATTACAATTTCCTTTTTTGATTTCTAGCTGTGAATATATTTTAGCTAATTTAAGCCTAATTTGACTGGGGGGGGCAATTTGATTTGGGGGGGGGCCTAATCTGTGGACTTTTGACTGGCTGGCTATCTGACTGCTATTAATTTAATATGGGCCATTTAAAAATTTCTCCACACTGCTCCCAAATTGATAAGGAAACAATTAAGAAGCCTCTTAATTAAATAACCAAAGCAGAATTTATTTATAAAAATCAATGGAAATGATAAGGGTAAAGAAATGCAAATTATACTACCTGTCTGCTTTTAATAAGGGCCTTTGCAGCCTCTTGCCTTAGGGTATGCTCCAGCTTTCTCCAACTTTCCCTCTTTTTCTCCTTCACTGTAGCTCCCCTGCTTCCCTTTTACTGCTCAGCTTCTTCTAATTCCAAGCCCCTTTCACTTGATCGACCCCCCTTACCATCTAACTTTCCTCTCTGTACTGCCACGCTGAACCCCTATATCTCTCTCTCTCACAGACCTCCTTGCATTCTCTTAGTCCTCCAGTGTCCTTCAGCCTCCTTGCTCTTAGCTTTTTCTCCATCTCCATCAGTCCCTCAGTCAGTGTACTTTTAGAATTTTGGGACTCTAAATTTGGGAAAATGTGTATAATGAATTAACCATAGAATGCTGTTCTACTCTCTTTTATAAAATAAAAAAAAATATATAAAAGAAGAAATTTAACAGTGGATAAATAGCTGCATATACCAAAGTGTAACCATATACATACATATGTGTATACATACTTATATATGCACAAAAAAAATAAATAAATAAATAAGGATGTATGTATGTATGTATTTTTGAGTTTCTGTCTATGGTTTCATTAGTATAAGAAAAAAATCAGTGATGAAACTCCCCTCTCATTACTAATGTCTTAGTGTACTCAGGCAAAACTCTAATATTGTAAATTGCAAAGTTAGAGTATTTGCAATTTAGAATATTAGGGTTTTACCTGAGTACACTAAGAAATTAAATGATAGAAGATGATTAACTAAGCTTTCAAGTTATTCAATTTGAGGTGCTAACAGAATCCAGGGGGACATGTCTAATAGACATCTTTAGAAATAGACCCAGAATTTAGAGGGAAAACCAGCAATGAATATATATATTACCAGGCATAATTTTACCTCATTCTCTCAGGGCCAGGTAGTTATATTGCCCCTCAGGGTTCCAGAGTACTTTTTTTCTCTGTTTTTCCTTTCTCTATCATTTTTCAGGGGCTTACTGGTTGTACCCTCTACCAGCCCCCCTTATTAGAAGGCTGAGATTAAAACCCTAATCCCATTTGTTCACAACACCAGGTAGAAAAAAAAGGTTTATTTATTTAACAGATATACAAATAATAAATAAATAAATGTCTCTTCCCCTAGTACTATGGGGGAAACAGCCCTATCTCTCAATATCCTCAATCTCTTGGAGAATATACTCATAATTACTCTCACTACCTAGCTATCATCCCAACAAGTCTAGGTTCCAATATATCACTCTTGGATGAGTCTTCATTTCCACTTTCATAGACATGGGTCAAAAAATCACTTTTGAAAATCTCTCCTTGCTCCTTTGGGGACTTATGCTAAGCTGGAAGCAACAATTGTCTTTGATCTCAATGTCCATGTTTGTTTGGCTCTTTCTTCTGACCAAGTCAGAAAGTCAATTTTTTTTTCACTTAGAACATAAAAGAATTAATAGAAAGGACAAGGAGGCCCTGTTTCTTGGTGGACACATGTTCCCAGAGGGAAAGGATGTTTCTGTGGCCTTTCTTCTTACAAGTTTTCTCATAGGATGCCATCATCCTACAGGAGCATACCTGAAAATAATGAGGCAAAGAGGGCAAAAAGGAAGTAACCAAAGGAGACAGGGCTTTTCAAAATTCTTCAAAGCCACTTACTGAGTTTCCCATTCATCATGTGGTTAGCTGATCAGAACTAGTTACTGAATGTCCCAGTATGCTCTAGGAACTTCCTGTACATGTATCTCCAAAAAATAGTTTCCTAATATTTTCCACAAACCATTCATCTCTTGTATCTTCATAGAATAATACTGGCCCAGTTTATCTGAAGATGAGTCAGACTGCCATTACAAATAGATATGGTAGTCAGGTGCACAGTGATGATTACTAAAGCTATGAAATTGGATGTGATTAGCCATGGAGAAAATGTAGAGGGTAGGGACTTGAGAGCAATTCATACTTATTGGTGGGGGAAAGGCAATGTACTAAATTATTATGAAAAAGAGGAATAAGCAGACAGGTTACTTAGGAAAACCAAGGAGAATAACATTATGGCAACCAATGGGGGTGGGGAGGTGCAGAACAGTGACTTAAAAAAAGAAATGATTGTTTAGCCATTTAAATACTGCAGAAAAACCATTTACCAATGAGAAAAGGTAATTTGTAACAAACAAAAGGTTATTGATGCCATTGTAGACAGTTTCAATAAACTAGTAGGATTGGTCATCATGCAAGGGGATGATAAGGATTTTTTTTTATTTTAAGAAAAATCTAACATATGAACTTTTTTATTTGGTCAAACTAAACTGGACAACATCTAGGGGGAAGAATCATGCTTATATATGACTTTACAACAGTATTGCTTAAATAATCATTTACATTAATGCATTTTGTTAGGATAGGTTAGAGACTTCTTGAATATATGGGGCAGGGTTGGTGAGAGGGAAGGAAGTCTGTATCAGATTGAAAACCTGCTTAGGGTAGTAGATAGTGATTTTTTTTCCAGGGCAATCAGGGTTAAGTGACTTTCCTAGGGTTACACAGCTAGTAAGTGTCAAGTTTCTGAGGCTGGATTTGACCTCAGGTCCTCCTGAATTCAGGGCTGGTGCTTTATCCACTGGATGACCTAGATGCCCTCAGTGATTTGTTTTTTATGGGTTTTAGGAAAACCTGAGTTCAAATCCTGTTTCTACCACATATTAAGTATGTAACCCAGGGGAAATCACAACATTTTATTACCCCACATAACTCTTTAAGACTATAAATAGCGAATCAGATATCAATATAAATTGACAAAGGGGTATTGCTCCCTTGGAATTTACCGAATCAATGCTATTACAAATCCTGCATATATGTGTATTGATATATACATTGTGTGTGTGTGTGTGTGTGTATATATACACACACACACACACACACACATATATATTGATATATAAATATGTATATGGAAAAGTTTAAGATGTTACATATTTGGCACTTAGCTAGGGGAGAAATTGGTAGAAAGTATTTTTAACAAATTCAATAGAAAGGTAGTATATTTTAAATGGATTTGGCATGTATGTTATATCTATTTAATGTTTGTCTAGAAGGATTCCATATGAAAAATCAAAGTTCGCTCCTCTCCCCCCAAAATGAGTTGGCCTTTATGAGAACCAGATCTAACAAAATGGTACAAACTGTACAAGAGAAACAGGAGATGAGTGTGCATTAAGATAGGTTGTGGGTTTTCTCATAAAGGGGTTCTCTATGCTCCAAGACAAGCTCATTTGTTAATGGCCTCATCATAATCTGGCAATAGGTTTGGGAAAGAAGAGAAGATACCAGTGTATATTTATGAGAGGAATTTGGGAAATGATAGCATTTCTGTGAATACATTTAGAATTCTTTTTGATTTTGGCATATATCTTCACCCTCTCCCTCAATGAACCTCACACTAAGTGAAAGCTGTACTCAATTTTTATGTCAAAAAGTATCCAAATTGTTTTGTAACTCCAGGACTCATAAGTGCAGAGGAAGTGATGGTGAGGAAATCTAGTACATTAAAAATCTAGGTATTTGGTTTATACAATTGATTTTATATATATTAGTAATGTATGTACTGTGTAAAATAAGGTACACTTGTAGTAATGAAAAATCAAGCTAATCTAGCAACCTGATTTTTCATTGGCCTTGAAAATGTAGGCTTTTAAAACTCATTGCAATGCCTATTCTACAAATTTTATTCTTTTATTTTATTTTTCACATTCAATATTGTATGCCTAGTGTTAACCTGGAAATTAAGGGAACAATCAATAGAGGAGAAAATAAGGTCTTTAATCTGAACAGAGGAACTATATTTCCTTGTATCACAAAACAAGATGCTAAGAATACCCAAAGATGTGAACTGAGGACAGGGTTTATATAGGGTAATAGAACAAAGGGAACTAAAAGATTGCTCTAGAGTCAAGTATAGAAACTACTTAACTCTCAATAGAAACTACTTAATGTAAATGGATCCTTCTACATAATAACATAAAGTCCTGAGAGTAAGGTGGGGAATCATTGGGAGGGGATAGTTTGTATGGGGGAGATCCATAAAACAAATCGTGTCTGGAATTGACAAAGATTGGTTAGTCACAGGCAATTCAGAGGCCTGGGAAAGGGGAGTAGGTGGGGATCAGTTAGTTCTCAGTAAATTGGGGTTATCACTAGAGGATGTGAATATGAATATAAAATAGCATTTTCTTAAAAAAAGATGGTCATAGTATAATTGAATACCAATAATTATGATATTTATGGACATCTAACAAGAACACTAGCTTTGTATTTTATTTTTGGGGGACTTCACAGATTATCTTTTATTTTTAATTTTCTTGAAACATAGAAAACCTCTGAAAATGTTATTACAGATGTTATTTCTCAATATGGAAGGTACATTTTGGCAAACGATCTTCTCCTTCAATAGGTTGTTTCCACTGAAGTTTCCTGGAGAAATAGATCTTGCTTTTCCACAAAGCAGCCAAATTGTTATTTATAAATGTTATTCCAAATACAGAGATATTTTCTAAAAATTCTTGTAAAAATTTAACCTTCGACTCACTTAACTTTTACTTGTAATTGTTTCTTGCTTTTCTGATTTATTTCAAGAAAAACAAATAAAGAAAGCATTACTTTTGCTTTTCTCTTTCTCCAGTTACTCCTTTTGAGAGCTCAGGCATTCTTTTGGCTTCAACTATCACCGCTATGATGAGTATCTAGACTTGTCCTTTAACCTCATTTGTAGTCTTCCTTCTCTCTCTCCCCCAGCTTCCTATAGTCAAGCTTTATTTAAAAGCTCACAAAAATTGAAGACATAACATGTTTTTATGTTTGTGGCATAGCACACAATATGATTTTAAAAATAGAACATTAAGACAGATTTATTCACACTTGAATGTTTATTTTTTGGGATGATTTTGCTGCTCATGTAGTGTCATCAATTATTCTTTCTGCTCCTAAATCTTTTATTTACCCCCCTGCTATTACAGTAAATGTGCAGATCACTTATTTTTCCTCTACATAAAGGCATAAAATCTTATCCTAATATTTTATTCCCACAGCGTGATTTCTTTTTTTAAATATGTATTTTGTTTTCTCCTTTCTTTATTTTATTCTACCACATTAATTCCTCTTAAATGCTGCAAAGTCTTGATCAACAACAACAACAAAAATTATTAATCACATACTATATTCTAGTCATGTGGTAAGGTACTGAAGATACAAAACCAAAACAAAAACAGTACCTGTTCTCAAGAAGCTTACATACTATGAATTTTACAAATTCTAAGAGTCGAGTATTTGTTTGAAATCTTGATAGATTATTGTTGAAATGGCAATCACTTTTACAGAATAATGTCTTTCTAAACAATTCTACTTTGGAGTGTTGGTGATATTAAATTTGAAAAAAAAACTTTTGAAAAGATTCACAAAAATTCAAAAAGTACTTTATGGGTCATTTTGTATTATTTTTCTTGTTTTCTTTGAGAAAAATAAAGGAAACAAGGAAACATTTTAAAACTCAAAAAATTGTGACAGCAAATTATTTCCAAATGAAATACTCCATGGCAAAAGTATTTCTGTTTTCTTTTCATTTTAAGAAAATAAATTAATTTTTTTTCCAACTTTGTTTTTAACATCACAATTGCACCTCCATGTACCAACCCAAAACTAATAGTACTCTTCAATTACAAAACAAACAAAAATAGCTAAATGAAAATTCCACAGCTTGGAAGTAAACTAACATAGGATATAAAACTCTATCAACATGGCAGTGGACAATAGTTGTAGAATATTACATCATTCATTTGGAACCAACATTGATCATTGCTTTTGATTTAAAATCTGTTCTCTTTTGGTATGGCCTTCATTTCTATTACTGGAACTGTGTTATTTTACCCTCTTGATGCTACTTTCTTTGCTCTGCAGCATTTCATAAAAATGTTTTCCAATTTTTTATGAATTCCCCATATCCACTAATTCTTGTATTATGATAACATTAGATTATATTATTATTCTGAACATTGTTCAACCACTCAAGACTTTGTTTTTTTCATACCACAAAAAAGTATTTATCTTATTAATTTTACAAATATGTGACTTTTCTGTACTTGACTTCCTTAGCCATATGTGCCTAGTAGTAAGATCCCTGAATCAAAGGATAGCACCATTAGCTACAATTTTAAGAGAATTTCAAATCACTTTCCAGAATGGTTGGCCCAAGTTGCATTTCCACCAATAGTATATTTGTGGTTTTTTTCTTTTTTCATTTCCTTATTCAATCTAACATCTTTCAATAATCTATCATTGCTAAAATACTATGTGTGAGGTGAAAGCTGATATTTGATTTCTTTTCATTTCTCTTTGTATAAGTCATTTACAGTGTTTTGCCATATGGTGATTAATAATTTGCATTTCTTCTTTTGTAAATTATTCATGCTATTTGGCCACCTATCTGATTTGGTATGATATCTAATCTTCTGTATTTGTAGCAATTTCCTAAATATTGTGGATATCAGTCAGAAATTTTTGGTGTAAGATTTATTTTTCATATGTATAATTTAGAACCCTACAAGACAAAAATATTACACACCATTTGATGTGCTAAACTCCCACTTCAATTATAGATTTCTTATTTATCTTTTTATTCCTTTTTGGAGGACTTTTCTGAGTTGGTTGGTCTGTTCAATAAAAATTTATTAACAGAGAGAATCAAAGATCTTTTCTAAGAGGCACCAAAGATAGATAGATAGATATAGATAGATATAGATATAGATATAGATATAGATATAGATATAGATATAGATATAGATATAGATATAGATATAGATATAGATATAGATATAGATATAGATATAGATATAGATATAGATATAGATATAGATATAGATATAGATATAGATATAGATATAGATATAGATATAGATATAGATGTAGATGTAGATATAGATATAGATATAGATATAGATATAGATATAGATATAGATATAGATATAGATATATAGACATAGATATAGATATATGTATATACATATATACATATATATATATATATATAGAGAGAGAGAGAGAGAGAGAGAGAGAGAGAGAGAGAGAGTCAGAGACACAGAGAGAGACACACAAAGAGATACATATAAAGATAGATATGTAGTTAGATGGTAGCTATACAGACAGGATAGATGACAGAAGGGTGATCAAGATTAGATATATAGGTTTATCTAGATCTGGATATATTTCTGTGTATATACACACATGCATATACATAAAACAAACAATAAACACTCTACTTTTGGAAAAGGGAGTATGTCATGGGAAACATTCAATGTATAATGTAAAAGGTGGTACCTGAATTAAAATATTAAAACTCAGAGATATAAGAGGTAGTGATAAAGAAAGAGTGCATCCCCAACATGGCAAATAGTTGATGAAAAGATAATTTTTAGGAGCTTCACTTTCCAAGTTAGGAATTCCAGAGTGAATTTAGCTCCTCCCAGTCTCCACCTACCCATTTTGAGGCAAGCACATCATTCCTTTTACCTATTTCCTCCAACCTAACTGTTCTCAATGCTAGGTGCCCCCCAAGAATTTCCCTTCTCTTAGGGGAGGTTACTATTTTTAGAAGCATGTCTAGAGGAATATAAAAAATATTCCCTCCAAATATGCCCTCCAAAGTACCCAATGTATGCCCTTCTCTGGCTGTAGGGGAAATTTTTATAATTTGATGTCACTGAAAAAAAGTCATTATCTAGTAGCCAACCTTCTTGAAATAATTTTAAACAGATATCCCCCATCCCCATTTTATAGATGTGCCTATTTAATTCTAGTACATATGATTTCCTAATGGTGAAATGCTCTATTCACAGCAGGGTCAGAGATGAAATTTAAACCCACATCTTTCTAAATTCTTCTCACTACACCACACTATGTCTATAATGACTGAAATTTCAAGAATGTTGTAGTATGGGGGGCAGCTAGATGGCAGAGTGGATAGAGCACCGGCCCTGGAGTCAGGAGTACCTGAGTTCAAATGAGTTCAAATCCGGCCTCAGACACTTAACACTTACTAGCTGTGTGACCTTGGGCAAGTTTTAACCCCAATTGCATCACTAAAAGAAAAAAATGTTGTAGTATGGATATATTTTAAGAAATATTTTACATTTTCTTTTTTCTTTTTGACTGAAATAATTAATTTGTAACTCATTAAGAGTGATATTTTAATAGTTATTTTAAAATTATTAATTTAAATAATTTTGGTCCCACTCCATTTATGTTTTGCTATATATGAGGAGTTTGAGAATCAGGGTGCCACCCCCCTGCTGGGAAAGACATTGTGAGAATCAGGGCATGGCTCCCCTGAGGAGAAAGGACGTAACTAGCATCTGGAACCTTTCTGGTGTCAGGAAGATACATCTATTCACAGAAGGAGAAAATTCTCCAAGCAGCCAAAAGAAGCAATTTAAATATCATGGAGACACAGTCAGGATTACACAGGACCTGGCAGCTTCAACATTAAAGGGTTGCAAGGCTTGGAATATGATATTCTAGAAGGCAAAGGAGCTTGGATTGCAACCAAAAATGAACTGCCCAGGAAAACTGATCATTTTCTTTCAAGGGAAAAGATGGAGATTCAATGAAATAGGGGACTTTCAAGGTTTCCTGATGAAAAAACCAGAACTGGATAGAAAATTTTATCTTAACATACAAGACTCAAGGGAAGTTTTAAAAAGGTAAATGGGGGAAAAAATTATTCAATATGGTTAAATTATTTACATCCTTACGTGGGAAGATAATACATGTAACTCTTTTTTTGTTTTGTTTTGTTTTTGTTTTTTGTGGGGCAATGGGGGTTAAGTGACTTGCCTGGGGTCACACAGCTAGTAAGTGTCAAGTGTCCAAGGTCGGATTTGAACTCAGGTACTCCTGAATCCAGGGCTGGTGCTTTATCCACTGCACCACCTAGCTGCCCCCAATACATATAACTCTTGAGAACTGTATCTTTATTTGGGCAGACAGAAGGATTATGCACAGAAGCTATAAATATAATTTGTCTTTGATGTGATGATATAAAGAAAATTAAGGCATAAAAAAGGAGTTAATGGGGAGAAGAGGAATGGGGAGGTGGAATAGGGTTAATTACATCATAGGAAGAGGTACAAAAAACCTATTATAATAGAGGGAAAGAAGGAAGGGGTTAGTATTGTATCAAACTTACTTTCATCAGATTTGATTCAAATAAAGAATAACATATATGTTGATTTGAATGAAGACATTTAGCTTATTTTTAGGGAAGTAAAAGGGTAAGGGGAAAAGGGGATCAGTGAGAGAAGGGAGGGCAGAAGCAGAGGAGAAAAGGGTAAAGAAAAGGGAGGGGGGCTAATAAAAGGGAGGGCAGATTGGGGGAGGCAGGGGTAAGAAGCAAAACATTGGTGAGGAGGAATACAGTGAAAGAAGGGGGGAAAAGTAAAAGATTCTAAATGGAATGGACAGAAATAGACAGTAATAATAAATGGGAATGTGAATGGGATGAATGCTGACATAAAACAGAAGCAAATAGCAGAGTGGATTAAAAATCAGAATCCTACAATATGCTGTTAACAAGAAACACATTTGAAGTAGTTATACACAAAGAGTAAAGGTAAGAGTTTGGAGCAGAATATATTATACTTCAGATGAAGTCTGAAGTATAATATATTCTGAAGTCAGATGAAGCAGGGGTAGCCATCCTTATCTCAGACAAAGCAAAGGCAAAAATAGATCTCATTAAAAGAGATAAGGAAGGAAACTACATCTTGATAAAAGGTACTATAGATAATGAAGTAATATCAATATAAAATTTTCTTCCTCCCTCCTTCCCTATGCCCCCTTAAGAATGCAAGTGATTCAGGGGCAGAACAAAGATGGCAGGGGAAAGACATTAAAAACACAGAGCTCCTGACGCAATTACCCCCCAAACAGAAATAAAACAACCCCTGAAGCAGCAATGCCCACAAAAAGACAGACTTAGATTATTTTACAGCCAAAGACAGATTACAGAGGGCCATGCTGGGCTGCTAGAAGAGTCCAACCCCATGATCAAGCTCACACAGTCCCCAGGCAGGATGCACCAGAGAAACTTACCCCTAAGCCTGCAAATCACCTCCAGAGCCAGTGTCTTCTGGAACAAAGCTTAGGTGAAAGGGCTGAATGGCTGGCTGGGGGGGGGGCAGTGGGTGTGGAAGACACAGGGGTGTCTTCGGGACCTAAGAAGGAATTCAGCTATCCCACCCCATGCAGGGAACCAGGAAGAAATCTTGAGCAGAAGGAAGCCCAGGTTGGAGAGGGGTGCAGGCTTATCCAGAGATAATAACCATAACACACAAAGTGCTGCTGGATGGTTAATTAGCAAGTTATCTTGAGGTTATCTTCAGACCAGAGAACAGGCCAGGCAAAAGAGAAAAACCTGCTCTCGCTCAAACCAAATCACATGAGATGCTCTGAAGCTTGTGACAGTGTAGCTTGGAAGTAGTGCCCCATTGTAAGAGGGAGTTAAAAGTCAAGTAAAAGATGGCAAGATGAGCAAGCAAAGAAAGATGAGAATTATCAAAAGTTTCTTTAGGAACCAGGAAGATTGAAGTGCACACTCAGAAGAGGAATGCAACCTCAGGGCCCCTACAGCCAAAGCTTCCCAGAAAAATATGACTTTGTCTCAGGCCATGGAAGCACTTAAAAGGGACTTTGAAGGGAAAGTAGGAGAGATAGAAGGAAGATTTAGAGAGGTAGAGGAAAGAATGGAAAAAGAAATGAGAGCGATGCAGTAGTCATGAGAAAAAAAGGCAACAGCTTGAAAAGCCAAATAGAAAAGGAGGTAGAAAAGCTCTCAGAAGAAAAAAAATTGCCTAAGAATTAGGATTGAACAAATGGAAGCTAGTGAATTTATGAGTACCAAGAGCAAATCCAATTGAATACAGAAAGAGAGGGTAATACGAAATATCTCCCTGGAAAAACAGCTGACCTGGAGATATTTCATATTACCCTCTCCTTCTTTATTCAAGAGAGATAATTTGAAAATAATTGAAATACCTGAAAACCATGACCACAATAAGAGTTTAGGCAGCATCTTCTAAAAATTTGTCAGGGAATATTGCCATGATATTTTAGAAGCAGAAGGTAAAAGAGAAATGCAAAAAATCCACCAATCACTTCCTGAAAGAGATCCCAAAAATAAAACTTCTAGGAATATTATAGCCAAATTCCAGAGATCCTAGGACAAGGAGAAATTATTGCAAACAGCTAGAAGAAAGGAATTCAAATACTGTGAAACTACAGTTAGGGATAAAATAAGATTTAGCAGCATCAATATTAAAGAACTGCAAGGCATGGAATATGATATTCCAGAGGGCAAAGGAACTGGGACTTCAGCCAAAAATCACCTACCCTGCAAATCTTTCAGAGGAAAGAAATGAGACTACAATGACAAAGAGAACTTTCAGTCATTTGTAATGAAAAGACCTGAACTGAATAGAAAATTTGACTTTCAAATAAAAGACCTTAGACAAGCATAAAAAGGTAAACAGGAAAAATAAGTCATGAGGGATATTAAAAGATTAAAATGTTCTCATTCCTACATGGGAAGATAATACTTCTAACTCATAAGATCTTTTTTAGCATTAGGGCAGCTGAAAGGAATACACTTACACAGAGAACACAGCTCTGAACTGAATATGAAGGGATGATATCTGTAACTCATTCATTTTTTGTTTATGCTTGTTTTGTTGTGGGGCAGGCAGGTTGGGGTGGCATATTTCTGGGGCCAGATTTGCGTGTGAGGCCTCCTGGGTCCCGGGCTGGTGCTTTGTCCAATGTGCCACCTAACTAACCCATGATGACATCTTTAAAATAAAGTTAAGGGGTTAGAGAAATGGACTGGAAGAAAGGGAATGGGGGAGGTAGACTGGGGAAAAGTAGGTCACATTAAAGAAACAAGAAAAAGCTTATAGAGGGGAGGGGAAGAGGGGAAGGAGTGTGGGAGTGAGTGAACTTTATTATCATCAGAATTGGTTCAAAGAAAGAATAACATACATACTGAAGTGGGTATAGTAATATATTTTGCCCTGCGGGAAAGTGGGAGGGGAAGAGATGGGAGAATGCCAAGGAAGGGAGGGCAGATTGGGGGAGGGAACAATAAAAAGCAAAACACTTTTGAGGAAGATGAAGATGTTCTGCATAACAGCACATGTATGACATATTGAATTGCTTGATTTCATAGGGATGGTTGAGGAGGGAGGGAGGAAGAAAACTTAAAACACAAGAATTATTTCAAAGACCTTAATCTCAACAGAGTGAGCTCAAGAGGTTAGGACATTCACACCTAATTGGGGGGAGCAATCTATCTAACCCTGCAGGAAAGTAGGAGGGGAAGAAGATAAGGAGGGAAGGATGAAAGAAGAGAGGGTGGAGCTGGGGAGGGGGCAGTCAGAAGCAAAACACTTTTGAGGAGGAATAGGGTAAAGGAAGATAGAAAATAGAGTCAATATCATGGGAAGGGAATAGGATGGAGGGAAATAGTTATGATGATTGATTATAATGACAAAATTTATAGTACCTACTTTGCTGGGCTATTGTGAATTAAATTCTTTGTCAAGTTTAAGGTACTATATAAAAGTTATGGTGAACAGGATGCTATCAGAAAAAACCTGGAAAGACCTATATGACCTGAAGCAGAGTGAAATGTACTGTATATAAAACAAAAGCAATAGTATAAGATGATCTGCTGGGAAGCACGTGGTTATTCTCAGCAATGCAATGACCCAATATAACTCTGAAGGACTTATGAAAATTGCACTCCATTTATATAGAAAGAACTGATGGTATTTGAAAACAGATTGAAGCAAAAATATTTTTGACAGGTCCTTAATCTGAAATTTTGTTTTTATCTGTTTTCTCTCACAACCTAGCTAATGTAGAGATATTTTCCATGACTACTCATGTATAACTTATATTGAATTGCTTGTGTTCTTGGGTGTAGGGGGGTGGGAAGGGAGGGAGGAAGAGAAGTTGCAAGACAAAGTTTTAAAAAATTGATGTTAAAATTTGTTTTTGCATGTAATTTGGAAATTAAAATTCTAAACAGAAAAAAAATGTGGATTTGATTAGATGGCCTCTGAGATCCCTTCTATATCTTGATCCATGAACCACTGGCTTAGTAAGAATTTTTTTAAAAGCATGTCTTGATTATTTTGCATACAATAATGGCTAACATTGATATTACATTTTTATTATTATCTCATTCAATCCTCACAATACATCAGTGAGGTTTATACACAAAAATAGGTACCAGTCTAATGAGGAAACAAGCTCAGAGAAATTAAGTGAGTATGGGCACACACCTAATAAGACCTCAAGCCAGTAATTCAAACCCATATTTTTCCTTGACGTTAGGGTTAGTGCTGTTTCAAGTATTTTATGTTCTCTCTCTAATAAGAGATGGAAACCTAATCAATAATTCAAGAAGACAAAACAATCTGAAAGCAAAGACTAGTTAGCAACTGCATAGCAAGAGCCAAAAGAAATTAGGCAAATCATACATGACAAAAACATTATTACTGAGTGTGTTTAACTTTAGCCTCCTCATTTCAAATTTTTTTCATAATTTTAGGTGCCTTTAGGCTATTTTCAGACTTTACTTATCCCTCTTTTCAATTTCAGGTGTGTAGAATTAGGGAAAAAAATTTAGAAATTGCCTAGTTACTGTCAAGTAACATAAATTTTCTTCCCTATTTGTTGTATTCATCCATATTTTACTCCTCTCATACACACAACCCCTCCCACACATAGACCTCTAGCTCAGGATGTTCAGATAATGTGGGAAAATTGATAAAACTCCTATGCTTTGAGGTGTATTTTCTTGTTTACTTCTTTTGTTTATGTAGCATGGTATTCAGCATTCTCTCTTCAGAGAGAATTGTGTAAACTTCTTTCAGAGACAAAAGAAAAATTTTCATAGAATTAAAGGTCATTGCACTGAAAAATCCTTTATCTGAGTGAAGAGCACTATTTGGCAAGAATGTGAAACTCCTTGTGGCTTTGTGAACCACTAGACATTTGACCAATTAAAGATATTGATGTGATGTAGACAGTCAAATAATAGAATTTTATAAATAAATAAAATTATGTATATATATGTATATAATATATATAACATAGTAGGATATATACTATATAATAGGTATATGTATGTGTATATATATATATAAATATAAAGCACTTTCATATATATTATGTCAATTTTTCTTACAATAGCTCCATGAGAGAGTTGTATTATTTTATAGATTTAAAAAAAAAAACTAAAAAAAGAGAACTTTTCAGAATGAGTAGAGATCTCAGATACCATCTAGACCAAAATGAACTTGAATAGAAGGTCTCTCTCCAATAAGCCTGAGAAAGGATGATCTAGCCTTGAAGCTTTCTAGTGAGGGGAAACCACCAACAATCTCTCAAGATAAGTCTTCCCATTTCTAGATAGTCCTGACCATTAGAAAGAATTTTTTTTTAATTTCTTCCCTTACATTAAACGGAAATCTTTCTCTACTATCATTTTTAATTAATCTTCTGGGACTAATCAGAACATATTTAATTTTGTTTCCATATGTCATTTCTTCAAATAACCTAAGGCAGATATCATGGTCCCTGTAAACTTTATCATTTCCATCTAAAAATGTTACTTCATCTGACCTTAATATGGCATGCTATTCAGGCCTTTTACTATTCTGGTTTCCTCTCCCAAATTCTTTTAATATCCTTCCCAAAATGTGGTGCTCAGAAGCAAACAAAATGCATGGTATAAGTCCTGTGTATTATGCCTTTCAATGTAACCTAGGATCAAATTAATTTTCTTGCCCATCATATGACAATTGTTACTCAAATTGCCATTTAGCATAGTAAAACAATCAGATCAGTTTTTCAGAAAAAATATGTTATTTAGCCAGCCTCTGATATTATATTTGTGTTGTTGATTTTTGAACCCAAGCATATGATTTTACATTTATCCCTATTAAATTTAACCTTATTAGATTTGGACCAATCTCCAAGCTATATCGATATTTTTGGATTCTGTTGCTCTCCTCAAATGTACTACTTATACTTTCCCAGATTTGTGGCAACTAGAAATTTATTCTTTGTTCCACATATAACTTTATCTAAGTTATTAATAAAAATGTCAAAGAAGATAGTGACAAGTACATATCCCTGAATCATTTAACTGGATGCCTCTTTCAAATTTTAATCAAATAATGATCATACTTTCCACACTATTTTCAGTCTATATCCATCTTTCTTTTGCTCAAGGATAACATGTATGATTTTGTTAAATACTTGAGTAAATCTAGATAAACTATGTCTGCAGCATTATCACAATCTCATTTTAATTTTAAAATTTTAATTTAATTTAAAATTTTAATCTAATTTTATCACTATCATCATCAAAATAAGTATAATAAGCACTTTTATAATGATTTAGTGTTCACAAAGAGCTTTACACATATATCGTTTGTTACGAATAATGAATCAAAGAGGTAGGTCCTTTCATTATCCCAATTTTACTGATGAGGAAACTGAGGCTGACAGAAGTTAAGCAACTTGTCCAAGGTCGCACAGCTTGTAAGTGTCTGAGTCAGGATTTGATTTCAGGTCTTCTTGACTCCAAATTCGGCACTCTATTCATTGGGCAATCTAACTACCTTAGATTACTCCTGCATGAGATAATGCAGTTTTACTGATTCTAATAATTTATTTTCCTAGATTTTTACCATTCATCCCTTTAAAATATATTTGAGAATTTTCTTAGTATCTGAGGTCAAGTACATTGTCCTATAGATTTTATATTCCTTCATTCATGTAAAATCAGGAAAATATCTTCCAGAGCTTGTCTATCTTTCCAAGATTACATGGCTAGTATGTTGTAGAGCCAGAACTTTGCTTTCTTTTTTTCTTTTTCTTTTCTTTTCCTTCCTTTTCTTTTCTTTTCTTTTCTTTTCTTTTCTTTTCTTTTCTTTTCTTTTCTTTTCTTTTCTTTTCTTTCCTTTCCTTTCCTTTCCTTTCCTTTCCTTTCCTTTCCTTTCCTTTCCTTTCCTTTCCTTTCCTTTCCTTTCCTTTCCTTTCCTTTCCTTTCCTTTCCTTTCCTTTCCTTTCCTTTCCTTTCCTTTCCTTTTCTTTTCTTTCCTTTTCTTTTCTTTTCTTTTCTTTTCTTTTCTTTTTTTTTTTTGCAGAATAATGAGGGTTATGTGACTTGCCTGGGATCACACAGCTAGTAAATGTCAAGGGTCTGAGGCCAAATTTGAACTCAGATCCTCCTGAATCCAGGGCCAGCGCTTTATCCACTGTGCCACCTAGCTGCCCCTTTAACCAGATTTTCTGTAAAGAAGTCCACTATTAAACTAAAGTACTCTAAAAATATGTTTTCTGCTGCTTGACTTTTCATTTTCTACCTCTTTCCATCACATATCATTTGAGCTTGTTACTTTGACAATTCTTTTTATTGACATAAAGGGAATCAAATCAAAACAAAACAACAACTATTCTGGAGGTAATGATATGAGATGTATCAAATAAATGGAGGTACCTATAACAACATTTTCAGGAGTAGAAACCAGACTTTGTAAATCACTCTCTGCACGTTTTCAATGTAATTTTTTGGGGGATTGCTTTCAGAGGTCTCTTTGACTACATAAAAACTAACAAACCCCACAGATGTCTGAAGTACTACTAGCCCTTCTTTCACATAGCAAGGTGCAATAAATTTATTTATTACAATAAATGCCACCAATACATGTAATTAGATACAATATTTAAAATACTCTTGTTCTTTTAGAGCTTTAAAAGCAATGCATTGAAATTTGTGATAGCAATGAAATGGAAACAAAGTAAAAGTCCATCAAATGGGGAATAGATGATGGAATATTAATATGCTAGAAAAATATGAATATGGCAAATACAGAGAAATATGGGAAGACGTACACTGGTACAGAGTTAAGTAAATGAAAACAGGAAAATAACATATGACTATATGTATATAAATGGAAAGAACATCAAATAAAAATGCATGTTATATAATTATGTTGACAAAATATAATCCAAAGGAAGAGATGAGAAAATCTATCTCCCTCCTTTCTTTGTAGAATGGAAGGCTATGAATGTGGAATAATGCATGTATTGGAAGAATCAGTTGTTTTTTTCTGTTCATTTTGATGAATTGCTTTTTCCCCTCTTGTTATTTATTCTTTGTTATAAGAGATGGCTTCATGGGTAGAGGGGGAGGAAAATATATTGTTTTTTTTAAACAAGGGGGATTTAAATTATAAGTAAAATAAAAATATTATGCCCCCTCCCTGCAATAAAAAGAACAGTGTTCAGATTGTGTTGCTCTTGTATAACACAGTTTCAAAATGTGCTTTGTATATATTTCTCAGATTATGGGATTATAGTGTTTTTGTTTGCCTTTGCATGTCTGCAAGTGGTCACATGACCACAGCAATAGTAAAGTAAATAACAATGATCTATTGGCATTTTAGGGCTTGGTATTCATAAATCCTGTGGTTATGGATGCTTTCATTTTAAAAGGATTATACATATAGGAATCAAAAATCTAATGCAATATTGAGTGATTTGAACTGCAGGTCGGCTACCTTCCAAAAACTCCAACTACAGCATATGTTTATTTGCAGCCTTTGTTGTCTAATGCATACCAGCTCTTAGTCCCAAACCACCTAACCTAATGTGTAGTAGCATGATCCAGCAACCTAAATTTTGCGCATTGCTGTGATGTCTGCATCTCTACTGAAGGATTTTTATAAGTCATTATGACTTATGGCAATTAAAAAAAGAAGCCTTATTCTTATCCTCTCTTTTCTTGATTTTCTGAATACATAATAACTGAAAAGCAAAGTATCATTTATTTGATTCAGGAATTCTATATACTTGTACTCCCCATTCATAAAATAGTGAAGATATTTTTATTTCAGCATTGTTACAAGTTTTGAAGCAGGTATCTCAATGCCACCCCAAAGCTGTGATATTTACCTCTTCAGTCATGACTATTTTAGACAAGAATGATATAGAGATTTGCATTTCAGGGTAAGGCATGCTAACACCAAACTAAAAGGCTGCAGCTCACTTTAATTTACAGCTTAATAACTATTGTGGATGCACTTTTAAATGTGCAATATCATTAAAAAACTATTGCCATTATTTAGCGTGACATATTGAACTTCTTTGGAGAAAACGCCCTAGCAGTACACAGCATAAAACATTTAGCATTCTGCTAATTCTTCTAATTTTGCACCCAAAGTATGTTTGAAAGCCAAGCTTTTTCTCAGAAAGACACTTGCAAATTATCATAAAAGTGCTAATGCTTCTGGAAATTAGTCTTGAAGGGAAAAAAAAGAGGTTCTTATACAATATGTTCATTTCCCTATTTTTCAGCGGCTCTTTAAGAAACCACAAATAATAAGATACTTCAATCCTTTATGTATTTTCATGCTTTTACTCCAAGACATAATGCACAGATTTTTCAGATACCTCAGACAAATGCAGTGTAAGTAGACAAGCCAAAGGAGGGGTATAATAAATTAGTCATTGATGATTTTGCTGTGTTGTATATAAAATTGAATTGGTGCTCCAAGTCTCATCTTATAATTTTAGCTATTGAATCATTTAAAAATTCATGCTATTTAATAACTCAGGAAATTTTAATTAAAAATGAACCCAGCCAGAGATCTATTTTTAGCCATAGCTTTTCTACCTCATTCTCCTGTTTATTTTATATTTTTATAGACAAAAATGTTCATCATCATGCAACAAAATATTTAAAGAAGTGTTTCTTTAAAAACAAAAAGAAAGTAATAACTTTTTAAAATTGCTAATTCATTATATCATAGCATAATTTCCTATTGCCTATAATATAATGTTTATGAAACATTTGCAATATAAAACAGGAAATTAAGCTTGAAACAAGTAGAAAGAAATATGGCTGACTACATCTGCCTCTCCTCACACCCCACACCCAGGATTATAAGATATTTTTGAAGAGTTGGGATAACTACCTAATGCTATTGGCTGAAGCCCACATTTCAGTGTGTTCTTCCCAATTTTAACTTCTAGTAATTATTTCCCAGTTTCCAATTATCAATTATCTATTTTAAAAGGGCTGTTTACTGCGAAGATCTAGGAAGACTATTAAGCTACAAAGCATTTTCCTCTTGTCCTCAGTTTCCCCAGGGTGGAGGTAAAGGTAAAGAAGCATAAATTAAGGTCTCTGCTTTCTGTATGTATTGAAGAAATTATATCAACATCAGAAAAGCCAAAAATCAATAGGAAACATCTAGGTACAGAATGAATAATTGAATAGGAATATAAAAGTTGCAGAGTTCACCTTCATATCCTTTTCCTCCATCCTCTTCAAAATATATGTTACCAATGGTCATTATGTCCCTGTTTTACCACTTTCAGAATTTGGAAATTCAGTGCATATGAAGGATCTCATGATCCTTGGGAATATCTCTTGTCACTGGAAAGTTCTTTCTTATAATGAGGCAACACATATTACCTCGTGAATGGCACAGTTCCTGCCCCTACACTTTGGTACCACAAAAAATAAATTTAATACTTTCAGATTGTGTTTCATTAGACATTTCATAGGTAGCTATTTGCAATGTCTCAGATACTTACTACTTGTGATCCTGGGTATGTTCCTTAACCTATGTCTGTCTAGGTTTCTACTATAGTAAAATAGGGGTAATAATAGCACCTAACTCATAAAGTTATTGTGAAGATGAAAGGAGACAATATTTGTAAAATCATTTAGCACAGTTCTTGGTACATAACAAGTATTATTTGAATACTTATTGCCTTCCCTCTAAGCCACTTTTTTTTTGTGGGGCGGTGGGGGTTAAGTGACTTGCCTAGGGTCACACAGCTAGTAAGTGTTAAGTGTCTGAGGTCAGATCTGAACTCAGGTCCTCCTGACTCCAGGGCTGGTGCTCTATCCACTGCGCCACCTAGCTGTCCCTACATCTATATTTTCAAATAGCTTCCATCAGTTTTTAATGATTATGCCCCAAATACTTTGTTTCCTTCTAGCGAAATTTAAGCTCCTTAAGGGCAGATACTGTTTCATTTTTTATTTTTCTATCCCTCATCCCTAGTACATTCCTGAGACTGAAAGAATATAGGAAGTACTTATTATATGCATGTTGAATTGAATTGAATAACATATGCAAAGTATTACATGGGATATGATTTAATAAAAGAACAGAGACACTGTTGATAAGATTAAGAAAACTGGAACATTTGGAGACCAAAATTGAGATGTAGAGGCTACTTCTGTTTCCATCTAGTACAACCCCTTCATTTTAGGTATGAGGAATGGAGATGCAGAAAGCTTAAATCATTTGCTCAAAGTTATAGAATCAGTGATAGATATGGATTTCAAATCCAAGTTCTCTGATTTTAATTCAGTCCTTTTTCCCATGGCTCCATGATGTATTGCTTTTAGTAACCAGGTCCTTATTTGTTTGTGCATCACTCATTCATAATATACAATACAAAGGAAAGAGTCTGTGAAGAACTTAACCTTAAATTAGGAAAATATCATTATTTTAATGTTCACTATATAAGGCACTGAAAACAATTCAAGAAAAATGTTTCATAGAATAACCATTTGAAAAACTGGTTTATGATACAATTTATATATTATGAACAACCATTTGTGTATAGATTTATGCTAATTCCAATTAATAGATAAAGAATGTTAGAACTCAAATATACCTTTGAGAGATTCTGGTCTCATTCCCTCAATTTGACAAATGAGACCACTGAGCTTAAAGAGTTTGTTACTACTTCAAGTTACACAAATTATGATGAAACTCTTTATTCCTTACAGTACCTCCTCAGGACCATTAACTTTGTTAGTCTAGTTTCTCTTTAAAAAATACTTTAGGGGCAAGTCACTTAACCCCAATTGCCTCACTAAAAAAAAAAAGAAAAGAAAAGAAAAAAAATACTTTAAAGACTCATTTGTATTTTTTTTAAAATTTAAAGTCTAAAAGATTGTGCCAGACAGACTTTTCAAAAATTTAGATTAGGCTATGACTCCCAAGGAGTACCAATTTTGGAAGCTTTATGATAGCTAGTAGACTCTGTTTGGTAAAGGCAGTTTTCATGAAGAATGATTCAGCTAACTGAGGTAATTTAACCTAATGAGAGAATGCTGTATAGAAAGTTCTTGTTATTTTATTAACCAAGATGAACATCTGTCCTCCATCTTCATTGTAGGCAATATAGAACAAAAGGAGTTTCAAATGAAACAGAAGAAATGCAATTTAGATGTACAATAGTTCCTATAGCAAAATGTTACACAACATAATCTTACACAAAGGCTATTTGAAATAAATGGAAATTTCCATCATCACCTTTAAATTGCTGAAGGCTCCTAGTCACCTAAGACTTATAAAATCTTAAAAAAGAAATAACAGAAACAGTGCAGTGATTTGAACTGTAATGTGGTCAATTTAGTCTTGATTAGTATTTTTAAAAAAGATTCAATTATCTGTTTCATCTACCTATATTGTACAGATTCACTTTATATTGATCCATAAGCCATTCTTATTTCCTATGATAAGTAAGTTTTCTCAAGGGATGCAAAAGATGGTTATATTCAGAAATACAACTAGCAAAGAGTAATAGGGGCTATATCTAAGAAATTGACATTTGAGTGGAGTGCTTCTTCTATTTGACATTTTCTTGATCTGTACCTATCCCTCACGGCCCATTTTTTAGCCAAACCACTGGCCTACTATCGCCTTGTTTTGCCCTGGACTTTCAGTCCCTGTGGTCCTATACCCCTCTCCCAAAGCACCTTCTCTTTGGAGTAGACAGTGTACCACTTCAAATCCCCCTAACACTCACTGTCCAAATGAGCTTAATGGGTTTAAAATTCCTTTCAGTATAACTTTCATAGGTAGGCTTATAGAAATAATATACTAAAATTAATGGTAACAAAAATTTTCAAACAATCATCACAGGTAAAAGAACATGGCATATGATACATCTACCTCTCTTAAAAATAGTTGACTATTTACATTAAGCCTACTTCTCCTTGACTCCTGTCCTATTCTAAGCAGTCTGCTAACAAGAATCCATCATTTCTCTCAAAATATTCTGAACTTCCATGTGCTAAACAACTTAATAATTTCCTTAGGCCATTTCAGAACCAAAAGTAATACTATGAAGACAATTTTTAATTATTCTGGAAATTTTTTAAAAATGTATTTTTCATTTTAAAATCTCAACTGATGAATTCTCCCCTCTTTGTTTCTTGCTTCTTTATTTCATTACACTGAAGTTACAGATGTATCACCAATATTTTCTCTAGGCTAATGTTTGCATTTCTAATGAATTCAACATACAAATAGTACAGAGAATCAATAAGCCATTTTACTACTGCATCTCTCATATCTAGTGAGTATTAACATGCCTTACAAGGTCTGTCAATAATAGAAAGTGAATAGATGGTAAATACTGTGAGATTACCCTGTCCAGAATGATGATTGATTTTTGGATCTCTTATATGTCCATTTGAAGAAGCTTATTTTCTTTCTCAATATTCATATATTTGTATTTATCATGGGTAATTTAATGAAATATAGTAGGCACAATATTTTTTTATCACTATTCCAGCAGTCAAATTTTCTCTGAGGATGGTAAACTAAAGGATACATACTACATGAGGCACTTTAACCTTTTAATATACCAAGGTATATATTAAAATATATATTGAAATTATAACTTACAAATTGACACAATGTTTTGGCTTAAAAACTTAATGGCATTCCCTATGAGTTTCTTATGTCTACTTTTTTTACAGGGATTCTGTATAAATAGCCATTATTTTTATTTCATTTGGATTATATAATGACAGGAATCAAGTTTATCGGGCACAATTTGGGTTGGTGACACAGGGTAAATTCTGAAAGCTATACTTTTATTATATTAGGAAGAATACAGGCATGATGTACCAGGCACAAGAGTTAGGAATCAGTTCTAGTTTCTATTTTATTATGCTACAGACAATCTTCCAATTTGAGTAGAACTTAGATACTTAAGGAAGTGCTGGACAATTAGGAAATTTATCTTTATTATTTGTTTCTCAATTCCAATAGTACACAGACATTGCAAAATATCCTTGGTTGGTAGTTAGACTTCCAATAAAAGTAGATAGATAGATAGATAGATAAACCACTGACCTTTTGACTTCCCCTCAGGGAAAAGGCTAGTGTAAATTGATAATGATACAACTAGTATACCTTGCACATGTTTTATGCTTGACAATGACCTATACTAATAATATTCTCTACTGTGATTTAATATGTTTGTAAGGACATTACAGAGCATTCCTGAAGTTCTGAATATTGGAGATATATTTACATTAATTAATTTGGGTCAATTTTTCACAACCACTCTAGGCGCCAATGGTCTCCCAATAATTAATGTTCCTAAATATCCATTTTATATATGTTTAAATTATCAATCATATAATCTATGCATCTAAAAAGAAAAAAAATTAAACCTATTTAACTTAATTTACATTGTCTGAAGTTAGATAATTAAAGCTCCCCACCCCATATGCGACATCATAATAGTTGTTATCTTTAGTAATTTTTTAAAAATACATAGATACCTAATCTGTACATTTTCAGTATCACCAACTGAAATAGGTTCATTTTGCCATTTCATCTCAATTGTACTTTTATGATCTATTTATTACTATTAATTTTGGCATTATTCTGGTTTTATTACTAATAGTAGGCTATTTCCATGTTTATGTATTTTCAAATTCCTTTATCTAATAAGAATAACATTATTGTTATTAACGATGATGATGATAATCTGTTATCATTCTACCTCTCCTTCTGCCTTACAATTCTTAATAATTTTCTTTATGCTCACCTTGACAAATCCCTCTTCCCCTCAGTTCATCACCTTTGCACAGGTTATATCCTCTTCCCTTCCCTATCTTACGCCCTTGGTGATCCAGTTAAACTCTATAATGTCTTTTCTATTGAGTCCCTTGCCCCTTTATTTTATTGTCAGGCTTGCCCGACCAAGTCTGTCTTGAATTGCTCCCAACATTTGCTATCTTCCCTCCTACTCACAGGCTGCTGATCAAAGCTGGGGGCAGGGGGGAATCACAAAACCATGCTCTTTCTATCATAAATGTTATTACATAATCTCAACTAAACCATTGTCTTTTTTAAAAAAAATAATTGCTATTGGTATATAGACTAGTTTTGATGATAATCATATTATTATTTATTATTCAATATTATACCACTACAGGATTGATCATGTGTCTTCCTAACTTCTCATACTCTCTGGCAGCATCTTAGAGAAAGCAGGGAGAGAGCTTCCATTAGCATGAGGAGGAAAAAAGCCCCAGAGTACGCATGCTGTCTCCCAGAGAGACAGCACATAGTCTCAGTGAGATTTAAGAGAGTTCAGAAGACATACAAGACCTACACTGTCCTAAAAGAGAGAGCCAAGAGAGCTCCTGGCCTCTTCCCAGGGTTTTTATCCTCTTTTGATAGAAGTGGGTTAATTGATAAGCATCATTCAATTCCATTGGTACACATGACCTGAAGGTGGTCCACATTAAAATGAACCCTACAAATGACATCAAGGAAAAGTATGCAAAAGACCATTACTCAAGTTGCTTAATGCAAAGGTCATTATCTAGGTGTGGCTTGATCACTGCAGTCCTTCACTGAACCAAACAAAAGAATCCATCTCCATTTCTTTTGTTCCTTTGTGTTTGTCCCAGATCAAGGAGAACTGGACTTTCTGGGTTGGTAGGGAGAAAGGACTGAGAAACTAATCACTGGGTCCCTCCAAGAAATTCATTATTAATATGATTTTCCTACAACCTCAGTAAAGCAAAGTAATCCTTCTATACTTCCCTATTGATTTATTATTCATTTCACTTTCCACAGTATAACTTCCAAACCCCATCCCCACAAAATTCCTAGGCAAGTTCATTTAAATAGGTGCCTTGACTTCCTTTCCTTTTATTCTCTTTTATAAATCTTGGCAATCTGACTTCCGATTGCATCATTCACTTAAAAGTGCTCTCTCCAAAGTTGTTAATGATCTTTTAAAAGTTAAATTAAGGGGGCAGCTAGGTGGCACAGTGGATAAAGCATTGGCCCTGGAGTCAGGAGTACCTGGGTTCAAATCTGGCCTCAGATACTAGCTGTGTGACCCTGGGCAAGTCACTTAACCCCCATTGCCCCTTCAAAAAAAAAAAAGTTAAATTAAAATCTCCTTCCCTGTCACCACTGAATCGAGCAGGAGAGTGAGGCTCTTGGGTATTTTCAAGATTTAGCTTCACCCATGAACTGCTGCCATAGCCGAGGAAGGCATTGCTGCGGGAGGTGTAATGGATGTTAACACCACTCTACAAGAAGTGCTGAAGACCACACTCATCCACGATGGCCTAGCTTGTGGAATTCGTGAAGCCACCAAAGCCTTGGACAAATGCCAAGCCCATCTTTGTGTTCTTGCTTCCAACTGTGATGAACCTATGTATGTAAAATTGGTTGAAGCCCTGTGTGCTGAGCACCAAATTAACTTGATTAAGGAAGATGACAACGAGAAGCCTTATGAAGGTAGGCCTCTGTAAAATTGTCAGAGAGGAGAAGCCCCACAAAGTGGTCGGTTGCAGTTGCGTTGTTGTTAAAGACTATGGCAAGGAATCTCAGGCCGAAGATGTCATTGAAGAATATTTTAAATGCAAGAAATGAGTAAATAAAAGCCTTGGTCTGATTTGGGAAAAAAAAAAGTTTAATTAAAGTACCCTTTTAAATTCTCATCCTTTCTGACGTCTCTGCAGCCTTTAACATGATCAATCACCCTCTATTCCTTGATTCTCTCTTCTATGTTTTCATGTAATTGTTCCCACCTGGTTCTTTGCCTTCCACCAACAGCCCTGCCCATCTATCTTACTCCTCAGTTTCCTTTGCTGAAACTTCATCCCAGTAAATCCCACTATGAGTGTATACCAAGATTCTGTCCTAGGCCCTCTTTTCTTTCTCCTCTATGCAGTTTCACTTGGTATTGTCATCAGCTTCAATGATTTCACCTATGAAAAGGACTCTCAGATTTATTTGTCTAGCCCTAAACTCTGTCCTGATCTCCAGTGTCATCTCCAACTGCCTATTGAACATCTCAAACTGGATGTCTTATAGAAATCTTAAATTGTGTAAGTCCCAAACCAAACTCACCTTTCCCCGTAAACCATTCTCTAATGTCCATGATATCACCATTAACCTAGTAAACTAGGATCACAAGGTAGTATTATCTTTGACTCTTTATTTTCTCTCATCTCCATCCAATTTGTTGCCATTTTCTGTCAATTTTACCTTTGTAATATCTCTATTATAGACCCTCTTCTCCCCTCCGACACTGTCATCACCCTGATATAGTAGGCCCTTATTAAATCACACTTGGACTTTTGAAATATGCTGATGGTTGGTCCCCTGACTCAAGTACTTCCCAGAACTGGATTTTAATCCATCTTCCATTGTGCTCTCAAATTAATTTTCTTAAAGTACAGGTCTGTTCATGTAATAATCCTGTACCTCCCCTTAAGAAACTCCAGTGGTTTGCTATTACCTCCAGAATCAAAAGTAAAATCTTCTACTTGGCTTTTAAGGCATTTCCAAATGTATTCCCTAAATACCTTTTCAGTCTTAAACTTTTTTCCCCTCCATATATTCTTTGATCCAGTGATTATGGTCTTGTTATTTTTCATATCCCCTGACTCTATGAATTTTCAATGGCTCTTCCACCATACCTAGAATTCTCTCCCTATTCATTTCTGTCTCTTGACTTCCCTGGCTTCCCTTAGGTCCCAGTTAAAATCCCACCTTCTTCAAGGAGCTTTTCCCCATTAATGCTGGCTTCTTTATTCTGAGAAATCTCTCCAATTTGTCACATACATATCTTATTTGTACATAATTATTTACATGCTGTCTCTTCTAGTATACTGCATTCTTCTTGAAAGGAGGGACTTTTCAATGATTTTTCTTTATATCTCCAGTGCCTAGCAAGGTGCCTGGCACTTACTAGGTGCTTAATAATGTTTGTTGACTTTTAAGTTCCCCATTAAGAAAATATATAATTTGGGAGGGGGGTGTTGATGTATATTTCAGTTCTCTTGGCATGATTTGTCTAATTTGTGAAATATATGAACTTGTCTTGGTGTTAGAAGGCCACTTAGTAAATCAGTACTCTAATCTCAATAGACTTTATCTAGATGACACAAAATGAAGTGGGCATCTGGCAACTGACCAGTTAATTTGATTAATGAAGCATCCAAACAATGAAATGCAGGCCAAAAAAAAATGTCATTCACTTGGGCAACAAAATGATGCCCTCATGGACCAAAGGAACTGCTAATCAAGGAGTTTAGTCAACCTATGAAGCATATCAGAGAAATGAATACTTTACAGTATGAACTCTGTAAAATCTTCTTACCCTGAAAGTCTAGGATTGAAAAATAATTTTCTGCCTCTGTGAAACCATTGTTGTGTTAATACAAGTAAATATGGTGTAGATTGACACACATAGAAATGATATATACATATATATATATATACACACACACATACAGCTTTCTTTATATGTGTGTTACTTTAGTTTATTATATACCTACAATACAAAATTTTAAATCCTATTCAAAGTACTCTATATCAGAAAAGAATTCTCAGGTTAAAAATCTCACAACAGTCATGAATGCATTCTCCTTATGGTCTGAAAAGAACAAAGAATTAATACAACTTATAAAAGGTTAGAGAGCTGCTGTTATGGAATTATATGCTGTTTGAAACCAGCTATTTTTAAAATATTATTTTGGGGCAGCTAGGTGGCACAGTGGATAGAGCACCAGTCCTGGAGTCAGGAGTATCTGTGTTCAAATCCGGCCTCAGACACTTAACACTTACTAGCTGTGTGACCCTGGGAAAGTCACTTAACCCCAATTTCTTCACTAAAAAAAAAAAAATAGGGGCAGAGCCAAGATGGCAGAGAGGAAGCAGCAAGCTGCCTGAGCTCTCCTTCTGTTCCCTCAAAACAAACATTAAATCAAGCCTCTGGACGGATTCTGAAACTACAGAACCTGCAAAGAGACAGAGAGACACAGTCCTCCAACCAGAGATAATTTAGAAGACTTCAGGAAAAGGTCGGTCTGACTTGGGCAAAAGGGAGGCCCAGCGCAGGGCAGCAACCCAGTGCCAAGGGGGTCAGGGCAAGTCAACAGGAGCTGCGGGCCACAGCCGAACAACTGAGGCTCCCAGAACCTGGTTCAAAAATCTGGTGGCCAAGAAGGACAGTGGAAAAACCTACCTGCACCGGCCAAGAGGGCCACGAACGGGACAAGCGGGATCAGACGCCAGGGTCCGGCGCCTGGCTGGCCGAGCACAATCAGACAGGAAGTGCAGGGCGGGGGATCTCCACACACCATAAAGGCCTCAGAGTAAAAACCCGGTCACACAGCACCTATACCCCTGCACAAGAAGCCCAACACAGGGACCCTGGTGCCCCCAGAGCAGACCTCAACGTAAAAAATAAATAAATAAGCTGCAATAATGAGTAAGAAGCAAAAAAGAGCCCTCTCCATTGAGAGCTTCTGTATCAATAGGGAAGAAGCCAACACAAACTCAGATGAGGACAATAGCCTCAAATTGCCTACATCTGAAGCCTCACAAGGGAAGGTGAATTGGTCGCAAGAACAAAAAGCCTTCCTAGAAGAGCTCAAAAAGGATTTTAAAAATCAATTGCAAGAGGTAGAAGAAAAAATGGGGAGAGAAATGAAAGCAAAACAAGAAAACTATGAAAAAAGAATCAGCAGCTTGGAAAAGGAAGCACATAATTTCACTGAAGAAAACAAAGCCTTAAAAAATTCAATTGGCCAAATGGAAAAAAAGGTGCATAATCTCACTGAAGAAAACAATAACTTAAAAAATTCATCTGGCCAAATGGAAAAAAAGGTGCATAATCTCATTGAAGAAAACACTGCCTTAAAAAATTCACTTGGCCAAATGAAAAAAAAAAGGTGCATAATCTCACTGAAGAAAACAATGCCTTAAAAATTAAAGTGGGAAAGTTGGAAGGTAAGGAATCCATGAGACACCAGGAATCAGTCAAGCAGAATCAAAAAAATGAAAAAATAGAAGAAAATGTGAAATACCTCATTGGAAAGACAACTGATCTGGAAAACAGATCGAGGAGAGATAATTTGAGAATCATTGGACTGCCTGAAAGCCACGACCAGAAAAAGAATCTAGACACCATATTCCAGGAAATTATTAAGGAGAACTGCCCTGATATCATAGAATCAGAAGATAAAATCATCATTGAAAGAATCCACCGATCACCTCCTGAAAGAGACCAAAAAAGGAAAACTCCAAGGAATGTTATGGCCAAATTCCAGAATTATCAGGTGAAGGAGAAAATACTCCAAGCAGCCAGAAAGAAGCAATTTAGATATCATGGAGCCACAGTCAGGATTGCTCAGGACCTGGCAGCTTCAACATTAAAGGACCGCAAGGCTTGGAATATGATATTCTGGAAGGCAAAGGAGCTTGGATTGCAGCCAGGAATCTATTACCCAGAAAAACTGTTCATTCTCTTTCAGGGGAAAAGATGGACATTTAATGACATTGGGGACTTTCAATCTTTCCTGGTGAAAAGAACAGAACTGAATAGAAAATTCGATCTCAACGTACAAGACTCAAGAGAAGTTTAAAAAGGTAAACAGAGGGGGAAAAAAAAAAAGGTTACCCTATTAGGTTAAACTGTTTATATACCTACACAGGAAAATAATACTCATAACTCTTAAGAACTGTAAATGTATTTGGGCAGAGAGAAGGACTTTACATAGAGGGTATAAATATAAATTGTCTTTGATGTGATGATACAAAAGAATTAAGTGGTTAAAAAGGGAGTCTATGGGGAGGAGAGGAAAGGGGAGGTGGAATGGGATGAATTATATCATATGAAGAGGTGGAAAAAAAAAAACCATTACAATAGAGGGAAAGAAAGGAGGGGGAACATGGTTTCAAACCTATTCTCATTACATTTGACTCAAAGAGGGAATAACATATACGTTCATTGGGATAAAGAAACTTAACTCATTTTTTAGGGAAGCAAAAGGGGAAGGGAAAAGGGGGGGACTGATAGAAGGGAGGACAAAAGCAAGGGAGAAAAGGGTAAAGAAAAGAGAGGGGGGTGATAAAAAGGGAGGGCAGATCGGGGGAGGCAGGGGTAAGAAGTAAAATGTCAGTGAGGAGGAATAGGGTGAAAGAAGGGGGGAAAAGTACAAAGGGGGTAAATAGAATGGAGGGGAATAGACAGTCAGTAATAATAACTGTGAATGTGAATGGTATGAACTCTGCTATAAAACGGAAGAGAATTGCAGAGTGGATTAAAAACCAGAATCCTACAATATGCTGTTTACAAGAAACACATTTGTAGCAGAGAGATACACACAGAGTAAAAGTAAAAGGCTGGAGCAGAATATATTATGCCTCAGCTAAAGTAAAAAAGGCAGGGGTAGCAATCCTTATCTCAGACAAAGTGCAGGCAAAAATAGATCTCATTAAAAGAGATAAGGAAGGAAATTACATCTTACTTAAAGGTACTATAGATAATGAAGTAATATCAATATTAAATATGTATGCGCCAAGTGGTATAGCATCCAAGTTCTTAGAGGAGAAGTTGAATGAGTTACAAGAGGAATTAGACACTAATACTATACTAGTGGGAGATCGGAATCTCCCCCTCTCAGAATTAGATAAATCTAGCCAAAAAGTAAATGAGAAAGAAGTGAAAGAGGTGAATAGATTACTAGAAAAGTTAGACATGATAGATGTCTGGAGAAAATTGAATGGGGATAGAAAGGAATATACCTTTTTCTCAGCAGTACATGGCACATTTCAAAAATTAACCATGTATTAGGGCACAAAAACATCATAGTCAAATGTAGAAAGGCAGAAATAGTAAATGCATGCTTCTCAGATCATGATGCAATAAAAATTACATGTAAGAAAGAGCCAGGGAAAAGTAGAATGAAAATCAATTGGAAACTAAATAATTTCATTCTAAAGAATGAATGGGCCAAACAAGAAATCATAGAAACAATCAATAACTTCATCCAAAAGAATGACAATAATGAGAAAACATACCAAAATCTATGGGATGCAGCCAAAGCAGTGCTTAGGGGAAAATTTATAGCTCTAAATGCTTACATAAATAAAAAAGAGAAAGAGGAGATTAATGAATTGGGCATGCAACTTAAAAAGGTAGAAAAAGAACAAATTAGAAATCCCCAATTAGACACTAAATTAGAGATCCTGAAAATTAAAGGAGAAATTAATAAGATTGAAAGTAAAAAAAAAACTATAGAATTAATCAATAAAACTAAGAGCTGGTTTTATGAAAAAACCAATAAAATAGATAAAATATTGGTTAATTTGATTAAAAAAAAGAAAGAAGAAAACAAAATTACCAGTATCAAAAATGAAAAGGGTGATGTTACCACCAATGAAGTGGAAATTAAGTCAATAATTAGGAATTATTTTGCCCAACTGTATGCCAATAAATTTGACAATCTAAATGAAATGGATGAATATTTACAAAGATACAAACTGCCCAGGTTAACTGAAGAGGAAATAACATCCTTAAATAAACCCATATTAGAAAAAGAAATTGAACAAGCCATTAATGAACTCCCTAAGAAAAAATCCCCAGGGCCAGATGGGTTTACGGGTGAATTTTACCAAACATTTAAAGAACAATTAATTCCAATAATATACAAATTATTTGGAAAAATAGGTGAAGAAGGAGTTCTACCAAATTTGTTTTATGACACAAATATGGTGGTGATACCAAAACCAGGCAAAGCAAAAACAGAGAAAGAAAATTATAGACCAATTTCCCTAATGAATATTGATGCTAAAATCTTAAATAAGATATTAGCAAGGAGATTACAGCAAGTGATCACCAGGATAATACACTATGACCAGATGGGATTTATACCAGGAATGCAGGGCTGGTTCAACATTAGAAAAACTATTAACATAATCAACCACATCAATAAGAAAACCAACCAAAATCATATGATTATCTCAATAGATGCAGAGAAAGCTTTTGACAAAGTACAGCATCCATTCCTAATAAAAACACTAGAGAGTTTAGGAATAGGTGGAGCTTTCCTTAGAATAATAAACAGTATCTACCTAAAGCCATCATCAAGTATTATATGTAATGGAGATAAATTAGAGGCCTTCCCAATAAGATCAGGGGTGAAACAGGGATGTCCATTATCATGCCTATTATTTAATATTGTCCTAGAAATGTTAGCTTTAGCAATCAGAGAAGAGAAAGGAATTAAAGGAATTAGAATAGGCAAGGAGGAAACAAAACTATCACTCTTTGCAGATGATATGATGATATACTTAAAGAATCCTAGAGAATCAAGTCAAAAATTACTTGAAACAATTAAAAACTTTAGCAAAGTAGCAGGATATAAAATAAATCCACATAAATCATCAGCATTTCTATACATGACCAACAAAGTCCAGCAGCAAGAGATAGAAAGAGAAATTCCATTTAAAGTAACGGTAGATAATATAAAATACTTGGGAGTCTACTTGCCAAGACAAACCCAGGAACTCTATGAAGACAACTACCAAACACTCTTCATACAAATCAAATCACATCTAAATAATGGGAAAGATATCAATTGCTCATGGATAGGCACAGCTAATATAGTAAAAATGACAGTACTGCCTAAATTAATTTACTTATTCAGTGCCATACCAATCAGACTACCTAAAAATTATTTTATACAGCTAGAAAAAATAATAACAAAATTCATCTGGAAAAACAAAAAATCAAGAATATCCAGGGAAATAATGAAAAAAAAAATTGACAGGAAGGTGGGTTAGTGGTACCAAACCTTTAGTTTTACTATAAAGTGGCAGTCATCAAAACTATCTGGTACTGGCTAAAAAATAGAGTGGTAGATCAATGGAATAGGCTAGGCTCAGGAAATGCAGTAGTAAATGACACTAGTAATGTAGTGTTTGATAAACCCAAAGACTCCAGCTTCTGGGATAGGAACCCAGTATTTGACAAAAACTGCTGGGAAAAGTGGAAGATAGTATGGCAGAAATTAGGCTTAGACCAACATCTTACACATTATACTAAAATAAGTTCAAAATGGATACATGATTTAGGTGATACCATAGGTAAATTAGGAGAAAAAGGAATAGTGTACCTATCAGATCTTCAGAAAGGAAAACAGTTTTTGACCAAACAAGAAACAGAGTATATTATAAAATGCAAAATGGATGATTTTGATTATATTAAATTAAAAATTTTTTGTACAAACAGAAGCAATGCATCCAAAATTAGAGGGGAGGCAGAAAGCTGGGAAACAATTTTTGAGGCCAGTACTTCTGATAAAGGTCTCATCTCTAAAATATATAGGGAATTAAATTAAATTTATAAGAATCCAAATCATTCCCCAATTGAGAAATGGTCAAAGGATATGAACAGGCAGTTTTCTGATGAAGAAACCAAAGCTATCTATTCCCATATGAAAAAATGCTCTAAATCTCTAATGATTAGAGAGATGCAAATTAAAACAACTCTGAGGTACCACCTGACACCTATCAGATTGGCTAAAATGACAAAAAAGGAAGATAATAAATCTTGGAGAAGCTGTGGGAAAATTGGAACACTAATGCATTGTTGGTGGAGCTGTGAACTGATCCAACCATTCTGGAGAGCAATTTGGAATTATGCCCAAAGGACGATAAAGCTGTGCATACTCTTTGACCCAGAAATTCCACTTTTAGGTCTTTTTCCCAAAGAAATCATGGAAGGGAGAAAGGGACCCACATGTACAAAAATATTTATAGCTGCTCTTTACATGGTAGCAAGGAATTGGAAGGTGAGGGGGTGCCCATCAATTGGTGAATGGCTGGACAAGTTGTGGTATATGAATATAATGGAATACTATTGTGCTGTAAGAAATGAAGAGCAGGAGGAGTTTAGAGAAACCTGGAGGGTCTTATGTGAGCTGATGATGAGTGAGATGAGTAGAACCAGAAGAACATTGTACATAGTATCATCAACATAGAGTGTTGACCTACTGTGATGGACTATATTCATCTCACCAATGCAATGGTACAGAAGAGTTCAAGGGAACTCATGATAGAAGAGGATCTCTAAATCCAAGAAAAAAAAAAAAAAGAACTGTGGAGTATAGATGCTGATTGAACCATACTATTTCTTTTGTTTTGGGTGCTGTTGTTTTTTTTTTTTCTATTTTGAGGTTTTGCATCACTGCTCTGATTTTTTCTCTTGTAACATGATTAATGCAGAAATAGGATTAATGTTATTATGTGTATATATATATATATATATATATGTGTGTGTGTGTGTATATATCTATATGTATATGTATATAGATATATAGATATAACCTATATCAGATTACCTGCTGTCTAGGGGAGGGGGGGAGGGAGGGGAGGGAGGGAGAAAAATCTGAAATTGTAAAGCTTGTATAAACAAAAGTTGAGAACTATCTTTACATGTAACGGAAAAAATAAAATACCTTATATGTAAAAAAATAAATAAATAAATTTTAAAAAAAGTCAAAAGGAAAATATATATATATATATATATATATAATTTTATTTAGGCAAATATATATGTCTGTTTATAGATAGATAGATATACATACACATATTTATGTATACAGACACATATATAACAAAAATTACATTTAATTTAGTTTAAAGGTTTAACTTCAACTAGATGATTTGCACATTACATCAGTGACACAAAAGAGCTGTGATTTCAACTTAATCATAGGAAGATGCCTAAGTCATGTATAGAGGTTAAATGACTTGCTTAGGGTCACTAAGTTAATAGTATCAGAGGGAGAATTTGTAACCACACAATACCGTAAACACAGTGACGTCTTCCCTTTATGGGATTTCATCATTAGCTTCACCTAATTGCTTGATGATTAACAATTATCTACCTTAGCAATGTGCAATTGCTACAAATTAGTAACCTGTGCATTTTCACTGGCTGCCTCCCATGTCTGGAATTATCTTCATCCTCATCTCTGCTTCCTGCCTTCCTTCATGTTCTAAAGAAAATTTCCCTTTCTTTAAGAAGCCTTTCTTGATTCCCCGTGTCCTAGTGCCTTACCTCTTTAATTGTCTCCAATTTATTATAGGTATATCTAAAGATAGATAATATATTATAATATGATATATACATGATATAGAATATGTAGCTATAGTTATAGCTATGTCTAGAATATAGAATAAATATAGCTGTCTATATATTGATCTCTCAATCTATCTTTGCTAATATATGAATATGTTTTGCATGTCTTCACTTGTATATTTGATATCATATTGCGTGTTTTCTGAATGGTTGGGGGAAAGCCTGGAAGGAAGGAGAAAATTTGAATAAAAAAATGAATACTAAAAGAAAATATTTTAAAATCTATTTTGTCTACTTCTAACCCTCTTCCCCAACTGAAATAGCAACAGTAGCAAAGTTTCCTTATAACAAATATGCATAATCAAAGAAAAAAATTCCCTATTTGGACACGTATAAAATATATGTAACCTAATCTGCACTCTGAGCCTATCACCTCTCCCTCAAGAGATTGATAGAATGCTGCATAATCAGCCCATTGGAATTGTAGCTGGTCATTGTTTCTGAAGTCTTTCCAAGTTGCTTGTGTTTACAATAGTTTTATTGTAGACATTGTTTCAGCCATTGGACTGATTCTGTATCAGTTCATAGATATCTTCCCACCTTTTTCTAAAATAATTCCTTAATCATTTCTATAATTCAGTGCTATTCCATTGCATTATTAGATAATACTCTCTTCACTCATTCTTTAGCTGTTGGTTACCCATTAGTTTTCAGGGTTTTTTTTTCCTTCACAAAAATGCTTCTATAAATATTTTTATATGTCAGAGTCCTTTTAATGGAGGTAAAGTTTGGTGGTAACCTCTGTATAGGACAGTACATATAATCACAAGTGGTAATTTCTACTAATTACCCTAATAATGCCCTTATTACATATTCTGAGTTGCATTTATCTTGAACTAATTCAATTTTTAAATTGTTGGTGGTCCCAAACCCAGAGATTTTTTGCCAGTCTTTTTGCTCTGGGAATAGAAACTTTCTTTATATTGTGTCAGAATAAATTGCTAATTCACTTGAGCTTAAATACTTTGAAAGAAGTATTGACATTTGTTTTCCAGAAGTTTTATATGTATGTATGTAAATGTACACACATATATGCATGTATATTTGCTTATATGTCTATATGTATGCAAATGTATGTATTTAAATATACATATATGTCAGGAAATGTAGTTCATTAGCCCTAAGTTTCATTAAATCAAAGGCTTCAATGAGAGCAAACATGTAAAACACATTATATATGAAGAACACAATATGACATAAAGTGAGAGCTGAAAATATCCTATGTGAAATGCTTAGAGGAAAAGCCATATTTAGAAATAGTTGGTTGTTAACAATTAGAGGCTGTTTGACATAGTGCATAAAGTTGGACTAGAAGCTAGGATGACCTAGCTTCAAATTTACCCTAAGACACTTACCTGCTATCTGTCCATGAAGAAAACACTGATCATCTCAGTGCTTCAGGAAACTCACTAAGACTAGAAGTTTCAGGGAAGGTGCCAAAGAGCACTGATAGAAGGAATTTTCTCATTAAAGAATCCCTATACCAAATGAAATCACAAGCTTATTTTCTATTACTTGGATTTTAGAATTTCATATTCTTAGCCTTCCTTAAAAACTTATTTTGCATAAGAAAGTAACATATTTTTTTGTGAGGCAATTGGGGTTAAGTGACTTGCCCAAGGTCACACAGCTAGCAAGTGTCAAGTGTCCAAGGCCGGATTTGAACTCAGGTACTCCTGACTCCAGGACCGGTGCTCTATCCACTGTGCCATCTAGCTGCCCCCAAGAAAGTAACATTTTGAATAAAGTGTGTGTGTGTGTGTGTGTGTGTGTGTGTGTGTGTGTGTGCTAGCAGTGCCTCATATATAATAATGATTTTTGGTATCATAGTCTTCTCCTTCAGCCATTAATTATGTTGTCACAAAGGATTACCACATTAAGTGAGGAATAAACAACCCACACAGGTGACTACTTTCTGTCAGGAAAAGGCCATTCTCCTACACCTGAATCAACAAAAAAACAGAGAAAAGGATTATTGAAAATATTATTTACTAGTCTAACTTTCAATTATAAACAGAGAGAAAATCTATAAGGCTGCAAATGTTCTTCAAAAAGCTATACTTGAACATGAACACCGCATTTTCCCTAAATATCTGGCACATTGTGATGGCTAAGCGAGAATTGCGAAGAAAATGATTTTTGTTTTGCTGAAATAGAGATGTCAGTTTTATTTAAGCTCCTTTTACTGTCCAGACAATTAAAAGAATTCTATTTTTATTCCACCACTCATATTTGAAAAAAAACACCAAAATAATAATTCCAACATGAGTAGTAAACTCCTAAAATGATGAGATGAATTCATTATTGAGAGTCAAGGACTATTATTCTACATTGGAATTTTCATCTATTGGTTCAGGCAGCCTTTAAAGATTCACTTGTGTCAATGATGATGATGATGATAGTGATGGTAGAAGATTTGGGAAGACTGAATATATACCTTGTTCACTACATTTTCCCCAAAATATCTCTTGGGTATTTCTACAAATTAAATGTACTTCCAAAGGTATATTTAATTATGAAAGTTATCAAATTTATCAAAGTTCTAAAATTAAATATATAGATGTATCCATCAAATCAGAATTGAAGGCATTCCAAAGAATTTGCTCCAATCTCTGAAGTTCTATGTATAAGGAGATATTAGTCATTTAGAAATATTGGATCTGATATGTTTATTTTTTTTAATCAATAACATTACAAATGCCATCATATGAACTATATCTTTCTCTACGATTCTCATACATTGATTTCTATAAATCTTTATTAAAGGACTTCTACAATAGACCAGATCTCTTTTCTAGTTTTAGGGATATTTCAAGGCTTTTCCCTCACTAATTAAATGCCCAACCCACCTCCTTTTCCAGTTATGCATTTCACTATTGAAGTCTTTTGCACTACTTTTCATGTGCATAACTTTGTTGGTAATATGCTGATAACTGTGAACTGTGAATAAACCAACAATAATCTATTAAGTTCCTATTATTTGCTGATAATTGTGCTAGATACTAGGCATACAAATGTGAAGAATGAAAAAAAAGTATTTCTGAGGGGCATACATTTAATGGAGAAAGAGGACAAGTACATATAAAATACATATGCAAAATACAAATACATATAAAAATAAAAATAGCATAAATAGAAATAAGTGAAATAGAAATAAGTGAAATAATTATTCAAAGTTGTTTGAGAGAGATGACACTAAAATTTGAGGGAGATATCAAGAAAGTATTCTTGTTAAAGATGGCACTTAAGCTGTACTTTAAAGGAAGAGTGGGACTCTATGAGGTAGAAGTCAGGAGGGAATACATTCCAGGCATGTGGGTCAATCCAGGAAAAGGTAATGGGATGTCATGTAAGGAACAAAGAGTAGTAGGTAAGTGTGACTGGATCACAGAGAGAGGGAGGAAGAATAATGTCCACTGACAGACTAAAGCCAGGTTTCTTGGGCTAACTAAATAGAGAATACAGGCATAAACATGAATATGCATATACACATACACATACATATAAAAATACATATACATCCACACATACACATACATGCATAAAGCATATAATAGGTAAAATAATACATATTCTCCATTTAGCTTATATAGAGAGTATATTATATAATATCTGAGAACTAAATGGATACTATATGCATTTTTGTATGTGTGTATACCATATATAGTGTGTGGATACAGATATTACTAGAGGCAACAGAAAGCCACTGAGGTTTATTTAGTAGGGGAGTGATATGGTTAGTTCTTCATGTATGAACACTGACAATAATTTTCAAGGTGGATTGGAGTGAAGAATGATTTGAAACAGGGAGAAGACTTAGAAGGCTGTTCTAATATTTGTAAGAAGAGATAAAGACCTGAACTAAGTTGTTTACTGTGTTAATGGAGAGAAGGAGTAACTCAAGAGAAATTGTGAAGGTAGGAATTATTGGATTTTACAACTGGTTGAATATTTACGGTAGGGGAGTATGGAGGAGTCAAGATAATGTCAGATTACAAATTTGAGATATTTGAAGAAAGGTACTACATTGAGAGAAATGGGGAATTTAGTTCAGTTTTAGAGATATTGAGCCTAAGTTATCTTTGGGACATCAAGTTTAAAATGTTCAGTAGGAAAGTGGTGATTATGGTATTGAAACTCAGGGAAGAAAATCCTGGAGGAAAATCCATATTGGTCTGATTGGATAAAAGCTGGATAAATGAAGTGGTTGAAAAAATGTTCACATTCATATAATATAATATTTTAATGTTAGAAACTACTAATTGCATGATAACACTGTGAGCTAGTGTAGGTACAAGAGAAGTTATATGATTTGTCCATAGCTTTCCCATCATTCTGAAAGTGCAAGATCATGTTACTCTACTATTCAAGAATTTTTAGTGGCTCTCTATTTTATATATGATAAAACACAAACTAATTAGCTTGTCATTTAAAATCTTTCACACACTTGATCTAGCCTATATTTCCTATATAAAATTATATGTTCTTCTTCACTCATTCTATATCACATACAAATATCCTTGCTTTTTGTTTCTCCAATCCAATATTCAATTACCTGCCACAATAACTTTGCATGGGTTTTATTACTGTACTCCTTCCTCATCTCTTTTTAGAATCCTTAATTTTGTTCAACACTCAGTTCAGGTACCATTTTCTGTGGCAAATCCCTCTTGATTTTTGTATGCATTTGTAGTCTCTTCCTCCTCTATTTGCTTATCTATTTAAAACTTTTATCACCTAGGAAAAGAAATAGAAGTTCTTTAGCAGTTAGAAAGCTAGATATAGGTTTGTGTGTATGTATATATGTATGTGTATGTATATATATACACATGCATACATTTATATACATATACACACAAACACATATATAGGATCTCTAGATACTGTGATGTTTAAAAAGGTTCAAGAGAAATAATTTCTCAATAATTTAATCATTTTATTAATAACACTATCATTTTAATAAAATAATGTCATTTGCCACTCTCTCTCTTAGACTAAAGACAATTATGACAATAGGTTCAAGGTTTATATGCCATTTTGAAAGAGGTGTGTCCCCCAGGGTGGTAATCAATTCTGATTGGTTAACAATTAGTGAATGAATATTACAGTGAGGGAACAGAATTGAACTTTAATTATGCCATTTACTTCTAAGTTAAGCCCCCACCTTTGGTGGGGGGGGGAGGGGTAATCTATTCAAAGAATTTAGCCCCACCCAAACTTGAGTTGAACACAATGCCTGCCCCAGATGGATGGCACATGGATAGAAGAGGAGTGTTAAGGGCTAAAATTCTAGCTAAACCGTCTAAAATATCTTATGAATGGTTGCCAATAAATTATAAGCTTTAGCAAGAGTTAGGCTTTTAAGTATTTATTAAGGAGAATAAGAATTTGGTAAAGAGAGAGAGAAAGACCTACATTCATCTATCTATTAAAGGGAGAGCATATTTCTAGCTCTGCTCTCCACCAGAGTCCAAAGGAAAGAGACCCAGTCAGAGTGCCAGGCTCCCCCTTCTTCCTCCCACTAGCAAACATCACTTCCTGACGCCAAAGAAAAGACACATGTTCTTGCCCTCAAAGACATTCCTTTCATGGTGGAACTTTTCTACAGTAAGTCTCCAGCAGGTGGCATCATTCCAATCATTACAGTTGGTCAGCTCAATCTTCAGAGACTGAGGTCTTGAGATGAAGATGAAAGAAAAAGGGGGAAACCTGAATCTCCCCAAATCATTGGTTATTAAAAACCATTTCTCTCAATACAAAAATATCCAGCCGATTAAAAATATATTTTATAAATGTTTGTTGAATTGAATAGAAATAAAAAGTATAATACGCTCCTTAGGAGCAGGGACTTTTCATTTTTTGTCTCTAACCTCAGTACTCAGCACAAAGGCTGAAGCAGAGTAGGCCTCTTCTAGACCTTCTTGAAATCACATAAATAAGTATATGGAACTAGGATCCAAGCCTATATTTCCTGATACCAAATGTAGTGCTACCACAAATTCACTATGCATATGCCCCAGATGATGATTTGCATTTGGATGGGTAGGTCCATTGAGTTAGTACTTTGGTAAACATGTGTTTAGAATAGATAGGATAGACAAAGAAGGGGACTCAGAACTTCACAAATATGGAGATGGGGCTATATGCCATTTGAGAAATGCATAGTATTATCACTGAAATGAAGTCACTCGCTGCTACAAAAGCCCATTTTGTGAATTGTAATATTCTACAGGTGACACTGAATAGTTACAAATTATGGCATTCCACAAATTCAGAAGAATCACAGTTGAAACAACTGAAAATTTTACTCTATCCAGATCTTGGGTTTCTCTACCATAAAGTTGGGGATGTGACTCTTAAAAGTTCCACTAAGAATATCTTCAAGTTTTTCATTAATGATATTATGGCATTAAACTATGATACCCTGAGAATCTTAGCACTAACTTGGTCCTTTGTCACATCAATTAATTTATGACTGTAGAATGCCTGTTTTGGTTTAATCAGCATGATGTATATTTATTTCTGTATACCCCATTTATCTAGATGTTTAAATGGAAATTTTAGTAAGAGCCAGGATTAAGAGACTATTTTATATGATATAGTGATTATCTAAAAGTTTATAAAATATATGTCAATAGCTTCCCTTTGGAGCCTGATGGGTTGATATTGGACTTTGGTACTCTGCATCTAGAAGTTGGATTGATTGTATTGAAATTTGGAATAAGGACCGAGGAATGTTTCTAACTTCTGAAACCCTCTGTTTGACTTCAAAGTCCTTCATAAACTTTGCCCTTCCTTACACCCATCTTCCCAGTCTTATACCTTACACAATTACCAACTATGACCACGTACTCTACCATCCAATGATGCTGGCCTTTTGGCTGTTCCATCACTTATTTCCAGGCATTTTCACTGGTTGTCTACAAGACCTAGAATGCTTTCCCTCATCATCTCCTCCTGATAGCTTCCTTGGTTTCCTTTGCTTCCTTAAAGTCTCAGCATAATTCCACTTTCTATAGTAAGTTTTTCCCAATCCCTCTAAATTTCTGCCTCCATTTTGTTGATTATTTCCTTTTATCCAGTATATAGCTTGTCCATGCATATTTTTGCATGATATTTCCCCCATTGGAATGTGAGTTCCTTAAGGACAGAGACTGTCTTTTGCTTTATTTTGTATTTCCAGAATTTAACACAGTACCTGGTCCACAGTAGCTGCTTAGGACTTATTGTATAATGACTCCTCTTCTTTTTCCATGGCAAATTTTTCAATCAAAAATAGTGAAGGTTCGTTGTCATTTTTCTATGTTATTCATTCAGTTCAATTCAACTGGAGTTTATGCAATGCCTACTAGGTTCCAGATGCTGTTTGTTAAATACAAAAATAGAAATATGCTTTCCCTTCAAGGAATTTCCATTCTACTGTAAGGAAATGACATTATCTATCTATCTATCTATCTATCTATCTATCTATCTATCTATCTATCTATCTATCTATCTATCTTTCTATCTCCATCTCCATCTCCATTTCCATCTCTGTATCTATATCTATATCCATATCTATATCTATATATCTATCTATATCTACCTATATATCATCTATATCTAACTATTTATCTATCTAAAATACATTATATGTATGTCTTATGTGTGTGTGTGAATTAAATTTTTTGTGGGGAGAATACAACAAATCTGGGAATTAGGAATGGGTTCATAGGGAATGTGACATTTGAGTTGATACTGGGATGACATTAGAGATTCCAATAAAGCCTTATTAATGTCATTGATTTATATATAAAAAGGATAATACCTTATATATGGAATCTGAAAAAATCCCTAATTGGACTATGAACTCCTTGAAGGTAGGAAGTGTCTTTTGCCTTGTGTGTGTGTGTGTGTGTGTGTGTGTGTGTGTGTGTGTGTTTAGGGAGGGGAATGGCAGGGCTTATCACAGTATCTGGCACATAGAAACTGAGTAAATGTTTATTTATTGATTGGTTGGTTGATTTGAAACAATTTCACTTTTGTTTATAATTAAACTAATTTATTTTCTGATTTGAAATTAATGTTTTAATTTGGTGCATGATTTTATTCATAATGTATAAATCCCTCTCCCAAACTTACCTAAAGACACACTGTGCTCAATATGGCCTTAAGTGTTTGGACACAAGATCACAGTTATAAGATCTTGTTAGTCATAATAAGATCATAAATTTTGGCAATATATGCCAATCTAGAAAGGCTTTGCATGCAGAATCAATCATAGATTGCACTTCTCTCATTCAAGAGCCAGTCTAACTAAGTGTTGAAAGGCTCGTCACCATAAGGCTGTCCATCGGGTAATGAATTTTGTAGCCATGGAAACTTATAAAAATGGAGAGGCAATCATTTGTATTGGTAGACAGAATATTCACAATGAGAAAATCACAGATATTACAAAGCATCCCTATGAAAATTATTTATGACCTTAACATCCCTAGAAGATAATAAAAGAGTGTTATCCCAAAGACCAGTTTACTTTTTATGAAAAGTATGATTAAACAAAAATGAAGATATCTAATCTGGTCACAATTTAGAAGAAATGATGCATAGCCAGGTAGTTCAGCATATGTTAAGTGAAATGGTATAGCAATGGGAAGAATAGCCAGATAGCACCAACATACTGTCAGAGATCAGGATAGCAGACATCAGTAATAAACTGTTACTAGGTTGGCATGAAATGTTTGGTGCCGTGTGTGCTGTTTGTCTGTAAATGCTAGTATTTGCCTTCCCCTTAAGTGAAATATAGCATTGGTGGATCCTTATGTAACCTTTGGTTATCTTTTTCTTTCTGTGTAACTCAGAATTTGTTACTTGATAATTTATATTAATCCAAGTTAATTTTAGATTAATCAGTACTACTCAACTAATCCTAATAAATATATACCAATGTGACATCTTTGAAAACATACTAAATAAAGTTCCTTTCATGCTTAATAAAGATTTTTAGCAAAAAAAAAATTAACCTGCAAATTAGAATACAAATGTTCCCAGGAACACTTTTCTACAGAAAAATAAAATTTTATTCTTGTATATCTGTAGTCCTGGACAATTATAGGACAGGCAGTGTAGGTAGTTGTAAAACATTATCACTTGGCTAAGTGTACCTGGCTAGACAATAACCTTGTAGGAGTAATTCATGCCCCACTGAATATGAGTCATTTATATCTCCTTTTATGTTCCATGGGAGTACCTAAGAGACTAAAAGATAACTTAAGATTTTGTGCACACTTTTTGTTGGGTAAATATCAAAATATTTACTTTTTATATTTTGGAGCACTCTGAAAATATTAAACAATTTCACTTTTAGGCTAGTAACTTGTAGTTATATTTTGTGGGTAGAATTAATATGCCAATTTTGTAATACATTAAATACAATGTTTTAATACAGAGATTAAGTCAGGCAGTCATGCTGTCATGAATAAAATTCTCTCTCCTGCTGTTACAGATCTGTATTATCCAATATATAATTTATGTATTGCTTGCAACTTAGCTCATGTTATTAAAAGAAATGTAGCAGAAGTATAGATTATCTCAATATGTCATATATGATTAACTATATGCTGACATAGTTAAGCATAACCTATGATATTTTGTGTTTTAGAGCAATTGCAACTTTATTTAGTATCTTACATATATTATGTGTTTTTATACATGCAAAATTCATGTACATTCCCCTAAACCTGGTATAAATACATTTATGTGTATTTACAAATCATCATATTTTGATAGGGAGCCTGTCTCTGAGTCAAAATAACTAGTGTTCAGGTCCTACTTCAGATATAAACTGTCTGTATATCTTTGGGTAAGTATTATTTAACCTCTTAGTACTCCAGACAACTCTCCATGCAGAGCATGTAATAGGGAGTGACTTTCATGAAACAAAATACCTTTTTCACATTACAATTACAGGTATACATGTAATGGGTATGCAAAGGAAATAATTTGAAATGTCATGAAATTTTACCTAACGTATTCTGTTCATCCAAGTTAGCATCCAAGGGAAATTCACAGGTCGAGCTTAGTCATGATAGGGAGATATATGTCTTTAATTTGATAACAACAATGGTAATAGGAAACAATAATTATATAGTGTTTAAAATTAGAAAAGACTTTAAAAAGTTCATTGGTGGGATCCATGATGGCAGAAGAAAGGTAGTGACCTCTCAGAGGTCCCCACACAATCATGTCATAAAAGCTACAAATAACGTCATAAGAAAATTCCTGGAGTAGCAAAACCCACAAAAGGATGGGGTGAGATCACTTTCCAGCCAAAGATGGATTAGAAGGTCAGCAGGAAATGTCTGTTGTAAAAGGGTAGAAGTGGAGCCGACCCAGGCCACATTGACATACATCCAGCCCCAGGAAGGCCATGCCAGAGAAAGAGACCTCCAGAGCAACTGAATTAGCTACAGCTTTGGATTCTTCTGAAACTCAGCTCATGGTCTGGTGAGAGGGTCAAGCAGCTGACTGGGGAGGAGATTACTGGGGTCACTGCTGTCACTGAGGTGGAACTTGGTTGTCTTGCCTGTATTTGGAACCAGGAAGCAGCCCTGAGTGGGTCTAGGTGGGGGAAGGGTGCAGGCACACCAGAAGCTAGCAACCATAGTGAGAGAGAATTTTGTTTCCAGGTTAAAGAACAAGCAAGCCAGGAATACTTACAGATGAGAGCACAGGCCAGGGAAGTGGAGAACCTACCTCTCCTTTTTTTTTTTTTGTGAGGCAATTGGGGTTAAGTGACTTGCCCAGGGTCACACAGCTAGTGTTAAGTGTCTGAGACCGGATTTGAACTCAGGTACTCCTGAATCCAGGACCGGTGCTCTATCCACTGCACCACCTAGCTGCCCCAAACCTACCTCTCCTTAAATAAATCCCCCTATGACTCTCTGAAGCTTGGGACAGTGCATCTTGGAGGCAGGGCCCCACTTTAATAAGGAGATAAAGTCAAGATATAAACTAGCAAAATGATCAGACTGAAAAAAAGATGCAAACCATAGAAAGTTTCTTTGGTGAAAAGATCAAAATACACCCTCATAAGAAGATAACAAAGTCAAAGCTCCTACATCCAGTTCATGGAAACACTCAAAAAGGACTTTGAAGATAAAGTAAGAGAGGTAGAGGAAAAAATGTAAAGAGAAACGAGAGTGATGCAGGAAAGTCATGAAAAAAGTCAACAGTTTGAAAAACCAAATGGAAAAGCTCTCTGAAGAAAATAATTGATAACAATTAGGATTGAAAAAAGGGAAGCTAAGGACTTTATGAGAAATCAAGCCACAATAAAGGAAATCCAAATGAATGTGGGAAAAGGAGGGCAATATGAAGTATCTCCTTGGAAAAACAGCTGACCTAGAAAATAGATCCAGGAGAAATCATTTGAAAATTATTGGACTACCTGAAAACCATGATAAAAATAAAAGTTTAGACATAATCTTCCAAGAGATTGTCAAGGAAAATTGCCATGATATTCTTGAAGCATAAGATAAAATAGAAATGGAAAGAATCCACTGATCACCTCTTGAAAGAGAACCCAAAATGAAAACTTGCAGGAACATTATACCCAAATTCCTGAGCTCCCAGGTCAAGGAGAAAATACTGTAAGTAGCCAGAAAGAAATAATTCAAATACTGTGGAGCCACAGTGAGGATAACACAAGATCTAGCAGCTTCTACCTGAAAGGATCAGAGAGAATGGAATATGATATTCTGGAGGGCATAGGAATTGGGTTTACAACCAAAAATGACAAACCCAACAAAACTGAGTATAATCTTTGAGGGAGAAAAATGGGACTTCAATGAAAAAGAGGACTTTCAGGCATTTGTGAAGAAAAGACCTGAACTGAATAGAAAATTTGGCTTCCAAATATAACTCTAGAGAAGCATAAAAAGGTAAACAGGAAAAATAAATTATGAGAGATGTTAAAAAGTTAAACTGTTTGCCTTCCTACATGGGAAGATGATTCTTCTAATTCATAAGAACTTTCCCAGTATTAGGGCAGCTAAAGGAATAAATTTGGACAGAGGGCACAGGTGGGAATTGATTATGAAGGGATGATATCTGTAAAGCATTTATTGTTTATTTATTGTTTTTTGTTTGTTTGTTTTTATGGGGCACTTGGGGTTGGGGAGGCATTCCCAGGGTCACACAGCTTGGGATTATCTGAGGTTGGGTTTGGGCTTGGGCCCATCTTTGTCCAGAGTGGGTGCTTTTTCTATTGTGTCACCTAGTTGAACCATGATAACATTTTTAAAATAAAATTAAGGTGTGAGAGGATTGAAATGGGAGAAAGGGAAAGGAAGAGGTGGAATAGGGCAAAGTATTTTAAATAAAAGAAGCAAGTAAAAGCTTATGGAGTGGAGGTGAAGATGGGGGAGGAGTGAGGAATTGAATGAGCCTCACTCTGATCAGAATAGACTCAAAGAGTTGATAAAAACACACTCAAGTGGGTAGAGTAATATATCTTTCCCTGTGGGGAAGTGGAAGGGAAAAGGGATAAGAGGGGAGGTGTAAAGGAAGGGAGGGCATATTGGGGGAAGGACAGTCAGAAGGAAAACACTTTTGAGGAGAGATAGGGGAAAAGAAGATAGAAAATAGAGTAAATATCATGGAGAGCAAATAGGTTGGAGGAAAACACAGTTAGCAATAGTAACTGGAAAAAAAAATTGAAGAAGAAGCAAGAGCAATTCAAGATGATGATGGTGGTGGTGGTGGTGGTTGTGGTACTTTGCTGGGCTATATTGAAGAAAAATGTCAGGTATAAGGTAGTATATAAATGTTAGCTATTATTGTTCCTGCAATAATCAACCTCAAGGGTGTTTTGTAAGGAAATCTCCCTTTAAAGTACTCTATAAATGTAGCTTAGTATAAAAAAAAAGACAAGCAGGATGCTATCAGAAAAACCTGGAAAGACTTACATGCACTGATGCAAAGTGAAATGTGCTGTGTACAAAATATTTTTTTATTCTTTTTTTTCTACTTCTTGTGTGTGTGTGTGCGTGTGTGTGTGTGTGTGTGTAGCAATGAGTGTTAAGTGACTTGCCCAGGGTCACACAGCTAGTAAGTGTCAAGTGTCTGAGGCCGTATTTGAACTCAGGCCCTCCTGAATCCAGTGCCTTATCCACTGTGCCACCTAGCTGCCCCCATTATATGCAAAATAACAGCAATATTATCTTCATTTCATAGTTGTGGTTGGTCAGTAGTGTCCAACCCTTTGTGATCCTGTATAGTGTTTTCTTGGGAAAGATATTAGTTTGTCATTTCCTTCTCCAATGTATTAGGCAAGCAGATGTAACATTGACTTGCCCAGGGTTACACAGCAGTGTCTGCATTCATATTTGAACTCAAATATTCCTGACTCAAGACCCAGTGTATTATCCATTGAGTCACCTAGCTTCAGGCAAAAGAGATTCTGTAAGTTACTTATAATTCTGTGAATTGCCTAGTATCACACAGCCAATAAGTGAGGCTGTATCCATCATCCATTTCTGAAATCACAGTAACATATATATACTTTCAGGGTTGAAGATAAACTCAAAAGCTATCTAGTTTAGCACATACTTGAAAAAAAATCTCTCCAACAATATTTCTGAAAGGTAGTTATCCAAAACATTGTTTTAAAGACTTCTAGTGAAAGCAAATACTAACTTCACTTTTGGATTGTTTTCATTATTAGAAAATTTTTGCTTAAATTGATTCAAATTATTTCTCTCTATAACACCTATACTTTGGTCCTAGTTCTTGCCTTTGGTGTCAAGTAGAAAGAATGACGTTATATTTCTATAAGACTCTAGCTTCCACATTCCCTTCTAGTCTTTTCTTGTCCAGGCTAAATATCACCAGTTCCTTCAAGTGATCATAATATGGCATGGTTTATGGTCTCCTTGAAATACCACTTATCATTATCTGAACTGTGTCAATGTCCATTGTATGTAAAATACCCTGAAATGAATACAATACCACCAAAATGATATAAGGCTGAATATGACTAGACAATTGTTTCTGTTGTTTTAGAAAATATGCTCATCTTAATACACCTTCACATAAATCTTGACTCAGGAGATTCAAACTAATATACAGGGCCATAGCTTCTTCAAATAGATAAGGTCCATATGTACTAATCTGGCTTCTGAAATAAAAACTACTCATATGTATACAGTTTGTTTATTTCCAAAGGGCTTCCCATTTATTGCCTCTACCATGTAATACAAATATTACATACTCATTTGAAAGACATTGTAACTAAGACATGATTTAAATGATTTTCCTGGTTATCACACTCCAAATCCATTGCTAGATAGTTATTTTATCAATACATTATTCATTAGGCTACATAGTACTTTTCTGAAAAGTATTTTCTGAGAATTAATTATATCGATCCAATTAAACAAATATTTATTATGTGTTTCTTGTGTAATGGCTGGGTTCAAAGGAGAATATGAACAAAATTTAATTCCATATAATTTTGGAGGAGAAAATTATGTTCATAAAAAAGTATATTTGCAGAATGTAAAAGTGCAAAGAGTGACATGACAATTAATAGCAAGGAAGAAATCAGCATGTGTGGTGGAGGGGGGCTGGAGATCACTTGTTTATTTGGAATCAATTAAAGGTTCAAAATAAATGTTTTATTTAAGCTTTATTTTCTACCAACTCAAACATTATGTTCAAGGCAAGCATATAGAAAGAATTCTGGACCTTGGCTTAGAAGAGACCTGAATTGGAATACTGGCTTGGCCTCTTCCTAGTTATATAGGCAAGTCACTTCTCAAAATTTTGATTTCCTAGTTCATAAAATGAGATGTGACCTCTTTGGACTTCCTACATCATGGTGAAAATTAATATATCCTAGTTCATACTAATGTAAATGAAAATAATTTGTAATTTGCTGGCAACTATATAGATTCAAGTGGGTGTTATTATTATTATTATACCTAGGATTTATATGTACCCTATTAATTTCTTATATTGCATAGCCTACTTGCTTAAATTATATTTGGATACTAGTATCATATATGTCTAGTCTATAAATCTTATTTCTAAGTTTTCACAGATTCTCTAAATGTTCTTCCTAAACATAGGAACAACTGCATACATGGGTATTTTTGCAACAAATACTATCTGTAATTGATATATTCAGATGTTGAGTAATAGACAAAAAGAACACATGGATGGTTATGTAATCATGATTTAAAACTATTAGATTTGCATGACCAATTTAAGGTACTTCATGTCTTGGAGCACACCAAGTATATAGAAATTTCATGGGGGTGCTTTATAAGCATGGCATACTTTCTAATGGGAATTTTTCATGGTCATAATCATAAAAATGATTGATTTTACATGTGTCCTGCAAAGCTTACTCTATAAGTTATTCTTACCTTAATAGCACCACAGGGCTAGCCTATTTCATTTAAGATTAATGGAGAATCTCTGGACATAATAATTACATAAACTAGGAGAAATTTATGACTAAAGTTTACACTTATCTCTCTTTTAAAGAAAGCTAAGTGAAGCAATTTAGTGTATCTATGTATATAGACACATTTATACATGCATATCTTCTATTATATGCAATATGGATTATAATTTTATAGCATCTACCCTTGTATATATCAAGAAAATATTTATGTGGCACACTATCTAAATCTGCAAAAATGTTAGAAAATTGAATCAAATTACTTTGAAGTAATAAAAAAAAATGTCATTGATATATAGTGGAAAGGTAAGAGCAATACCCCTGTTAGATTTAAAAATAACACCAAGGTCCATGAACTAAATTACTTCCTAGCTATCCCAATCATGTCATTCCAATCAGAAACCCTTTAGTAAATGCCTCTGATGTTCTGAGGGAACAAATATGAAATAGGACAAAGTCATGTCTTCGTGGGAGTACAGACTAGAAGGGAGATTAAAAAAAATGCAAATCATTATAATAGAAATTATGACACAATAATGATAGAGAAGAGGTCAATCAGAATTTTAACTGAGGTTAGAGGAAGGATAGATGCTTTATAGCTGAGGAGATTGTGGAATGCTTTATATCACTTTATCTCTCACTCTTCTTTACTCCTCTCAATATGGCTTCCAAACTCATCATTCTATTGAAACTGCTCTCTCCAAAGGTTGGTTTTTATCCTTCACTCTTTTTGTTTGTTTGTTTGTTTTTTGTTTTGTTTTGTTTTTTGGTGAAGCAATTGGGGTTAAGTGACTTTCCCAGGGTCACACAGCTAGTAAGTATAAAGTGTCTGAGTCCAGATTTGAACTCAGGTCTTCCTGAATCCAGGGCCAGTGCTCTATTCACTGTGCCACCTAGCTGTCCCTATCCTTCACTCTTTCTTTTGTTTATTTGTTTGTTTTCCCCCAGGTTATTTCATTTCTTAAAAATTTAATAAACATTTTTATTTAAAGTTTTGAGTTCTAAATTCTATTCCTCCTTCCCTTCTTCCTCTTCCCCCTCCCTGAAGTGGCAATCAGATAGATATTGCTTCTACATGTGCAATTATGTAAAACATTTACATATTAGTCATTATGTATAAGAAAACTCAAAAGAAAGAAAAATGAAAGAAATAAAGTAGAAAATAATCTGTGGTCAATCAATATCAGTTCTTTCTTTGGAGGTGGACACTATGCTTCACCATTAGTCCCTTGGGTTTTTCTTGGGTTATTGTATTGCTAAGAATAGTTGTCATTCACAATTTCACAATTCTTCATTGAACAATATTGCTGTCACTGTATAATACATTCTCCAGGTTCAGCATACTTCACTATACATCAGTTCATATATATCTTTCTAGGCCTTTCTGAAATCATCCTGCTTGTCATTTCTTATAGAACACTGATATTCCATTACAATCATACACCAGAGCTTATTTAGCCGTTCCTTTGGTTCCCAATTTTTAGCAACTACAAGAAGAGCTGCTATGAATATTTTTGTACAAATAGACCTTTTTTTCTTTTGGGGGATGTATTTGGAATATAAACCTAGCAGTGCTATTACTGGATCAAAGGATATGCACAGTTTTATAGCCCTGTGCATGTAATTCCAAATTTTAATCCAGAATGTTTGTATCAGTTCACAACTCTACCAATAGTAGATTAGCATCCTAGTTTTCCCGCATTCCCTCCACCATTCAACATTTTCATTTCTTGTTATATTTGCCACTCTGATAGGTATGAGGTGATATCTCAGAGTTGTTTTAATTTTTATTTCTTTGATCACTAGTGATTTAGAACATAAATAGCTTTGATTTCTTTTGTCCCAAATGAGCTCAGAAAACTCTATCATAGATCAAACACAGATAGTCCATATAAACATTCGGAGTGTCTTTAAATTCTCACATTTCACATTTTTTTGAACTACTACAATCCTGCTATACTTATACAGCACCGTTTTGGGTACAGCCTTGCCATGATGGATGGTCCTGTGCCAGTGTCTCCCATGTCTTACAATCAATTCCAAAGTACATCACGTTTTTAATAATAGGATGATCATTTTTCATCTTTCTCAGACCCAAGATAAACATGGTGGTGTGGCCCACAGTTTATATACCCTTAAAACAGTAGATGGTTCGTCAAACGGCAGTCAATTAAATTTGGTTAACATAGTTTGGAGTTAAGCTATATTAAAATGAATGGCTATACCAGACCACCCCCAGCCCTCTGCTATTAATTCAAAGAATGTATACCCCTTTTCAATGGGTTGACTGAGTAATCCCTCCCTGGAGAAAGGCTTTCCTATCTAAACATAAAGATCGGTTTCCACCCAAGCATCCTGAGAACACATTGATCTTTCCCACCCTAGATTCCTTGCAAACTTGGGATAGGTCTGACAAAGATGAAGAGATTCAAAAAAATCTCATCAAAAAGGAAACCTGGACTTTGGAATCAGCAGGAGTCTGGACGTTGGAAGAAGGGGGGCACTGAATATCCCCAAGATATTTGTTATTAATAATCATTCTTCACATAGGATACCAAATTAAGGTTACATTTCCTTCTTAGTGCTCTACGGGGGCCTTTGAAGGTTTTGGGTAAAATTTTAATGCTAGTGGCTCAAGTCTCCATTCCATTGTTATCTCCATCATGAGCCATTAGTTATAGTATCTTCTCAAAAGATAGCCAATATAATTTCACCAATTAAAATAAATGTTTATAAAAATGATATTTACCAAAAAAGATATAGAAAGAATAGATGTATAAACATATGCAATGCTCTTCTCCCTCACAACCTTCTCTCCAGATCTGGGGACACACTTTCCTCTATGTCAGGGATTCTTAACCTTTTTCCTGTCAAAACCCCCTTTTTACCCAAGAAAGTTTTACATTATCCTGGTTATTTCCTAACCTTTTACTGTTGCTAAATTTTTCATGACCACCACATTCAATTATGTGACCCCATATGGGGTTGCAACCCACAGTTTTAAGAAGTTTTGCTCTTTACCACCTTGGTCCTTGAGAAGAGTGGGTTCAAAGTTAAAACAGTTGCTGTAAGTTATTCATCTCTTCATATTTAACAGTGCCAATTGATTAGTTACTCACTTCTGGCTGCCTTTGATCCTTTGATTGCTTAATTGATGATGTTGCTAAAGACGTCACTATATTGGGCTTGGCTCACTGCAGTCTTTGGAATGAAGACCTTTCTCTTGACCTATAGTGGCTCAACTTTCCAATCTTTTAAATCTCACAAGGTTGCAGACTAATTAGTTCTACCTAATATTTCTTCACAAAAGGCAATAGGTGAAAAAGCAACAATAAGGTTATTTGATCATGGCATTATGTGATCCTGGGTGGAGAAAATAAAATATTGGCTTTAGTTTTCTTTCTCCATCTGGAGGATTATAGGAAGCCTTTCCTTTTAACTCATATGTGGCCAGGTTAAAAAAAAAAAAAAAGAGAGAATTGAATGGTTAGTACCTTTTGATTTCACAATCAGTTCAGATTCAGTAGACAGTTCAGATTCACCACCTTGTTAACAGAATGAAAACAGTTGTAGAATAACTATACCCCTCTATTCTATGTTATTAGGCATTTTCAGAACCAACATCACTTGGTTTTGGTGCACTGCATACACCAAGAATGGGATATCATTGGCCAGGTCTTGTTATATTCCCTTGGAGGTTTACTTGTGAAAAGTTTTTCATCTCAGGCTATTACTGCTTTTGGTTTTATGAAGGAAATCACATACATAATCCTGATTATTATCAATAGCTTTATTATCCAATGCTTATACTTGATAATGACTTCATATGTATTAGGAAAGGCAAGCATTTCTTGTTAGCATAAGCAAAATAAAATAAAATAAATAAATATTTTGGAAAATATACCTATATATGTATATAGTTGTGTCAACAACCTATGATTATATTGCTTTACAAATTTCATTTTAGGGGCAGCTAGGTGGCGCAGTGGATAAAGCACCAGCCCTGGATTCAGGAGGACCTGAGTTCAAATCTGGCCTCAGACACTTGATACTTACTAGCTGTGTGACCCTGGGCAAGTCACTTAACCCCCATTGCCCCAGAGAAACAAAACAAAACAAATAAACTTAATTTTATGTATAGGGGTTGCAAACTATAATTTTGAGTTTACAAATACTGCCTGAAACTCAGAAAGGCAAAGTGATTTCAAATGTCAGAAAAATTGAATTTTATCTACTATGGTATATAGTGACATCCTCCAGTACCTAAGCATCTGATACCTTACATAATGCATAGCAGGTTGAGATTACCTACATAAAAACATATTTATATACCCACACACAAACATGCACACATGCATATACATACATAAATAAAAAGATATATGTGTATCTATCCATAACACAATATAATACATGCACACATATCTAAGTAAATAGATATATGTTTATGTGCATAAATATATTACAATTAAAATATTTAATTCAATATACCATATGAAATAATATGCATATTATATGTTTTATACATACAATAATAACAAGAAAATTTTACAAGACAAACACAATCACCTTTTTATATTTGCCTTATTTAACTCTGTGAATGTTAGCACATTATTTTGTATATAGCATCTCTATTTAAAGATTACAATAAGAATCCAGCAGGTTGAATACAAGAAACCTGCCATGAAATATTAAAACACCCAAATCCACAAGTGTAATCAACTAAGAAGGTACACCTTAACTTCCCTTTTCGATAAGACACAAAACATGACCATGCTCCTTTTCATGTACATGTAAATAGAAGGATGTAACTTTGCTAAAAGAAAACCAGAATATGTGGTATGTTTTTGACATTTAGTATAAAGGCAGATTTTTTTTTTGTTATGTAATTTGCTCTAGAAAGGCATTTAAGGATAAGAAGGATTACATAATGAACTCTTCTTATACAATAGGGACCCCCCCCAACCTTTTCAAAACCTAGATGCTTTTGAAAGTTCAAAATAATGAGAGATTCAGAAGTAAGAGAAATCATGAGAATTCCTATACTCCTTTCCGAATATCTATTAATCTTAACTTGCTCCACCTGTGGTATTCCAGTTTTAAGCATTTCAGTGAGCAGAGACTGCCAGGTAGTTAGAAGTGATAATGCTTTCTGAGTTGAAAAAATGTGACTATTATATAAATAATAGTTCAAACTGTATAAACATATTACATATAAACATGTTCACAGGCAAACATACACATAAACAAATGTACAAATATGTGTATTTAACTCTAATTTTGTTTATAGACATAGACATTGAGAGATATAGAATGATATTGATAGAGGTTTCACAATCAGATCTGCATCTAGACCTGGCTGTTTTTTTGTGGCTTTAGAGTCAAGAAAAACAGTTTTCATATCTACTCTCTGACAGTACTGCTTTGTACAAGGTAAAGTACTCTATTTCTGTTTTGGCATTCAACGTATTTTTCCCACTAACTTTACTCAAGGTTGTGCTGTTAAATGTTTAACAATTGATGATCTGGGTAAATGGGGATATATGACATGCTCTTAAGTTTAATCTGTATTATTAATATTTCATCTACCATTGTTTAAAGTTTTGAAAATCAACAGAAATATGAATTAAACCATGATATTTAGTGTTTATTGATTTCCAGGGTATAAATGTTCATACTGAATATTTAATAATCAACTCTGGCAAGAGCCAGTTGTATCTAGCTCCAACATAATCTTGATTGAGATTACCTAACTCTGATTCACATGAGAAGGATTAAAAAAAAATTCATACATGAAAGCCCTACTCTTTATTTCTTGATGACTACATGGGAAATTGTTCTTCTTTATTGATTTGATCTAAGCTTTAAGCCCATAGTCATATTACTTTGATGAAGTAATGTTGGCCAGCACATTTTCATAGTCCTTGTGTGCCCTTTGTTATCACATTATTTCAGAGGTTCACGTACAGTTCAATAGAATTCAATTTAGAATTTAAAAATCTTCATATTTCAATATATGTATTAGCATATATTTAAAATTTTCTAATAATCATTTTATTGACATCTTTTGTTTTTACATACCTTCATTTCAAAATATACTCCCCCTTATATTCCACCTGCATAACTAATCATTGTAACAAATATTTACTTTAAAAATAAATAAAAAAAAAACTTCAGCAAATCTAGACAAGCATGTTCTTATATATATAAAATTAAATGTACTTAGTCTCTTGCCTCTGCAAAAAAAGAAGGAAGGTACCTTTTCATATTTTTGTTTGAAATAAATAATTTTTCTAAGTATGCAGAATTTTGTTTCAATTTTATTATTTTTATTTGCACAACCATGAAAATCTTCTCATATTTACTTGTGTCATTCATATACATAGTTTCCTAAGGCAGAGTAATATTACAATACATTCAAGTACCATAACTGATTTAAGCATTCCATAGTTAATGGCCATCTGATTTGTTTCCAATTCTTGTGACAACAATGAAAAAAGGCTACCATGAACATTTTGGTATATATTGGATCTTTCTTCCTATCTTTTATTTCCTTAAGGTATACTCCTAGTAGCAGAATAAACCTCTGGGCTAAAGAACATGGAATTAGTAGTCACCTTCTTAACGTGACTTCATATAGCTTTCCATAATGGTTGAATCAAGTTATAGATGTTCCACCACTGAATTAATATTCCTAATCTTTGATCATTCTTCCTAGTTTTTCATGTGTGAAGTCAACAAGCATTTATTAAACTCCTACTATATGCCAAGTACTATGTCATGCATGAAGATCTCAGACTTATTTTCATTTGTATTTTCTTAATAGTAATTTGGATCAAATTTTCATAAGTTTCTTAATAGTTTGCAATTTCTCTTTTGAAAACCATTTGTTCATATCCTTTAATCTCTTATCCATTGAAGAATATCTGTATATTTTTATTAGTTCCTTACCTGGCTTGGATTTTAGACTCTTGACAGAGATATTTGTTACAAAGATTTCCCTCCCAAGTGATCTCTTTTCTTACTAACCTACTTGATTCTAAGAGTTTAAAGGATTTTCAATTTTACGTATTTGAAATTATTTAAATCCCTGTGATCACCTCTATCAATTGTTTAAAAATCCTCCCCATAGATAAAGATATAAAATGAACTTGATCTTTTTAAAGGTGTTACCTTTAATTTTCAGGTTGCAATTTTACTTAATTATTTTTTTCTAATGGCTTAATTTTGCCACATTCTCAAATTCACATGGATTTTTAACAACAAGTTTCTTAGAATAATGATGATCTTTACTCTTGTAAATATGTTTTCAAGGGCTTTCAAAGTGCCTAAGCAAAAATATTATTTACCTACATATCTTTCTTCATGTTTTATTGAGCTAAATAGAAGCTTACTTAGGATATGTTCAGACAATCTGTCTCATTTTGACCAATTCATATTTTTCTGGGAGGCTTTGGATATAGGAACTTTAACTTTATTATCTTCTTCTGAGGGTATATTTTGATCTTCCTTCTCACCATAGTAATTTTCTATGGCCAGAATTTTGTGTGTGGGGGGAGGGGCAATGAGGGTTAAGTGACTTGCTTAGGGTCACACAACTAGTAAGTGGCAAGTGTATGATTCTGGATTTGAACTCAGGTCCTCCTGAATCCAGGGCCAGTGCTTTATCCACTGTGCCACCTAGCTTCCCCATATGGCCAGAATATTTTTGTTGTTTGTTCATTTTCCCAGATTATTTCTTGACTTTTAACTCTTTGTTAAAGTAGGGCTCTGCTTCCAGGGTGGAGGGTGCACTGTCCCAAGCTTCCAGGGAGTTTGTACATCTACTTTTTTTTTAGTGAGGCAACTGGGGTTAAGTGACTTGCCCAGGGTCACACAGCTAGTAAGTATCAAGTGTCTGAGGTTGGATTTGAACTCAGGTACTCCTGAATCCAGGGCCGGTGCTTTATCCACTGGACCACTTAGCCACCCCTGTACATCTATTTGTAGAGATACTTCTAGGGACCTTTAAGTTTTCAGTTCTTCCAAGATGGTATGATCTAAGGACAGGTGTGTTTACTATTCTCCTGGCCTATGCTCTGCTCTATAAGCAACGACAAGCCTGATTTTCTGCCTTGGAACTATAAGGAGGTTCCCATTCTACTAGGGCCACAAGTTCTGGTGTGTTAATACTCTTCCCTACCATGAGACTGCCACCCTGCACTGGTATCAGGATCAGAGCATGGGCAAAACCACAGAGTCCTGCCTCAGTGTTAGCAAAGAGACTCCTGTAATATCCTTCTGGCCAATATTCAACTTTCTTAACTTCTGTGGACTAAGAGTTCCAACAGCAGTCCCTGGTGTTACTGATTCAGTGGCTCCAAAGACTTGCTTTTGGTTTCTGTAGGTGGATCTGTGCTGCATTGGACTGTACTCCACTCTCACCAGGGTGCTACGGACATTTCCTGCCGACCTTCTAAGTTGTCTTTGGCTGGAAAATTGTTTTACTCTGTTATTTTGTGAGTTCTTGTGCTCTAGGAATTGTCTTCTGGCATTATCTGAAGGTCTATGGAGGGGTTTTGGGGAGAGCTCAGGGGAGTCACTGCCTTTCCTCTGCCACTTGGCTCTTCCTGCTTCACTGTTTTGAAAGGAAGTAATTATTATAATAGGTTTCTTTTAAGAAGGATGGTAGGGGACACTAGGTGGCACAGTGAATAAAGCACAGGCCTTGGATTCAGGAGGACCTGAGTTCAAATGTGACCACAGACACTTGACACTTAACTAGCTATGTGACTCTGGGCAAGTCACTTAACCCCAACTGCCTCACCAAAAAAAAAGAAGGATGGTAGAAAAATGTGATTGCCATTTAAAAGCTCTCACAGTGGCCAAGATCTTCACAGCTGGCAAAAAATAAAGACTAGAGGATTCATAAGTATATTCTTTCTGAGTATTGTAAAAATTCCCTTCCCTTTAAATATAAGTATTCACTATATGTAATTTTTAATAATTATCTCTTCCTGTTCATTGTGGTAATATTTAAAATGAATCAAAAAAGAGCATAATGACATCAGTCCTTAAAAAATGTAACACATGGGGGGCAGCTAGGTGGCGCAGTGGATAAAGCACTGGCCCTGGATTTAGGAGGACTGAGTTCAAATCCAGAATCATACACTTGCCACTTACTAGCTGTGTGACCCTGGGCAAGTCACTTAACCCCCATTACCCAGTCCCCCCCCCAAAAAAAAGTAACACATTGTTTAATGGATATCTCTTACAGTTGTGTTTCAGAGGAATTGTGAATTTTTTAATTATTTAGTGTATTTGATCATGAAATTAATCCAAAATATCTCAGTCTACTCATTTATTATGAGACAAATGCCCTCATGCTACCTTGTTAAACACAGTTGGATCATAATAAGGATGCCAAAAGGCCATAGCAGTGTTATTTTCAATTATTCAAGTATAATTATTTAACTATTTTTGTGTATGTATGATATGTGTGAATTTCAGGATCTCTGAAAATCAATACAATTTAATTGTGTTATTTTTGAGACTACAGATTTAGTGACTACTAATTATAGTCAGATACCACCATTGCTCACTTGTCTTGCAAAGTGAATAAAAAAAAAACACCACTCACACCAATATATGATACTTTTGTCTATGTGCTCCTATCTCACAGATGCAGAAGATGCTGTGATTCAGCTTTATCAGTTTCTTATTATACATTACTCAATTTTCAAAGTTTCTTTTTATTCCCAGTGTTTTATAGCAATCAAAATCATTATAATTTCAGTATTAGATGCTTTAAATACTCATGAGTGGAAAACCTTACTCTTAATAAAGAATGGATTAATGAAGTAGTTTATAAATAATGGAAGCTTAAGTAGAAGAGACTGATATTACTGAATTTGTTTTAAACCTCAAAGTGGGCCTTTAAGAGTATTCGCCTTTCTAGTAGACTAAGATGATAAAATAAATGAACTAATCTAAAGACAGGGAAATTTCAGGTGAATTAAATTTGTAAAGTTTGCATAGTTTTTACCATCTTATGCTACAGATGAGGATTATTAATTAGTTGCTTATTTATGATAGTTTTTTTCATGGAAGCAAATCCTCCTAAATAATCTACATCCTTCAGCTGAATTGACTTTGATCTACGCAATAATGCATATTACTTATTATCTAAAGAGCACATTTCCCCCCAAATTGACAGTTTAGTGAATATTATTTTTCATATATAAATCTAATTTATATTGTGATTTTTCATCTTTAAGGTCAGACAATTGTCACAGCATAGTTGTTATATATTTTTTATGATATAAAATTTAAGAACAAATTTAATTAAAAAAAAAAACATGGTGAAATAGAACTACAGATCATAGAACCATATATCTCACATTGAAAGGAGACTCAGATATCATCTCCATACTGTGTCATTTGAAATATTTTTGGAGTGCCTATCTCTATCCTAAGTTATAGTGAATTTAGCTGGGGTTTCTAATATATTGCTACTCATAAATTAGAAACTATAGCACCAGTCTTTGGAATTAAACATTTATTAAATCATATTAAATTTTAGTAAAAAAAGAGCACATGGCTCTGAAAGTTCAGAAGCTCTACATTACCTAGGATGGAAATGAGACCTGGGGGGGGGGGGACACATGTGGCTGCTCCCTCTTGCATCCCAGGCCAAGAGAGAGGGGGTTAAAAAGTGAGGGAGAGTGACTCACCTCTCCCCAAGGATTTTATCCTCTCTCAGGTAGAGGCAGGTCACTGCACCTTGACCCAAACTAATTGTACAGTAAACATTCAAGTCCATTGATTGGCATGACTCGAGGCTGGTTCATATCAAAATGAACAATGCCCTGCCACTCAGGGTCTGTTAAAGACATACCCTCTGAGTGCAAAGCTTTTAGGTAGGTGTGGTTCTAATCACTATTATCTCTGAGCTCCAACTTTACTGACTCTGGACTGGCCTTAAAAGAGTTTAGGCAAGGCTCCCTCAAGTGGGGGGCCTCGAGTGGGGATTCTGGAAAGCCTGGGCCCCCTGAAACCCATTATTTTCCTACAATACTCAAATTATGCATTAGAACTAAAATTTACCATTTGGCCTCTGCTTAAGAACACCATGTATTAGGAACTCTGTATATAGTAATGCAGCCCATTCCATTTGTGCACAATACCAACAGTGAGAATGCTTTTCCTGATTATAAGCAAAAATCTGCTTCCCTGTAACTTCTATCCATTATTTCTATCCCTTTGAGTCAAGTAGAACAAGTCTAATTCCTCTCCTATCTTAAAACCTTTAAAATGTTTTGATATTACTATCATATTGCCCTAATTTTCACTTCTCCAGGCTAAATACTCACAGATTCTTCATCTCAAGATGAATTTCCTACAGAAGCTATGACTTAGGTTCTCTAAAGAACGGAGCATATTACACAATTATCCGAAGCATAAATGTTACTATTTAAGTAACTTTCCCATATAAAATGTCATTCATTAGCCCTTTTACATTTCAAATGATTATCTGTCTTGGATGGATTCCAATTATACATTTACAAATAAGCTACAGGAAGATATTTAGATTTCAGATAACTGCTGGTGTATATTTGTAAGTTATTTGATCATTTACTGTAATGGTAGCCTTTTGAAAGAAGGGTGACAAAGATAAGTTCTTTCATAAGCCATTTTTTTTTAAACTGCCAGAATTTAAGTAAGTACTAACTTCAAGAATTCCAAAATCAACAACCCACCATTCTTTGCAGAGCAGGTAGAAGTATCAGACAACAGGTATGAAGAGATAGGAGAATACCATGGAATAAGACTGATGTACACAAGAAAGGGTGAGGTCATCTAAATAACAGATTAAAATGTTCTTGAGAGGTTTAATTATATATTAAAAATTATAGATCAAAGGAGCAGCTAGGTGGTGCAGTGGATAAAGCACTGGCCTTGGATTCAGGAGGACCTCAGTTTAAATTCAGCCTCAGACACTTGACACTTAACTAGCTGTGTGACCTTGGGCAAGTCACTTAACCCTTATTGCCCTGCCAAAAAAAATATAGATGAAAACTTTTATATATTTGTATTGTAAAAATGCATTTTCTCTTCACAATAACATTTGTTTCTCATTTTTTATAGAAATGGAAATGAAAGAGGGATTATGGAAAGATGGTAATGAGCTAAATTGTAGAGGAAAATAGATCCTCAAAACACCATTATGGGGCTTAGAAATTCACTTTTCTCAAAGGAAATAAGAAGAATCACCTGTTGACTCCTCTCCCCAGCTGAGATCCATGTAAGGATACTTGGAATCCTATAGAGTACCTGAGGTAGAAAAAGGCTGAGAAGGTAGAAAAAGGAACTCTGGGAGCCCCAGAAAACTGGGAGGCTGAAGTTGATCCAGTTTGGCACTAAGCAGCCTGATCACAAAAGCCCCAGGCCTCTGCTATTTCCCTCCAGGTGATAAGAGCAGGAGGCCAGCAGGACAGCAGTTGGTATCTCCAGGCAAGTACAATGAAGAATTCCAGTATGAAAGGTTTCTAATACAGGCCTAAATCAAGAGTCAGCATAAAATCTCTAGTGGAAAAGTCCCTAGGAAAAGCCCATCTAAGGGTGTCTCCTAAAACTTCATTGGATCTCAGTGAGTGTGAATAGTCTCTCAGTCCAATTGTGGGGCAGAAGGAACTCAGGCAAAGAGTATTCATTGCAGGGTGTTGGCTTGGAACCCTGGGGCAAGATATAGGCTCCAGGCCAAGCCCAATACAAAAGCAGCAGCAGAATCCCTTGAAGAGGGTCCCCTTCTGGGCCACCATTCTCAGGTTTGGGAAGGCCACATCCATTGCACTGGGTTTTGAAGCCTGGACCAAGAACAATTGTCCTTTCCCTGCTCCATCCTGCCCTATGCTGCCGAGGTGACCAAACCAAGAATAACTCAGAATATCATGAAAGACCAAAAGATCTTTTTTTGGAGGATAAGGCCAAAAAGGGGTAGTAAACCTACAAGTTCAGATAAAGGCTTGGAGGAAGAAAGGATGGAAGAAATAAAACAAGTAATACTAAATGAAATAGTCAGGAATTCAAGAATAACAAGAATTAATACCTTAAAATGAATACTAGAAATTGTCTGAGAACATATTGCCCAGAAAAATCAGAATTGGCTACCAAGAAAACAAAAACAAAAAATCAAAATAATAAGATAAAACAACAACAGAAAAGCATCTAAGAAAAAGTATACCCCCAAACAATTTATTTTTTTAAAAGATTAAGGACATATAATCTTAGAATCATATGAAAAACATAAAAAAGAAAATATAGCAAAGTGAAAGCAGAAAGTATACACCACTTTCTGAAAGAAACCCCTAAATGATGCCTCAGAGGAACATAAAAGTGAAAACCCAGAACATCCTAGTCAAAGAAAGAATATTACAAATAGTCAAAGAAGTATTCAAATACCATGTATCATATTAAGATTTATGAAGTTTAATTGTCAATTGCCATTCTAAAGGGGCAGAAGATGGAATTCTAAAGGAATAAAGGTTTTCTTTTAAAAAAAAATTAACCAATTACATGAAAAATAATTTGGAACTTTTTTTTTCAAATTTTGTGTTCCCAATTCTCTCACTCCCTCCTTCTCCCCCAATTAAGAAGACAAGAAATTTGACATAGGTTATACATGTGTAGTTATGCAAAACACATTTCCATGTAAGTTATGCTATGAAAGAAAATAGAACTCCCTACCCACACAGAATAAAAAAATAAAAAGTATCTTTGATCTGCATTTAGGTTACCCCAGTTTTCATCTTAAGTCCTTTGTAATTTTCTTAGATCATTGTCTTGCTCAGAATAGCTAAGTTGTCTCAATATATAATAGTACAGTATAGCTGTTACTGTGTATAATGGTCTCCTGGTTCTGCTCATTTCACTTTGCTTCAGTTCGTGTAAGTCTTTCATGATTTTGCTGAGAGCATCCTACTGCTTGTTTCTTATACACAATACACAATAATACATAATAGTATTGTATCACAATCATATATTATAATTTAATCAACTATTCCCCAATTGATGGATATCCCATCAATTTACAATTCTTTCCATCAGTAATAGAGCTGCTACAAATATTTTTGCACATAGTTTAGGTTTTTATATTTTTGGAATATAAGTCTAGGAGTGGTATTGCTGGATCAAATGGCACTCATAATTTTATAGCCCTTTGGGCATAGTTCCAAATTGCTCTCCAGAATGATTGAATCAGTATAATAACTTCACCAATGGTGCAATTTTTCCACATTCCCTCCAACATTTATCATTTTCCATTTCTGCCACAGTAGTCAATCTTATAAGCAGTAGCTCAGAGTTTGTATTTGCATTTCTCTTATCAATAGAGGTTTAGAACATTTTTATATGACTATAGATAGTTTTAATTCCTTTGTCTAATGATTGATTCTTCATATCTTTTGACCATTTATCAATTGAGGAAGGACTCTTATTTCTGTAAATTTTGCTCAGTTTTTTAATATATTTCAGAAGTGAGTTTTTATTAGAGAAACACTAAGTTTTTTCACGTTAATATTTAGTATGGGGAAAATAAAACAAAAAAAAGGAAAATATTGGATGTTGGAGAGGATGCGGGAAAACTGGGATGCTAATCTATGGTTGGTGGAGTTGTGAAAACATCCAACCATTCTGGAGAGAAATTTGGAACTATGCCCAAAAGGCTATAGAACTGTGCATACCCTTTGATCCAGCAATATCACTGCTAGTTTTATGCCCCAAATGCATCCCACAAAAAACAGAAAAAAGACTGATTTGTACAAGAATATTTATGGCAGCTCTTTTTGTGGTGGCTAAGAAGAGGAAATCAAAGGAATGCCTGTTAATTGGGGAATGGCTAAACAAGCTGTGGTATATGATGTGTGATGGAATATTATTGTGCTATAAGAAATGATAAGCAGGATGATTTCAGAAAGGTCTGGTAAGAATTGTATGAACTTATGTATAACAGAACCCAGAGAATGTTGTTCACAGTTGCAGCAATATTGTTTGATAAACTATGAATGACAGCTATTTTAAGCAATGCAATAATCCAATATAATTGCAAAGGACTAATGATGAAGCATAATATCTACCTCCAAAGAACTGATATTCATTGAACAAAGTCTGAAGCATGTTATTTTTCATTTTCTTTTCTTTTTTTCTTTTATTCAGGTTTTGTCTTACAAAATGATTAATATGGCAATGCTTTACATAATTGCACATATATCAGAATTGGACAAATTATTTGCCCTATCTATGTATACTCTTTGTAACTACTCTAATAATAAGTCTTCAGATCCTTTAATGCAGAAACTGCTAAATCTTATGCTATCCCAACTGTGGTTTGCCAATATTTGAATTATTTATTTTTGGCTTTTTACAATGTTTTCTCCTTGACCTGAGAACTCTAGAATTTGGCTAAAATAATTCTGGGAGTTATTATTTTGGAATGTCTTTCAGGAGGTGATTGGTAGATTCTTTTAATTTCTGTTTTACCCCCTGGTTCTAGAATATCACAGAATTGTTCTTTGATAATTTTTTGAAAGATGATATATAGGTTATTTTTTTATCATGGACTTCAGATAGTCCAACAATTTTTAAATTATCTCTCCTGGTTCTATTTTTCCAGGTCATGTTTTTTGTATTTTCTCCTATTTTTCATTCTTTTAATTTAATTTTATTATTTATTAATATTTGATGGAGTCATTAGCAAACTATCACTTGGCCAATTCTATTTTTTAAGGAATTATATTCTTCAGTGAGCTTTTGAACCTTCTTTTAAATTTGGCTAATTCTGCTTTTTTAAAAGAGTTCTTTTCTTCATGGATTTTTGTGCCTCTTTTACCATTTGACCTATACAGTTTTTTAAAGGTGTTTTCTTCAGTATTTTTTTTTTGGTGCCTCCTTTAACAAATTGTTGATTCTTTCCTCAAGATTTTCTGTCTTCAATCTTATTTCTCTTCCTAATTCTTCCTCTCCCTCTCTTATTTGATTTTTAAAATCCTTTTTAGATTTCTTCCATGGCCTGGGCCCAATTCATATTTTACTTTGAAACTTGGGATATAGTAGTTTTGAATTTGTTTTCTTTTGAATTTGTGTTTTAATTTTCATTGTAACCCTAGTAACTTTCTATAATCAGGAACTTTTCATTCTATTTGCCCATTTTAAAATATACTTATTGATTTTTAACTTATTGTTAAAGTGAAACTCTGCTTCCAGAGTGGAAGGGGTACTATCCCAAGCTGTAGAGTTTTGTGCAGCTGTTTTCAGAGCTAATTCTGGGGACTTGTAAGTTTTCAGTTCTTCCAAACTGTCATAATGTAACGGTATGTGCGTTTACTACTCTTCTATACTGTTAATTGCTCTATGAGCAATCATAAGCATTCTTTTACAACCTTGAACTGTGAGAATGGTCCCTGCTCCTCTGAGGCCACTCTAGTGTTGTTGTGCTCCTTCTCATCTTGGGACTGATACTCATGACTGACCCAGATACAAGTATGGGCAATGTAAGAGAGTCCTGCCCCCAGTACCTGTAAAATCTGCCTTATAATCTCCTTCTGACAAGCTGTCTGATTCACTTTTCATATTTTAGCTGATAAGTCCAGAAATCACCACTTCTGCCACAGATTTAGTGGCCACCAAGGAGTGCTCCTGCTTTGCTGGAGTTCAGTCTGCTGTAGCCTGATTTGTGTTGGTGCAGTCTGCACTGTTCTGTGCTCCATTCCCATCCTGGTTCAACAGTCCTTTCTTGCCTTCTAAGTTGTTTTGGGCTGAAAATTTGTTTCATTCCATTCTTTTTTGAGTTCTGATGCTCTTGAATTTGTTCATGGGCCTTATTTTAAAGTGTTTGGAGTTATTTGGGGGAGAGTTCAGTTGAGACCCTGCCTTTACTCTGCTATCTTGGCTCCACCTCTCCAGAAATAAATATTTTCTAATCACTGCTGATGGAAAAGGCCAGAAGTAAATAGACATAGTGGAATGGAAATTCAGGAACCAAGAGAAGTCTGAAAAGCTTTGTTTAATTTCAAGTGAGTATGAGAGGATTAATTGTTTAAATGTTAAAAGAGAGATAATTTTTAAAATGTTCTCAGAACCTTAGTATCATAAAGGTTCATAGTTTTAAAAAGGTAAAAATAAAAAAGGGGAGCATGATAATACCACTTTTCTCCTTTGATAATCTTAAGAGAAGAAAAAAAATGAAGTGGCTAGAGGCTCTGATGTGAAGAAAGGAGGAGGTAGGGGAGGGAAATCACTGTCACATAATAAAGGTAGATAAGGTAAAGATTTTATAATAATGAAAAAAAGTTGCAACCAGTAAAGTGCATATCCCATGAACCTCACTTTTATCTGAACCAGCTAAAGGAATATTCAACAAAATTATAAACATATACACATAGATATTTCACTGTAATAAAACATTACAGTCAAATTGCTGGATTTTATAGTTAAAAGCAAAAAAGCAGAAATATTAAAAGAATCCTTTCAAATTATCCTGTAATAAATTATATTTAATAAGTGAAAATGACTAATACAGAGGAAGTAGGTGGGGGTGTAATTATATTAGAAATATAATTTGAGTTGAAGAGGAAACTACATATATCTGAATAAGTTTAGAAGTCTGTAGAACTTGTAGAGAGGTGAGAAAATGGGAATGGGGAGAGGGAGAGACTTTTAGAAGGGTATAATGATTAAGATTCAGGGCGTTGGTAAGTGGATAAAGGAGGAACTTTTAAAGAAGAGGGTAAAGTAAGGAATAAGAGGGTAAAGGGAGGCACAGCTAGGTGGTCCAGTGAATAGAGCACTGGCACTGGATTCAGGAGTACCTGTGTTCAAATCAGGCCTCAGACACTTAACACTTACTAGCTGTGTGACCCTGGGCAAGTCACTTAACCCCAATTGCCTCACCAAAAAAAAAAAAAAAGAGGGTAAAGGGAGAAGACAAAATAACAGGGATAGTGGGAAAAGAGAGACAGAGAAGGAAAATAGTGAGCAAAGATAAGAAGGAGAGAAAATCACAAATTGCAATTATAACTTGAAATGTGAATCAGATGAACTCAATCATAAAGTAGAAATGGGTAGCAGAATACATGAAAAATCAGAATCCATAAATATGTTATTCCCCAGAAATACATTTAAATATGAAAGATAAACACAGTGTTAAAATGGAGGGTCAAGAATAGAATTTTTTTATGCTTCAGCTGATCCAATTATTACCTTGAACATGAAAGTGATTAACTAAAACATAAAATGGAGGATAATCAAAAATGCATTAGAAAACTGTATCACACAATATTTTCTTGGTACAGAGTACAATTGAAACAAGAAGGCTTATGTCAAATTAAAAGGAAAGCCTGGTGAAGGTACCTCCTTCAGATCTTGTTAACTCTAACCAAAAGGTAAAGAAGAAAGAATTTAAGCAATTGAACAGAACTTTAGGAACATAAAAGGGATAGATCTCTGGTAATTAATTAATAGGAATAAAATGATTTTTATATACTTCAATTGCGTATGGAACAATTACACAAGTTAGCCTAGTTTGCCGTTACAATTGACCTTCCAAAAAATGTTAGTAAAACAGAAATAATATACATTATTTAAGATAACAATACAATAAAATAAATTCAATTAAGTATTATAAGTAAAGCTTTTAAAAGCAAATAGAGAGTAAATAACATAATTCTAAACCACTGCTGATTTGAAAAGCAAGATATGGAAAAAGTAGAAAATTTCTTTAAAGAAATAGAAATAATGAGATAACAGACCAAAACTTATTAGATGCAGTTAAACATTTCTTGAGAGGATTTTTATAGCCTTTAATACATTCATCTAAAAAATAAATAAAGAAAAAAAATCATTGATTTGGGTACTCAACCAAAAATATAAACTCAAACAATGATAAATCAAAAATCTTAACAACAAAATAAAATTCTGAAAATTCAAGAAGTTTTTGATAATAGAAAAAGCAAATGACCATTGAATTGGTAAATAAAATTAAGAATAATTTTTTAAACTTAACGATATAACTAATTAGTCTATAAGGGAGAAGAAAATCAAATTGTGTATGTCAAAAATTAAACAGAGCTCCTAATAATCATATAGGAAATAAAGGAAATTTTCAGAAACCATTTGCCAATTGCATACTAATAAATTTCATTTGGGCAAATAAATATAAATGCTTAAAATATAAATAATCTGAGGGGCAAAATAATATATGAATATTTAATTAACCTAAATATCACAAAAATAAATTGGACCAGCCATAAAAGAACTCCAAAAGGTAAGGCGGATAACTCTAGGGCCTTTATGATTTATAAGTAAATTTGGTGGAACATTAAAAAAACACTTCCAATAATACTGTTTGTAATGACAAGGCATTTTTTTTTAATGACACAATATTTTCTTCATCTCTAAACTAGAGAGAGACAAAGTAGAGAAATAACACTACAAACCAATGTCTATATGAACATCACTAAAAAAAAATAAAATATTACCAAATAGTTTGTAACAACATATGGAAAAATGTTACTATGAATATTTTTATATCAGAAATGGAAGCTTGGTAAAACATAAGAAAGACTATTAATATAATAAATCATGTTAATGTTATACAGAACAAAAGTATATGATATATATATATATATATATATAAGCTAGAAATACTTTTGACAAAAACATAACACATTTCTATTTAAAATAAAAGTAGAAAACATAGGAATAAATGGATCTTTTCTTAATCTAGTAAATAGTAGTTATTTAAACCAAAGAGTCAATATTATATATAATGGATAAAACTTATAGGCCTAAGTCTTAGGTAAAGAGATGAGGTCCATTATCATCATTTCTATTTAAACAAATGCTAAAAATGGGAATAAGAGTATGTAAAGGGAACTCAAAATTATCATTTATAGGCAAAATAATGATTTATTTAGCAAACCCTAGTCAACTTCGACTAAATAATGAATTAAGGAAAATTTTATAATATACAATGAATGCTCATAAAGTATCATAATTCTTATATGCTAACAAAATATAAGGAGAGCTTAGTAAGAGAAAGTCCATTCAAAATAACTACAGAAGTATAAAATAATCCAGAAATACATTTTCTAGGATGAACTCAGAACATATATAAACCCATCAATAAAACAGCTCTCAGAAATAAACATGGACCTAAATAATCAGAAAAAATATTAATTACTTATGGGTAGGTCAAGGCAGTACAATTAAAATGACAGTACTACCAACATTATTTATTTAATGCCATACAAATCAAGTAATTAAAAGATATTTTATAGAGCTAGAAAAAATAATAATGAAATTTATATGAAGTCAAGAATTTCAAGGATAATTTTTAAATCCCCAAAGCATGGGGATGTCATATTAGTACCAGATCTCAAATAGTACTTCATTTCATTAATCATAAGAATAATTTGATACTACTTTAAAAATGATGAGATTAATCTATACAACAAATTAGGTCTACAACATACAGAGACAGATAGCAATTTTAGTCTTTTTTTACTCCATTTGGGATTTTCTTGGCAAAGAAAGTAGTTTTTCAAAGTAGTTTGCCATTTTCTTCTCCAGTTCATTTTACAGATGAGGGAACTGAGGCAAACAGGATTAAAGGACTTGCCCCAGGTCACACAACTATTAAGTCTCTGAGGCCAAATTTGAACTCAGGAACATGAATCTTTCTGACTCCAGGCCTGAGCACTCTATCCACCGTGCCACCTACCTGTCCCTATGCAATAGAATAGTGTTCAACCAATGCAAGCCAATTGATTACAGGGGGAAAGACTATATGGCAAAAACTAGATAGAATTCTAGTAAAAAATAGATTAAATATGACATTTCACACAACATAGCAAGATTTTGTGTGTCTGTTTTCAAAGAGGACAAATGGTCCATTGGAGTGATGTCATGACTACCACATGCATTGGATTTAAATGAGGCAGAGTTGTACTATGTTTTCAGCCTTGTTCATTCTTCCAGAGTAATTGAAGTCCAGTAGCAAAACAAAAGTCAGGATGATTGGCAATAGTCTAACATGCAGTGGATGACCTCACAATCTTGAATTTCAGGCTAAGTGCTCTGCAATGCTTACTTCAGGTACCTTCATGGCTATTGGAACAATCTATTTTCATCTGACAATTCTATTGAAGAAAGTGTCTACATGCTTAGGGTAGACATGTCCTAGATTCATCAATGGGTTTGAAGCCTGTTAGTAACACTCGACCTGGCTGGCTATCTGCTGTGATGGTTTTACTGGGGTGTGACCACTACAAATGCTACAGTTTCTTGAAGCCAGAGGTAAGAATTTGGTAAAACTATGGACAACAACAACAAAAAAAAATTAGATACCAAAGGTGGTTGAGCAGCCATGAAAAGGGCTCAGCAAACCCTCAACCTTGAGATTCTAGTCATCCCTGAATACTCCATATACCAAGGTAATCTCTAAGTGGATATATGGTATATATATAAACTTCATATCATCAAGAAATTAGCAAAACAAAAAATAAGTTGCCTTACATATTTATGGATAATGAAATAAAGACTAAACAAGTGATAAAAATATCAAATGTGATCAAATATGTTACTTTTATTATATAAAGATAAAAGGTTTTATTTTCCTCCCACAAAGAAATCTAAGGTAGTGAAAATTAGGAAGGAAATATAAATAGAAAACATATCTTTGGAGCAAATTTATCTGAATATCTAAAATGTCTAATATGTAAAATATGAGTATCAAATTTGTAAAAGCTGTTTCCTAAGCAAAAAATGGTGAAATGATATGAACAGGCAGTTTTTAGAGGAAGATATACAGTTTATCAACAACTGTCTGAGAAAATGCTCTAAATCACTAAAATAATGCAGATTAAAGCAATTTTGAGTTTCCATCTCTTACCAATCAACCTCACAAAGATAATAAAAGTGGAAAATGACAAATGTTGGAGGGATTGTGGAAAAACAAGCACACTAATGCCCTGGTAAAGCTATGAGTTTCTCCATATATTCTGAAAAGATTTTTTGATTTATGCCCAGAAACTCCCTAAAGTGTGAATAACCTTTGGCACAGATAAATCACTATTAGGCCTATACTCCAATGGCTATCAAAAAAAGGAAGAAAAGTATCTAAATTTACAACAAATATTTCTAGCTGCTCTTTTCATATTAGCTAAATAGAAATAAAAGGACTATTCTATTAAAATGGCTAAATACATTGTGGCATATGAATGTAATGTAATATTATCTTGCCCTAAGAAATGACAAAATGAAAAAATTCAGAGGAATCTAGAAATCTATCCATGATCTGATACAGAGCAAAATCAAATCTAAAGAATCATTTTATTCAGTCAATCGGCAAGTATTTAAGTACTGAGATACAAAAGAAGAAGAACAAGAAGATGAACAAGAACAGGAACAGGAACAGGAACAGGAACAAGAACAAGATAATCTTTGCCTTCAAGGACCTCAGAATCTATTGTGGGAGAACACAAGCAAACACATATGTACAAACAAGCTATGTACAGGAGGAATACAAAATATTCCATTGAGGTACAGTATTAAAATCAAAAGGGCAACCCTAGAGAAGATGGAATTATAATTGGACTTTGAAGGAATCAAGGAGGCAGAGATAAGCAGGGAGAACATTCCAGGAAGGGAGGACAGCCAGAGAAAATGCCCAGACTCAAGTAATGAAGTATCTTGTTCCTGGAATAGCCAGGAAGCCAATGTTCCTTAATCAAGGAGAACACTTTGGGGAGTAAAGTGTAAGAAGATTGGACATATAGGAGGGAGCTATACTGTGAAGAGTTCTGAATTTGAAACAGAGCATTTTGTATTTGATCCTAGATGTGATAGGGAGCCACTGGAGTTCATTTAGTAGAGAGGTGAAATGGTCAGAAAATCACTTTGGCAGCTGAATGGGGGATGGTTTGAATTGTAGAAAGACTTAAGACAGGCAGACCCACCAGCTGGTTATTGCAGTAGGTCAGACATGAGGTAACAGGGGCCTGGACCAGAGTGATGAATCTTATAAGAATATTCTTTAGTGAAATAGGGATTGGCAGGGGAAATCTTTGAAAGATTTTACAACACAAATGATGAGTCCAGGAAATTGAAGAAGAAATATCTCCTTCACTTCTTATTAATGAAATAATGAAGGAAAAATGCAGAGAAAGCAAGAGAGAAATGGCATACATTTTCAGGCATAACCATTGTGGAAATGTGGAATGTGCTGGAATGTGTACAATTAAGAGTTTTTATTTTTATTCCCAAGGAAGAAATTAGACAGAGAGATTATAATTGAATTAAAAATAAATTGAATTTTTACAATATACGTTTTTTTGTAAAGTCATGGAGTCAAAAAAAACAACAACCTTTGGTTTAAGAAAAAATTAGTTAGGGGCAGCTAGGTGGCACTGGATTCAGGAGTACCTGAGTTCAAATCCGGCCTCAGACACTTGACACTTACTATCTGTGTGACCCTGGGCAAGTCACTTAACTCCCATTGCCCCACAAAAAGAAAGAAAGAAAGAAAAAATTAGTTAATGTCTATTTTCTATATACTTGATGCATGCAAGTATGTCAACTGAGCATTTACAGGCATAAGTAGAAGGAGAATTTTATTAAACTTCAAGAAAAGAAAAAAGAAATGAAAATAGTATATTATGAAATTATGACTCTTAATATTTTCAACTTTGTACACATTTAAAGTAATGCATAGCTTTCCAGAATAATAATATTAAACAACAGAGTAATATATTTAATAAACCAAATAGCACCCTACCTTTTTCTATATCTTATTTTGTAAAGGAGAAATGTTTCTTTTGGTAGGTTGAAATAACATTTGCAGCAATGGCACCTCACTATTATCAAAGTATTTTCTTGATGTTGAATAGAATTTACAAAGAGACCTTCTGATCTTCAATATTTCAGTGGGACAGTATTCTCATTTATGAGGGAACACCCTCCTGTGTTGCAGATAGAAAGCCACCCGCATTTTGTCATCCTACACCACTTTTAGAAGTCCTTCCATAATCTCTCTATAAGAGACCTACGTAAGCCTAAGATAATGCATTTACCTTCAGAAATAATAAGTTAGCCATGTATGATCTTTTACTCTCAATTTATCACCTGCCCCAACACTTTTCTATCATATTAATATTTGCTTATGTCTTTTATATAATTTCTTATATACAACTAGATATTAGTAAAGTGCTTTAGATCATTTTACTTTTAGTATAGTAGCACCAGCTCAACTAGTACATATTATTTTTGTAAAAATATTACATTAAAATTAAACTTTTACATATTACTTCATAAAGGAAAACAGATAAATTATACACAGATGACTAACCATAATTAGTAGTAAGAAAAATTGATGCAAACCCTTTAACTTAATTTCTAATTAAATAAAAGGTTTAATAAAAAACCCTCTACTTTTTCTATTGGTTTCCCTTGTCTAAGTTAGATATATCTTATTACATAGTATGGCCAATTTTTAAAAAAAATCATCTTGAATATGCTAATTTGCTCTTTGGAGGTTCACTTACATTCACTCCATTTTGATATATGTGCCTGTAAGAGTTATGATTGATGATTATTACTTTAATTTAGAGGAGGTAAGGAAAAAGTATAATGAGTAATACAAGAATATTTTTACTGAAATAGAAATTGGCAGGGGAAAATAAGACCTAGTGCAGATTTCTTTTCCCAATTAAGACATTCAGGATGTAGATTCACTTGCTTTCCTTTCATATTTGTTTCTTCTTGCATGAAATGGCATCAGCAGGCATGTTGATAGTCCTTGTAAATAGCTCTATTTTTTAATAATATGCTATTTTAAATTCTTTGACAATGAGGAGCCAAGATGGCAGAGAGGACCCAGGAAGTTGCCTGAGCTCTCCCAAGTTTTCCTCAGAAAAACATAAAAGCAAGCCTCTAAATGGATTCTGGAGCTACAAAAAGACAGATAAAACCACAAACTTCCACCTTGAGATAATTTAGAAGACATCAGGAAAGGTCTATCTCACTTGGGCAAAAGGGGAACACAGTGCAGAGAGTGTCTGGGCAAACCAGTGGGGGTGGGGTTTTGGCCACAGAATAGATCAGCAGCTGAGGTCCCTTGGTCCTGTCTCAGCTGACTGGTGGGACAGCAGGTCAGCTTCTGAGACCTCTCAGCCCTGATGAATAGGGCAAACTGCCAGCTAGAGAATTATCCACAGGACAGGTGCGACTAGGCCAAACCATACCAGCACAGGGAATAAGCTCAGAGGAGTGAGGAATCGGGTAGCCCCAGAGGCCTCAAAGCAGAAGATCAGTGATCAGGACTTTGGTCAACAACACAGGAAGTTAGGAACAGTGACCCCTATGCCCCAGGAGCAGACCTAAACTTTAAAAGTCACAAAATAGGCTAAAATATAAGTAAGAAACAAAAAAGACCCCCTTACCATAGAGAGTATCTATGTGGAAAGGAAAGACCAAAGCACAAACTCAGATGAGGACAACACTGTCAAAATGCCTACATGTGAAACCTTAAAAGGGAGAATGAATTGGTCTCAAGACCAAAAAACCTTCAAATAGCTCAAAAAGGATTTTAAATATCAAATAAGAGAAATAAAAGAAAAATGTGAAAAGATATGAGAGTTATACAAGAAAATTATGAAAAAAAGAGTCAATAGCTTGGAAAAGGAAGCATAAAAATTGACTGAAGGAAATAATTCCTTAAAAATTATAATTGGCCAAATGGGGGAAAAATTCCCTGAAGAAAACAACTCCTTAAAATGTATAATGGGACAAATGGAAAAGGAGGTACAAAAGCTTATGGAAGAAAATAATGCCTTAAAGATTAGAATTAGGCAGATAGAAGCTAATGACTCTGAGACAACAGGAATCACTCAAAGAGAATCAAAAGTATAAAGTCCTTTGAAAATATTTTTCAATGAATCTGAAGAACTATTCTTAGCATTTCCTAAAGCATCATTACATTAAATTAACTAGCATTTTCTCCAGTAGTTGAAGAATGTTTTTCTATTCAACAATTGTTCATTCTACAAACATTTATTCAGCGCCTATTATGTGCACTGCATTAAGACTCAATTGCTTTAGATGGATACTTTGCTGATTAATACAACCAAATAGAGTGATATCTTAAAGCTCAAATTTTATGTTGGTATTAAATGATGACATCCACTAATTTGAACCACAAAGATATAAATGTTTTTGCTTCTTTTTTTCAATCTACCATTGATAATTTTTTTTAAGAACAATGTGCCAGGCTAAGGCTAAGGATAGAAAGACAAAAAAAATGCATCAATCTCAGCCTACTTAGAATTTAAATTCTATCTCCTCAACTTCCTAATTTCATCATGGATTTGTATGAAGAAATGGCCAGAAGGGCTTTGTGATTTATCTTGTAATGCTAAAAGCAATGTAATATGACTGCAGGATAATGATTTGATATCCCAGACTTAGAAAGCCAGAAAACTTCAATCAATCAATCAATCAATAACGAATGAATAATATATATATATATCGTATATGTATATGTATATATATATATATATATATATATTCAATTTTAATACCTAGTGGATAACTTTCCTTTCTTCATGGGATATGGACTGAATCCCACCAATGATTAGTTGTATGAGTTAATCCAAATTATTTACAGTTTCCTGAACTGTAAGATAAAGATAAAAACATCATTTCCCTCACAATGTTGTTATGAGGTTCAAAGGAGATAAGATATCTAAAGTACTCAATGAACTTTAAATCCCAGGTGATGCTGAAGAGGAAGGTAGACTGAACTTAAAATCAGTCTATTGCTTTGTCAGGGGATATTGAGAAAATGATTAATAATAATGGATTCCTTTGGGGGACACAAAGACTAGTTTTTCAGTCCTTTCTGCCCCCACTCCAGAAAATTCAGATCTTCTCTGGGACAAACCAAGGGGAACAAAAAATAGAGATTGATTCTTTTCTCTAGCTCAGTGATGGGATCGAACAAGCCTAGATAATGGACTTTGCCTTGGGCAACTTGAGTGAGGGTCTTCTGCCTGATGTCATCTGTAGAGTTCATTTTGATTTAGACCACCTTCAAGTCATCTCAACCAATGACATTGAATGAAGCTAACTAATTAACTTTGATCAATGTGTAAAATGACCTGCCTCTATCAAAAGAGGATTAAAAATCCCTGAAAGAGTCCATGAGGCTCCCTATTCTAATGATTTAACCAGAAGAATAAAATGACCACCTTTGACATGCCCCCTTTTTCAACTCGTAGGGTTCATTTCATTGGGTCATGTCTAAGAGGACTCTAGCTCCCCACATTTGTTCATATAGCCTTTTAAAAACATTCATTTCAATTACAGTGGTGTGTGAATTAACAAAAATTATACTAATTCAGCTGGTCAAATTTTACAAGAAGACTTTTAATTTTTTTTGCATCTTAAAAAAACTTCCAGCAAACTTTAATATGCAATATGTCCTCCCTTTGATTAATTTTCTTTACATCAGAAATGTCAAATTCATGGCCTACAGCAATCCTGAATGAATCCAGAATTAGATTTAAATGTAATTAGAAAATATTTAACAAAATAAATAAAAATACAAGAACACATAGATAATATTACACTTTAAAACATGTTGCCTGAAGGGATCCTTATGTACAGTTTAGGGGTTCCTCCATTTCTAAGTTAGTTTTATTTTACTGCTTTACATGTATTGAATTGAATTCACAAAATGTTTACACTTTAAAAAAAATTTCTTCTTCATGAAAAGAAACTTAAACATTGGAAATTATGTACCTTTCACACAAAATTAATTTTCTCTGTCAGGTATTGATTATAGCAAATAGGTTTCAGTGAGTTTTAAGCGAGGTGAGTTCCTAGCCCATAGAAGTATGATTACTTGTATCACTTCAATAAATTTCTTAGCTTCTTGCAAGGTGTGGTCTGGTGCAAAATCATATAGTAGTATTCTATCTCCATTTGATTTTTCCATGATTCTGGCACAATTCATTTTCCTAGCTTGTCTTTATATTTATTGGATTTTATCATTCTCTCCATAGATGAAGTCTTCAGGAAGACTAGTAGCAAACAAGACAAAATATTTTGGGGGCTTTAAGTGTAGGATCTATGTAGTATAATGAAGATCACCAGACCAGATCTTATAGATGCACCTCAACAGTCTGACAATAGTTTTGATTTTGTGTTAAATTAAAGTGTGAATCTCTTCAGTGAAAATTGCTGTGTTTTTCTTTTTCCAGTCTTCAGTACTTCCATATTTATTTTGTCTAGTCTATGCCATGTATTTATAGCAATAGTAAGTAGCTATGGGTTTTCTTGATGTTCTCACTGTCTTCTCAAATTTGGGAGTAATTCACAGCACTCAGGGAGAATCAATATTAACTATACCAGTTGCAAAGTTCATGTAATGGTCTTGCTTTTTTTCTGGAAAAGGGTTTTCATTCATTGTTTTTGTTAATTTCTTTTTAAATTTAACACCACTTTCCTTTTCAGTGTTACTAATCTTATTTCAATGTGGGTTTGAACGATCCTTGAATGCTTTATTTCCTATAGCAATAGCAACTGAAGTGTCTCTAGTGATAATTTGAAATGTGCTTTTAAAGAGCTATAACTTTTAAACTATTCCTTGGATTAAAATGTTTTCTTAAAAGCCACAAAAGTAAAAATACACAAAAATAAAACAATTTGATTCTTGTTTACAGAGGAAATCCAATATTCATCCATCAGGCATGTTGCAATTAATGTTGACAATAGCCCTCTCAAACTGTTTTTGCCCATTGAAAGTTAGACTTATGAATCAGTTTATTGTCAGTAGAACACCCCCCCCAAAGAAAATGTAAAACAACCATTGCAGTTACATAATCCAACCACATGCAAAAATATTATTCATTCTAATTATTTCAAAAGACCCTGCAAAAACATTATTTGGACACTACTGCCAGATTGCTATGGCATTCAACTTATGCTTATAAATCTTCAATAATTTAAATCTTCATTCCCAGGTGTTTCTCCCTCCTTTTTGCAACTCTACCCTTTTTATTTAAATGAACAAACTTGGCACAGACTCAAATAAGTATCTGGATTTCAATATGTATCACTCCAATAATATGGAAGCAAAACAATATGACAAAGATATAATGGTATTATAGTCTGAACCTCAAGTGGAGAAAGGAAAGAAGAAACATCTTGACTGTCTTCCCTTTATCCTATTTTTAGTTGAGGAATGGATAATCAAGGGAGTAAATGAGATGGATTAAAGGGTAGTGGATCTCTACTTCTACAAGAGTGGTGAATTGGAAAGTCATTTTATTAACAAATCCTTATGAAAATTCAATGGTTACTATCTGGCTCTGGAATATCCCCTCATTTCATCACAGTTCTCTTAGTTTTTCAAGGTTACTCTTTGGTACTTTGATGGTAGGGAACTACAGGCTGAGCAATTTGTATCTCAACCCCTCATAGCAAAGTTTAGCATAAGAACTATAGCTCAGACACTGCCCTGGCTCTAGGCTTGTCATTCTCTAAGGAAGATTGAACTTGCTGTGTAATGGTAGAAGAGGGATGGTTGGAAAATGTCTTTGAATAGCAAGGAATCTGGGATCTTCTCCCCCTGGTTTAGAATGTTAAATTGTATGAAATAAGGGATAAATAACCTTAAAGAGGGTGCCAAGGAATTTTATTTCTTAAAGCTAGCTTTCAATGAATTTGGAGCTGATACAATCCAACACACATTTTATATTTGAAGAAACTGAGACCCAGAGAAGAGAAGAGACAAACTTTAAAGTCTCACCAATAAATTGCCAAATTAGACTTCAATTTGTTTCCTCTAAGTCCAATATGTTCATAGTAGAGGAGAGTACAGTGGGCATAGTGCAAATGGAGGGCAGAGAACAATAGGTAGTGGACAAGGCTAATGCTAGGTTTTACTTTATTGAATGGGGGGAAGAAGGGTACCTACAGCAGTCTGTAAGACTAACCAATCCTTGTCTGTCACTTATACAGTCTCTACTGGCTCATTCACATTATCAAGTTGATATGTGTTCAAGCCAGATAGTCACAGAACAAGGGGGCATCTTTGCTGATTTCAGAATCTTTCAGTCTTCTATAAGTGAAGGAAGTTGGCCAGTCAGTTGTACTACATGGGATAGGGATGGGCATAGTACATCTCCCCCTTCTCCATCCAATTGTTGGTATTTAAGGCAGAGATTCTAATTTCTTGCTAATTTGGTCTCAAGAGCAGAAAACACTTTGGGGTTACAGATAAAGTAACACAAGTTTCCATGTATCTGATTTTATGTCAATATTTTTTTCATAGGTTTTGAACTGGGAAAAAATTTAGAAAATATATAGCATTAGGCTTTCATTTTACAGATAAGAAAACAGACCTAATTCCCAGAGATAATAAGGAACAGAGCACAAGTTTGGAACCTAGAATCAAAATTGTGATGATGATAACACAATTCCTGGCACATAGAAAGTGCTTAATAAATGATATTGTTTTCAACTGTTTATCCATTGATTGATGATGTAGCTGTCAATAATAAATTACGTAGAACTTTAAAGTTTACAAAGAACTTTATCTCATGCTACATGATGTCAATTATTATGATTAATAGGAATTCTATTTTCTTTCTAAAGGTCCTGGCTGAACTTCAACATGCCTACTACAATCTAAATAAACAGTACCAAGATAAAATGGCAGAATTGATTCATGCAAACAAGAGAGTGGATCATCATGAGGCAGAAGGAAAGATACTCAGATTTCGAGTGGAAGACCTAAAAAAGGGGCTCAACCATGCAGAAGATGAGGTATTTTATTACTCAATTAGTCGAGGATTCTTTTCTGGTTCCTACTTAGTGATGTGAATTACCATCATATTCTTCATAATTTAATAGAATCATATTTTTGAATTTGTGCTGATCATTTGGAATAAGAATATTCAAAGCTTAGTGAATGAAATTGGAATTAGAATCACAAGGAAAGTATAAAAAAGTACATGAGAGTATTTGAATATTCTATCTGTACTGATTGATGATTCAGTTGTGTGTTCTAGAGTTCTTGATAATAAATAAGAAGATAATGTGCTTATTTGTGTTTATATGAATATCATGGATTTTAGAGAGATATTTAATGTCTTTGGGCATGGACATCAAAGAGAAGGAATGACTATATTCTAATGCCAACAATCCCCTGTACATTTTTTCTGTTAAAATATAAATTTACTATTTTACTTTATTATATAAGATTCAATTTAGTCATCTTTATAGAGGACGTCAGAAGTAAGTACATTAAAGCCTCTTTTAAAATTTAGACTTTTAAATGTCTCTGCTGGAATATGATATTAGCATTATAACTGGTCAGACTGACCCCATTTTCATTCCTTTCCAGTCCAAAAACTGACTTGCTATGGCATGAAGTCCATGCCTCTTCTCTGTTAACCAAAACCCATCCCTACAACAGTAACAGTAATAACAACAATAGCAACTTTTCAAAATTTCAAAGAATTCTTAGGCTGGCATTTCAGGTCCTTAACAATCTAGTTCCAAACTTCCCAACTTTATTAATTATTACCCTTCATACTCTAATACACCCAGACTAGATTAATTCCCCAATTTCAGCATACTTCCTCAGTGAATTAATTTATTCTATACTCTCTTGATATAATGTAATCCATATTATTTCTCTCTCTCTCTCTCTCTCTCTCTCTCTCTCTCTCTCTCTCGGCAATGAGGGTTAAGTGACTTTCCCAGAGTCGAAAAGCTAGTAAGTGTCAAGTGTCTGAGGCTGAACTTGAACTCAGGTCCTCCTGAATCCAGGGCTGGTTCTTTATCCACTGTACCACCTAGCTGCCATCCCTCTCTGTATTTTTTCCAGGGGAGGGGTGGTCATTCTCTTCCTTCAAGTCTCAGGTATGGTGCCACCTCCTCCATAAAGTTTTCACTGATTTCCATAGATGGAGCAGCTCCCTTCCTCTTCAACATTTCCTTGAGCCCTTTCCCCAGATGTCTCCTTTATCTCCATCACTCTCTACCTTATACTTTATTATTCTGCATTAAAGGTGTATCCCTTATCAAAATGTAATTTAAGCTTCTTGAAAGCAATAACTATAACTTTTGTTTCCATTCAAAGCCTGAAGAATATCATGAGTAAATGGATTAGTTGCCGATTTGAGAATCAGGGAGACTTGGATTCAAGTTCTGATTTTGATATATACTGGATATGTGACCCCAGGAATGTCACTTAAAAATTAAGTGGCTCTAGGTACTTCATAAAAGCTTGTTGAATTGAATTGACTTAAATATAAAGACCTTTATATTTATATCTTCTAATTCATGATTCTATGGACCAAAAAATCTAGATGGAGTAGGTAAAAAAAAAGCCTTTATTAAGCATTTACTATATTTCATGTACTGTGCTAGGTGAAGGAGATATGAAAGACAATCCCTGACCTAACAGAGTTTACAATCTACTGAGAGATGACAACACATAAAAGAAAGGTGAAAAGAAGGTGCAGCTAGATGCCACAGTGTATAAAGCACCAGCCCTAGATTCAGGAGAACCTGAGTTCAAATTCGGCCTCAGAAGCTTGACACTGTGTGATCCTGGGCAGGTCACTTAACCCTCATTGCCCCTCAAAAAGAAGACTGTGGAAGTAGATGGGAGGCAATTGATTATAGTGAAGTGTAGAGAATGAAAGGCAATTAATCTGAGCCATTCCTCAAAATCTTCTTTCCAATGGGAACTCACCAGTGGGAGAAGATAGCCACAGGATTAGAGGAGAAGGCACCTGTGACATGGTGGTGATGTCTGGAGAACACAGCATGGCTGGTCTCTTCTATTTAAGTGCAGTTACAGAAAATAAACAAAACTTTTTAGAAGGGGATTTTTTTTCAAATTTCAATGTGAGACACCCTACCCTGGTCCACACCAAAAATAGTATTTCTAAGAAGTATGACCTTAATTACTTTAGAGAAATCTGAAAAGAAAAAAAAAAGCATCCATTCTTTTGTCATCTAGACTGATAATGTCAAATAGGTGTTAGAGAAATGAATAAAAAAATTGAACTGCTCTGGGGCTCTTTCAAATGGGAATTAATAAATTATATGTTTATATTTCTTTTTGCTTCTAAAAGTTCTGGACAGTTTTCTTTTATGATTTCTTGAAATAGGACATGCAAGGTTCTTGTTTGATAATGGTTTTCATGGAGTCCCATGATTCTCAATAAATCGTTCATCATTCTATTTTTTTAAGGTCTGTTTCTTTTAATCACTTTTTCATTCTAATTTTTCAGTCTTTTGACTTAGTTGTTATAATTCTTAATTCCTGATTGGTTCATTAATTTCTGTTTATTTCATTTTTTTTCTTTTCTTAAAAGGGACAGCAAAATTCTCATGTCTGACACTCTTTATATCCTCATTTGTAAGGATATTGGAGTGGTTTGCCATTTCCTTCTTTAACATACTTTACAGATGAAGAAAATAAAGCAAATAAGGTTAAAAAATTTGTTCAGGGTCACACAGCTAGCTAATGTCTTAGAAAAGATTTGGACTCAGAAAGATGAATCTTCCTGACTCTGGACATAGATGTCTATTCATTGTGCCACCTATCTGTCTGACAGAAAGTGATTTGTTTCTTTTTCTTTTTTATGTTTTTAATTCATAAAAGTATTTTCTTAATTTCAAGTCACATGTAAAGATAGTTTTCAATATTAGTTTTCATAAGATTTTTATTTCCAAAGTTTTCTCCCTCCCTCCCTTCCATCCCTCCTCCCCAAAACAGAAAGCAATCTGATATAGATTATATATTTACAATCACATTAAACATGTTTCGGTGTTAGTCATGTGAAAAGAATCAAAAGGGAGAAATCTCAAAAAAAAAGTAGAAGCAGTATGGTTCAATCTGCATTCAGAATCCAGAGTTTGTTTTTTTCTGGATGTGAAGAGCATTTTTCCATCATGACTTCATTGGAATTGTCATGCATCATTGTATTGCTGAGAAGAGCTAAGTCTCTCACAGTTAATCATTACACAATGTTGCCGTTACTTTGTATAATGTTCTCCTGGTTCTGCTCACTTCACTCAGCATCAATGCACTTAAGTTTTTCTGGGGTTTTCTGAAATCTGCCTGTTCATTATTTTTTATGTAACAATAATTTTCCATTATATTCATATACCATAACTTGTTCAACCATTCCTCAATTGATGGGTGTTCCCTTGATTTTCAATTCTTTGCCACCACAAAGAGAGCTGCTATAAACATTTTTGTACACGTGGGTCCTTTTCCTTTTTTTTAGGATCCATTTGAGATAAAGACATAATAGTGGTATTACTGGATCGAAGGTATGTACAGCTTTATAGCCCTTTGGGCATAGTTCTGAATTGCTCTGCAGAATGGTTAATGTCACAATTCCACCAACAATGCATTAGTATTCCAATTTTCCCACAGTTTCTCCAACATTTATTAATTTCCTTTTTTGTCAGATTAGACAATTTAATAGGTGTGAGGTGGTCCCTTGAAGTGGTTTTAATTTGCATTTCTCTAATCAATAGTGATTTAGAGTATTTTTTCATATGGCAAGAGATAGTTTTGATTTCTTCATCTGAAAACTACCTGTTCATATCCTTTGACCATTTCTCAATTGGGAAATGACTTGCATTCTTATAAATGTGAATTAGTTCCCTATATATTTTAGAAATGCGTCCTTTATCAGAAACACTGATTATAAAAATTGTTTCCCAGCTTTATGCTTCTCTTCTAATTTTGGCTGCATTGCTTCTGTTTGTACAAACCCTTTTTAATTTAATGTGATCAAAATCATCCATTTTGCATTTCATAATGCAAAATCTATCTCTTGTGTGGTCATAAATTCTTCTCCTCCCCATTGATCTGAGAAATAAACTGTTCCTTTCTCTCCCAATTTACCCATGGTATCACCCTTTTTGTCTACATCATGTACTCCTTTTGACCTTATTTTGGTATAAATTGTAAGATGTTGGTGTATGCCTAGTTTCTGCTATACTATGTACCAGTTTTCCCAGCAGTTTTTGTCAAATAATGAGTTCCTATCCCAGAAGCTGGAGTCTTTGGGTTCACCAAAGGGGAGATTACTATAGTCATTTACTTCTGTGTCTCCTGTGCATAACCTATTCCATTGATCCACCACTCTATTTTTTAGCCAGTACCAAATAGTTTTGATGACTGATGCTTTATATTATAGCTTCAGATTTGGTATGCCTAACCTACCTTCCTGTGTATTTTTTTTCATTAGTTCCTGTGACATTCTTGACCTTTTGTTCTTCTAGATTAAGTTTGTTATTGTATTTTCTAGATTTATAAAATAATTTTTAGGTAGTCTGATTGGTATGGCACTAAATAAGTATATCAAGTTAGATGGAATTGTCAATATTAATTATATTATCTCAGCTTATCCATGAGCAATTGATTTTTCCCAATTATTTAGATCTGATTTTATTTGTTTGAAAAGTGTTTCATAATTGTGTTCATAGAGTTCCTGGGTTTGTCTTGGCAGGTATACTCCCAAGTATTTTATATTGTCTACCATTACTTTAAGTGGAATTTCTCTATCTCTTGATGCTGAATTTTGTTGGTCATGTATAGAAATGCTGATGCTTTATGTGGATTCATTTTATATCCTGCAAATTTGCTAAAGTTGTTAATTGTTTCAAGTAGTTTTTTAGTTGATTCTCTAAGATTTTCTAAGTATACTATCATATCATTTGCAAAGTTATAGTTTTGTTTCCTCCTTGCCTATTCTAATTTCTTTAATTTCTTTTTCTTCTCTTATTGCTAAAGATAACATTTCTAGTACAATATTAAATCATAGAGGTGATAATGGATATCCCTGGTTCACCCCTGACCTTACTTGGAATGCCTTCAAATTATCCCCCTCATATATAATGTTTGCTGATGGTTTTAGATAGATACTGAGTATTATTTTAAGAAAAGCTCCACTTATTCCTATACTCCCTAGTGTTTTTCCTAAAGGAATGAGTACTGTATTTTGTCAAAAGCTTTCACTGCATTTATTGAGATAATATGATTTTGGGTTAGTTGTGTTATTGATGTGGTTGATTATGTTGATAGTTTTCCTAATCCAACAATATTAAAGACCTGTAAATCAACATCGTTTCAATAAATAAGGTTTGTACATCAACCCTCAGAAGATATGTCTTTTAGGAGTGAGTACAAGTCATGAACTACATGAAGGGGCAATCAAATGAGTTACTTCCTCAATGAGTTGCTTTTCATAAAACACTTTCATCACAATCTAATTCTACAAGTCTTTGTGGGAAGATCTATGAGTTTGTTCTTGTGGTTTTACTGCAGTATGACTATGAAAACCAAGGTTATAAACCATAGAACTTCCAGATGTAATTACAACACAATGTCTGTAGAAGCGAAGAGGCGAACTACACAATTTGAGATTATGACAGACATGGTTTACAACATTCAGCACCAAATTAAATAGAAAATCTAATTAATTCAATGGCCTCAATGTGTGAGGGAGATTGGGAGGCTATGGATATGCAATAAAATTGAATCCATCTTATATTAATAATCACAGAGTAGTTATGACAGATACAGAAAGAACTCTTGCATAAACTAAGTGAAACTGTTCTACCTTAGATCTCCAAAGATAGCAGTCTGAGACTCCATCATAATGTTTTATTTTTCACTTGCTCAACACAGTATTATAAAGGTAAATGCAGGTGATAAGGGGACTCTAATAATTTGTGATAAATTGCACCCCCCTGCCCAACCCCTAATAATTTGGTAAGATTTCAAGGTTTGAATGTTTGTCAGAAGCACACCTCCAATGAAGTTTGTTATATACCTTAGTCCCTTCCTATTTTTATAGTCATAGACTTAGAACGAGGAGGGCCACTAGAGGTCATCTGATCTAGCCCCCCTTTTTAATAAGCATGAAGAACTCTTTTGATTAGTCCTTCATAAATGGAGTAGTCTACTAAATTATTGGTGACTGAGGGAGCTGGAAGAGGGAAAGAGGACTGATTCTTGTTGGAGGAAGTGTTGTCCCTTATATTCTGGATGGGCAAATGCTGGATGGCTTACCTTTTTTCCTTTTAATTTATAGTACCATGCCTTCCCTTACTTTGCCTTCAAACTGTAAGGGGGAAGGGCTGTGTGGGAGGGGATTTCTTTTAACTTTTCAATTACACATTCCCCTTTCCTCATCAATCCCCTGCCCCACTTCAGACCACAGTACAGCAAAAAATGGTGACTTGCAAGGGAAGCATAGAGTGAACATCCAGGGCTTGCCTAGGTAAATTAAATGTTTCCAGGCCACCAGTTTCTTACTGACTTTTTATGCTTCCCCCCCCAACACCAATAATTTACCCATTTAATTATAAAACAACACCAACAAGACTAACAATAACAATTCATATTTTATAAAGCTTTAAGTTTTGCAGAGTGCTCTACAAATATTATCCCATTTCATTTTCACAAGAACCTAGTAGGTAGGTGCTATTATTATGCTCATTTTATAGATTAAGAAACTGAGGCAGAAAGAATTTAAATGATGCTCCCCAGATCACATAACTAGTAAATGTCTGATTTCAGGTATTTCTGACTCCAGGTCAAGGGCTCTATTTACTGCTCTACCTAGCTGTCCCAACCAGAATCTTTTACTGTATTAATGTGTCCATTTCTTGTTCCATAATGCAATATAGGCTGATATTAGCTGGCCAACATCTTCTTTACACAGCCATTTCATGCCTTTGAATATATGTAGGGGCCAACTTTTAATTGGGGAGTGTTAGGCAACTCACTGCAGTATTGGGGCAAGGAAGGAGATTAACAGCTGCTTTCAAAAACAGAACAGGGTTTATTAACAAGAATGAACTTAAAAACACAAGTAAGATTAATAGAATTAAGGGAAAGGAAAAACACAAAGGAATGGGGGAGGGAAAACAATACAACGTGAATCACACCACCTCCCAGGGCTTAGCAGAACACAGGGCTACATCCTGTCTCTTTCAGCCTCTGAGCCAAAATGATGAAACTCCAAACAGGGCAGACAGACACACAGCCCCAAATTAATTGGCCAGCAGCCCTGATTGACAGAAATAACAAGCTGCTCTGCAACTGCCAGCCCCACTTCAGCTTCCAACACCAGAGGTCACCTGACTGCCCTCACCTGGCTTCCGGTCATGGCAGGGCTGCCCCCATTATAATTTGGCCAGGCCCATGAAGGCACATCGAGCTAGGTCAGGGTGCATGGGTGCCTGCCCAGGTCAGGGTGCATGGAGTTTCTACTTTTAGGCAAAGATGGGTTCATAGAAACCTCAAATCACAATTAATTCTTTACATATAGTAATTAAGTCATTGCATACCCTTCTCCAGGCTCTTTATAGTACTTATTTTCTGCTCCTTAAAACAGTGTTATTACTTTCTTTGGATACTCTATAGTTTTTTTATACCTTCTAAAAAAACAATATAATTTATGTTTTTTTAGGTAAAGCTGGATAATGAATTTTCTATGAAATTGTTGTTTCACAGCCTTTACATGCCATTCTTCTTTAATAAATCCATCAGATTTCATATCACTATATGTGAGAGTTATATAATTTGGGGAGAATACTATATTACTGTTTCCTGTGTTTTAGGACCCAGGTGTGTCTAATTCAGTGATTAGCACCTGAGTGTCCTTTGTAATTGCCTGCTAGTTTGTCACTTCTATGAAGGAAAGGAGTATGTTTTGTTTAAATAGCTAATATCACCCATCCCTTAGTATAGTGTTTTAAATACAGTAGGCTCTTAGTTAATATTTGTTTAATGATTGATTGAATATATTTCTGGTACTTGATGCAATCAATGTGTTTACATAAAAAGAAAGTCTAGAGAATTCATATGTTTGGTGTATTTTTCTCAAGTAAATAATTTACCTCCTGAGTTTGGCTAGGAGCAGGAGCAGGAACACTAGCTCACAGAGGGTAGAGATAAAAGTTTCAAACTGATTTTTAAGAGAATCTTAAACCTAAGCTTGGAAACTCATCTATTCTGTTAGAGAAAAAGAACAGAAAAAAATGTTTGAAAATATAAGTAGAAAAAAGAAGCTACTGTGTTTAGTTCTTATGTTAATCTATATATTTGTTTCATGTGGTATGGTCTTTTACAGTTAATTATATATTTAAGCTTTGTATTTGTATTTTTCCAGTCAAGAGGTAAATTATATACTTAGCAAAAATACAAACATATATCTGAATTCTCTAGACACTTTGTAAGCAACAAATTGACTACACCTCTTAGGGAGTGGGGAGGATAATTAGAGAGGGAAAAAATTGGAACTCAAAATTTTATAAAAACTAAATGTTGAAAATTGTCTTTATATGTAATTGGAAAAATAAAGCACCATTTTAAAAAGTTCCTGTGATATGGCTGGCTTATTGAAAATGTAGCTTGGAGAAAGTTGAAATTTGAACCTTTTGAAAACCAAAGTAATTTAAAAACAATGGCAAATTTGTTGAAAAGTCCTGGATGCCCTAATTAGGGCCTTCAATGAAATTTGAATAAAATGAAAACCAACTGGAAATGACCTTTTGTGGATAACACACAGGAAGTCCCTCCATAGTTATTATCTATTCTTTAATCCATGCATATTTTCATTAATTTGTTCTTTCTTTCTGAATAGACATTAGGTATTGGAAACTAAACATTTTGGGTGAGAAAAAATTATTCATATTATATAGCGTATGTAAAGTGCTTTGTGTACTTTTAAGTGCCATATAATTGATATATAGTCTCCTCTTCTTATGCTTTATTAACATCACCATCATTATTATCTTCAGACCCACTTTTGCCTACAGGCTAAAACAGAGAAATCAAACACATTCTCAAATGCAGCCTGAACCAGATTAAAATGTAATCTTAGATAAATATTTAGAAAATAAGGGGCAGCTAGGTGGCACAGTGGATAGAGCACTGGCCCTGGAGTCAGGAGTACCTGAGTTCAAATCTGGCCTCAGACACTTAACACTTACTAGCTGTGTGACCCTGGGCAAGTGACTTAACCCCAATTGCCTCACTAAAAAAAAAATATATATATATATATATATATATATATATATATATATAGAGAGAGAGAGAGAGAGAGAGAGAGAATAAATAACAATACAATAAAGCACATATAATATTACATCTTAAAACTGAGTTAATATGTGATCCACAGGGATCCTTGTATAAAGAAAGAGTATTGTCTCCTATTTATATTTTAATTTAAACCAGTTCTCTAAAGTATCATTTTCTCTGTTTGACATTGAAAGTCCTTTGTAATTTTCATCTAGCAATCCATTCCTTATTATAATATATTTATTATTATCTCTCTTACATTATATTCTATATAAATTATCCTGCTTATTCTTCCTAGTATAGAACATACCGTCTCTTGCTTCTCTACCTTTGAACAGGCTATTCTCCATCTCTGTTTTCCTTCCTTCCTTGGATTTGCTATCTAAATCCCTAGTGTTCTACAAAGCTTAATTGCCACCTCTTTTCTTTAGAGTACTTTCCTATTTTCCTGTTTTTAGTACTCTCCCAAACATTTTGCATTTATTTTGTAGGTAATAAGGGACATATATCAATCAATAATCAATGAACTTCTATTAAAAACCTATTACATACCACATACTTTTGTGTGAGCATGGTGTATTCTTCAGGACTGATTCATATGTATATTTTTATTCCTAGCTCAGTGTAGCATATAGTAGATACTTATTAAATTTTTATTCATTGATTACTACATTTGAAGGAGATATTTTGAAGTTTTTGTTGTAATATAAGCAAATATGTATTGAATCAGAAGTATGTAAACCAAAAACATTGGAAATATGGTAATAATTAGACATAATCTCTGGCAAGAGTACATAGAATTTCCATTACCTATGGCACACTAGAGTTCCTTAGATGTCTAATTAATAAAAGTGAAATAATTCAAATTATTCATTTTACAATTGAAGAGGAAAGAATTATGAATTTGGTGTAACAGGACAAGTTTCAAATCTTGACTTTACTACGAACTATATTTGTAACTCTTAGGAAGCCAATCAATTTCACTGGTCCTGAAATAAGTGTGAATTAGATTATCTCTAATGTCCTTTCCTGTTCTAAATACATTAACTCCCTTACCCAAGCTTCCATCGGTACTTTTCATATGCATATATATACACACACACACATAAACACACATACACATACATATATATGTATGTCTATATGTATATGCGTGGCATGTATACTTCTGTACACACATACACATGTATACACATGTATACATGCAAAAATCAATATGCACATACACATATGTCTATTGTATGTGCATGCATATATACATATACACGTGTATGTAGTCATGGCTTCAATAAAAAGACAGAATTATCATAAGACATTCCTGAAATTTAACTGTCCTGATGTTGAGTTGCCCATCATCATCTACCAGCCAATGATCAGATATACTTCTAATGTTTCACTTAGTCTCAAGTGATCAGGAAGTGATGTTAATATCCTGACTCTTTAGTCCCCTGAGCCAATTAAGTGTGAACAGTGGAATAGAGTTCTCACCCTGGAGTGAGAAGAACCTGAGTTTAAATCCAGCCTTCAAGTAGCTATATGACCATGGGCACATCACTTAACTCTGTCTCAGTTTTCTCATCTGTAAAATGAGTTGGAGAAGGAAATGGCAAACCACTACAGTATATTTGCCTAGAGCACCAAAAATGGGGTAACAAAGAGTTGGTCATAACTGAGAAATGTCTGAACAACAAGACCTATTTGAAAAATATAACAATTCACATTTTTGGCAGTATACTGTACCCAGAACACCTAGTATTATAAAGCTCTTCTAGTTTCTATATTTTATTTTGCTGTTGGGACACATACATTTTTAGTTTGCTTATATTGTATACAACTCATCTTGTAAAGATGAAAAACTGTTCATTAGTTACCAAATAGTTTAAGTAGCTTACATAGAGTTTTCCTTTATATGTATTATGGAAAGCAGTATGATATAGTGTAATATATGCTGAGCTTAGAGTCAAAGGACTTGACTTCAAATTCTTGATCTCCCACTCAGTACTTACATGACTGGTCAAGTTAATTAAATTCTCTAAGAATCAATTTCCCTATTTGAAAAATAAAGGGATTAAGTGGCTGAAATACCTTCCTACTCTAAATCTATCATTTACTTCTTTCTTCCCCCCCCCCCAAATTTCTTTCCTTTATTTGTTCAACCAGTAGGCAGTATAAAATTCTATTGTTCAATGATCTCATTCTACTTCTTTAGACTTTTGGTTAAGTCCTTCAATTACAAAACTTTCACTGCTATTATTTTCCATGAACTCTTGCTCTACATTTGGCCTTTTATTATTACAAATGAATGTTTGAGAAATAGAAAATAGTTTCTGTGAAAAAGCCCTGAGGTTCTACTGGAAAAGCTCAATATGAATCAATGGTGTGATGAAAGTGACAAAAATACTAATGCAAAGTTACATTGTGAAATATTTTGTCCAAAACAAAAAAGTTCTGGTAGCTCCTTCTTGTTTCTAGGATAAAATACAAACTTCTCTATTTAATATTTAAACCCTTTCCCTGCATAGTATGAAATTAGCTTCCTTTTCCAGGCTTTATGCAATACTTGCCTCTGTGAACTCGAAGGTCCAGACAAACTGGCATACTTGCTCTTTTTAACATATGGATGGATGGATATATTAATATATGAATTTATTAATTAATGAATGGGAAAAATAATTGCTTCATGAAATTTACATTCTGATAAAAGGTAGCAACAGATATATAAGACTAGTCACCAATAAAGAGTAATTTAATTTAGAAAGTTATATGGATGGTGAGTAAAGCAATAGTAAAGATAATTCTTACATACCATCTGAGAGCAATATTAAAGTTTGTTTGATTATGAATCCAAACCTTGAAATCCCGGAAGGGTCAGAGGAGGGTTGAGTGTGAAAGTAACGTAGATATTGAAAAGATGGCTTGGGAATAAAAGAAAGTATGGCTACAGACAAGCTTAAATGTGGTGAATGAATGAAATAGCTACTAATCAGGAAAGAAGGGCACATGGATATTAGCATTTCAGGAGATTAAAAATATAATATCTTCAGGGCATGGTTCCTGTTCCAGGCAGTCATGTGGCTGATGAGATCAAGAAAAAGAAGATATTCAAGGACTGAAATTCCATCTCCACAATATTTGTATTCCTTTTTGCATGTGTGTGAACTTGAAAAACACTGAAAAACATGAACATTTCCACATTAAAAAATAACAGAAAAAGAAGACTATGTATTAAACTATGAATATTTATGTAGAACAATATCTACTTATTATCATCATCTTTAAGAAAAATGAGGCCTTGGGGCAGCTAGATGGCACAGTGGATAGAGCACTGGCCCTGGAGTCAGGAGTACCTGAGTTCAAATCAGACACTTAACACTTACTAGCCGTGTGACCCTGGCCAAGTCACTTAACCCCAATTGCCTCACTAAAAAAAAAAAAAAGAAAAGAAAAAAAAGAAAAGAAAAATGAGGCCTTTAGAACACTAATTCACAAGAGCAATTCTCATAGACGGAGAGGTCCTCAGATTGTTCATATTATTTTTTGGTTACAGTCAACAACAGATGACTTCAGAGTCTTTACAAAGAATACCTCAATGACTTAAAAAAAAAAAAACAAACCTGGTCTAAAAATCCACAAAGGAAAATCTATATGTCTAAAGGGATATTGTATAAACTATGGTATGAAATTGAATGGACAACACTTTAAGAAATTTATCAGTTAGAGATAGACACTATAAAAGGACAATGTTGCAGGTCTATAACAGAACAGGAGGAAGACAGTAATCTAGCATGTATTTGGTGAATTTTACTGTATTTTTAATAATTGCATGATCCTCAGAAAATCAAAGAAATAGGATCTTATGAAAACTAATAATTTTTAAGTGATGATATGTGGTTTGTAAATCACAAAACAACCAAAGTATTTGAGAGCATTAAACTTCTGGATAAAGAAAAAAAAAGAAAAATGATGTTTGACACTTATAAATTGGTGTAAATCTAACCAGCTTGTCTGTATAAACTTAATAAATTTATATAGCCTGTTTTCTAATATTTAATTGAATATTTTGTATAAATATTTATTGAGCATAGTGAGGTTTAGTTAACTTTTTTTACTTTTAGTGGATTAGGTTTTAAGATCATAGTTATATTAAAATAGAAATTTGGTAGGTCCACTTTTAATCTTTTTGAAAACAGTTTATGCAATATTGACTTATTTTTAATTAATGTTTTATTTTTACAATGAACATAAATCTATTTTGTCTCCCATTCAACCCCTGTTTTACTAAAAAAGGAAAATAAAAACAAATTATTGATATTAAGCATAATGGAAGACTTACAGGGGAAGAGCCAGGATGGTAGAGTAAAGAAGCACTATGATAAGTTCTCCCAACACTTCCCTCCAAGCAACTCTAAAATACCTCAAATCAAATTTTGGAGGAGCATTGTGTATGAAAGTTCAGAGTAGAAAATCTTTGCAGATGAAGACAAAGGAAGTTTGAAAGAAAGAACTGTGACACAGGGAAGACAGCTGACAGATCTCAGCAGATGGAGAATATTAACTACTCATGGGTAGAATAAACCAATACAATAAAAATGACAATTCTACCTAAGATAGTCTACTTATTCAGTGTCGTACTATCAATCAACCTCTCAAAGAATTATTTCATAGAACTAAAAATAAATTAATATGGAAAAACAAAATGTCAAGAAAATGAAGGGAATTCATGAAAAAAATATGTTAAGGATGGTAACCTAGTATTTGTGGTTTTCAAACTATTATACAGAGAAGTATTCATCAAAACTTCTGCTACTCACTAATCAATAAATTTGGTAGATTTGTGGAATAGATTAGCTACACAATGTGTGATATTTTGATAAATGTATAGATTCAGGATTTTCAGAGAACTCATCCTTTGACAAAAATTACTAGGAATACTAGAAAGCAATTTGACAGAAACTCAGCTTAAACCAACATCTCACACCATATACTAAAGATGAGGTTAAAATGGATAAATCACTTAGATATAAATTAGTGATAGGGTAAGTAAATTAGTGGGAAATGGAAAGAAAAACATATCTGTCACATATATGAATAGGGAAACAATTTTTGTCCAAATAAGGGATAGAAGGGAAAATGGAAAACAAAATAGATAATTTTTACTACGTGAAATCAAAAGGCTTTTGACCACACACACACACACAACAACAACAACAGCAACAACAATGCAGCTAAAATTAGAAGGAAACTGGGGAAAACAATTTAGAGAACATTTCTTTGATAAAGGCTTAATTTCTCAAATATATAGGGAAGGCAACTTTCTAAAAATAATTCTTTCCCCAGTTGATAAATAGTCAAAGCTATGGAGTCAGTTTTCATAAGAATAAATCAAACTTTACAATAGTTGCATGGAAAAAAATGCTCTGAATTACTACTGATTAGACAAATGCAAATTAAAGCAGTTCTGAGACTCTACTTCACAATTAGCAGATGGACTAACAGAACATAAAAGGAAAATAACAAATATGAGAGGATGTTGCTGACATTTCCTTTTATACAGTGAAAAGATTTCAGTTTATATGAGGTAGGTTTTTTGTACATTTCCCCCTTGAAATTCTTCAGTTCTGTGATGAAGACTAAACTAAGACTATATTTGGTCTATGATAGAGGTAAGGATGGGGTTACATTTAGTCTGATTTACATGATGAGATTTCTATGGCCCATGACAATGGGGAAAACAGAAGTTGTCAACATTCTCTAGAAAGTCTAGTGTTAAACCACCTTTGACTTATGACTAGCAAGAAAGTCTTATGACACCCCAGACAAATAGGAAGTTAAACTCTAAGACAACAAAAATCTTATAGCTTTTAATATTAAAAAGCGAAAAATATATTTAATCAAAATAATTTATAATTACTAATAGTAGTGATTTGCTAAATCTGAATTATTAATCCATCAGTAATGATTAATCTAATTCATAGAAATGAGGTGTAGACAATATGGTTTCATGTGTATTTTTTTCCCTTTTTGTATTTAAAATGAAATTCTTTGGTGTCTATTAAGTTCAGATTAAAAAAAGAATAAAAAAGCATATTGGAGCAAATCAAATTCTCTCATTGGATATGTTTTTTAAAAACCCAAAACATAAATATTTCATTATTTACCTGGAGTGTAACCCTTCTCTATTAAGAGGAAGATAGAATATTTCCCCATCAATCCTTTATATTCATAAATGGTCATTTCATTGATTATAATTCTTATCTTTAAAATTTATTTGTCATTCTGTTACTTTTCTGACAGAAATCGTTCATCTCATTCTGCTCATCCTCTGTAAATTTATAAAAACCTTCACTTATCCACTTTTATAATATTAATATTATATTATAAATTGTTTTTCTGGTTCTGCTTACTTTATTCTGCATCAGTATATAAAAAGATCCTCATATCTCTTTGAAGTCATCTATTTCTTCAATTCTTATAGCACAATAACATTCAATAAGCTCCAGATTACAGAGCACCTAGCCTGGAATTAGGAAAACTCATCATCATAATTTCAAATCCAGCCTCACTTCCTCATTTGTAAACTGAGCTGGAGAAGGAAATGACAAACCACTTCAGTATCTCTTCTAAGAAAACCCCAAATAGGGCCCTGAAGAGTCAAACATGACTGAAAAACAATCAAGAGACAGTGTTCAGACTGCTTTCTGGAATGGTTGTACCCATTCATAGGTACAACAACAATGTAGCAAGGTACTGTTTTACTTGAGCATCTCCAACATCTAACATTTTTCTTTTTTCTTTTTCTTTTGTTTCTGTCATCTTTGCTACTATTACACATGGAAAGTAGAAGCTCTGAATTGATTTAATTAGCATTTCTCTAATTATTACTAATTCGGGCACTTTCCTTTTCAAGTGGCTATTTATAGTCTAGGATTCTTCAGTTCAGCTGCATGTTCATTTCCTTACATCACTTATCAGTTGTGAAATAAGCTCTTTTTCTTATAAATTTGAATCCAATCCTTAGGCATCTCAGAAATTAGACCTTTATCAAAGATACTTGCAACACAGATTTTTCTCCTCCTGAATAGATTATTTTAAAATCTAAGTTCTCTATGATTTGTTTGCTTTAAAATTGTTTATGTAATCAAAGTAAACCATTTTAGATTATGTGATCTCTATCCATTGCTTTAGTCTCAAAGATTTTTTTTTCTATCCATATGTTGGACTTGTTTTCTTGTTTCTCTAAATTGTTTAATATGTGAACACTTATAAGTTTGGATCAGTTTGGGCAAGTTAGGATCGGTTTGGATCAGTTTATATCACTTTGGAGCTTATATTCATATAAAGTGTAAGACAATAGTCTAAATCTAATTTCTCCCATACAACTGTCCAAATTTCCCAGCAGTTGTTGTTGTTGTTGTTTTAATCAAATAGTGATTCTTTATTTCCATAGCTGGGGAATAGAAGACTCTCCCAAAACTAGACTACTTAATTTATTTTATTTTGTGTTTTATTCTGCATCTGCTGTGTACCTAATTAATTCTACTGATTGATCACACTAATACGTAATCAGAACAAAATTATTTTGACAATTATCACTTTATAGTATGTTTTGAGATCTGCTTCTGCTAGGCCCTTCTTATTGCCACTTTCAATTATTTCCCTTGGATTTCTTGAACATTTTTTGTTTTCTTATGAATTTCATTGTTATTTTCCTAGTTCTCTAATGTAATTCTTTGGTAATTTTTTTAGTATGACATTGAATAAGTAAAATAGTTTCAATAGGATTGTCATTTTTAAATTGATTCATCCTAGTATTCTGAAATTATTTCCCCCCAGTATTGTGTCTATTTTGGTAAGCAATGTTTTTTTTTAGTTGCATTTATATAAATTATATAAATATAAATAAATTTTTATATAAATATATAAATGTTGGTAGGTAGATTCTCAAATAATTTTCTCATGAGAGAAATTGTGAGAGATAAAGTTCCAGTCACAAATTATATATTAGCAATGCTATTAATTTTGAATAAATGGAGTCAATGATGTCTCCTGGAACAAAGATACTGGGTGAGTGCTCACTGGGTCTTTTATAGTGATTAACAGGATGACAGAGCAAAATCTCCAGTAATAGCTGTGCCTTCCTCGGATTGGATAGAAAATAAAAATTTTTGACATCACATCATTTGAAATCCCCACCCACCCCTTTCTAAAACATCCTTAACCAGAAACAAAACAATTGTTTTGGGAAATTTGGGAGTGGTCTTTGATTGAATCAACTTGACCTTTGGTTTAGGTAAGTTTTCTCTGGAATGTGAATGTGGTTGAAAATATAAGAGTGGAGGTGAAAGTCTCAAGATAAAGATGAAGGCAAATTACAAAATTAGGGCTGAGGTACAAGTTACAAGAATAGAATTGTGGACCAACAAAGTTCAGCAGTAAGAGATAGAAAGAGAAGTTCCACTTAAAATAAATGTAGACAATATAAAATATTTGGGAGTCTACCTGTCAAGTCAAACACAGGAATGCAATGAACCCAATTACAAAACAATTTTCACGCAAATAAAATCTGATCTAAGTAACTAATTGGAAAAAAGATCAATTGCTCATAGATAGGCTGAGCTAATATGATACAAATGACAATTCTACCCAAATCAATTGACTTGTTTAGTGCCATACCAATCAGACTAACTAAAAATTATTTTATAGAGCTAGAAAAATTAACAAACTAATCTGGAAGACCAAAAGGTCAAGAATATCAAGGGAACTAATAAAAAACTCAAAAGAAGGTAGGCTAGCAATACTAAATCTTGAGCTATACTGTAAAAGTTACAGTCATCAAAACTATTTGGTACTGGGGAGGGGGGCAGAGCCAATTTGTCAGACAAAAGTAAGTGACTTGCATCAGCTCCCCCTAAAACCCCTCCAGATACCATCAAATAGAGGGCAGCTAGGTGGCACAGTGGATAAAGCCCTGGATTAAGAAAGACCTGAGTTCAAATCTGGTTTAAGAAACATGATACTTACTAGTTGTGTGACTTGGGGCAAGTCACTTAACCCTCATTGCCCTAGAAAAAAAAAAGAAAGACAAAAAGAAAAATTCCTTCAAATAATGCGATAAGACCATTCCTGGAGGAGCAGAACCCAAAAAAGACAGAGTGTAATAATTTTCCAGCCAAAGACAACTTAGAAGGTCACAAGGAAAAGTCTGTTATACCAGGGTGAGACTGGAGTACAGCCCAGCATAATCCACACCAGTGAAGATCCAGGACCAGCACAGACCCAGACCCAGTCACAGCAAGCCAGGAGCAGGCCTTGGGAACATCTGAATCAGCAACTACTTCTGGAACTCATTCCATGACACAAAAGCAGTCCTGGGGTTGCTTGAAGACCACAGCAAAGGCCAAGAGAGAAGTAAAAATACCTCTCCTTAAACCATACCACCTTGGGAGAACTAAAAACTTACACATTCTTAGAAGTCTCTCTGAAAATAGTTGCACAAACCACCTGAAACTTGGGACAGTGTGCTCTATACCCTGGAAGCAGGGCCCCACTTTAACAAAGAGTTCAAAGTCAAGAAATCAGCTGGGATAATGAAGAAACAGAAACAAAATTCTGACCCTAGAAAGTTTCTATGGTGACAAGGAAGATTAAAATTTACCCTCAGAAGAAGATAATGAATATAAAGCTCCTACTTCCAAAGCTTCCAAGAAAAAATATTAATTGGTGTCAGGACATAGAAGGGCTCAAAAAGAACTCTGAAAATAAAATAAGAAAGGTAGAGAAAAATTGGAAAGAGAACAGAGAGTGATGCAAAAAAATCATGGAACAAAAGTCAACAGCTTGGTAAAGGAGACACACACACACACACACACACACACACACACACACACACACACACACTACTGAAGAAAATAACATCTGAAAAAACAGACTAGTCCAAATGGCAAAGGAGGTACAAAAAGCCAAAGAGGAAAAGAATGCCTTGAAAAGCCATGTTGGCCAAATGGAACAGGAGGTACAAAAGCTCTCTGAAGAAAATAACTCCTTAAAAATTAGGATTGAGCAAAAGGAGACTAACAACATTTTGATAAATTAAGAAACAATAATGCAAAATCAAAAGAATGAAAAAAAATAGAAGGCAACGGGAAATATTTTGTTGGGAAAACAACTGAGTTGGAAAATTAGATCCAGGAGAGATAATTTGAAAATGATTGGACTACCTAAAAGCCATGATCAAAAAAAGAGCCTAGACATCATCTTCTAAGAAATTGTCAAGGAAAATTGTCCTGATATTCTAGAACCAGAAGGTAAACTGGAAATTGAAAGAATCCACCAATCACCTCCTGAAAGAGATCCTAAAATGAAAAATCACAAGAATATTATAGCCTAATTCCATAACTCCCAACTCAAGGAGAAAATATTGCAAGCAGTCAGAAAGAAAAAAAAATCAAGTATCATGGAGCCACAGATAAGATAATGCAAGATGTAGCAGGTTCTACATTAAAAGATCATAGTTCCTGAAATATGGTATTCCAGAGGGCAAAGGAACTGGAATTACAACCAAGAATCCCCTACTCAGAAAAACTGAGTATAATACTTCAGGGGTGGGGGTGGGAATGGGAATTCAATGAAAGAGAGGATTTTCAGGCATTCTTGATGAAAAGACCTGAGATAAATAGAAATCTGACTTTCAAATGCAAGACTCAAGAGAAGCATAAAATGGTAAACAGGAAAAAGAAATCATAAGGGATATTTAGAGGTTAAACTATTTACATTCCTCCATGGGAAGATGATACCTGTAACTCATAAGAACTTTCTCATTATTAGGGAATCTTGGTGGAGTATATTTAGAGAGAGGGCACAGATATGAGTTGAATATGAAGGGATGATATCTTTATAAAATAAAATTCAGGGAAAGCTAGGTGGTGCAGTGAATAGAGAACTGGCCCCTGAGTCAGGAGGACCTGAGTTCAAATCCAGGCTCAAACACTTTACACTTAGCTGTGTGACCCTGCGTAAGTCATTTAACCCCAATAGCCTCACCAAAATAAATAAATACAAAATAAAAATAAATAAATTTGGGGAGAAAGGAATACACTAGGAAAAAGGTAAAGGGAGGGGTGGAATGGGGGTAAAATATGTCATAAAAAACAAGAAGGGGCAACTACATGGCACAGTGTATAAAGTACCAGCCCTGGGTTCAGGAGGACCTGAATTCTAATCATGCCTCAGACACTTGACACTTACTAGCTGTGTGACCCTGGGCAAATCACTTAACCCTCATTGCCCATCAAAAAAAAAATGGAAGAAAAAGATATACAGTGCAGGGAAAGATCGGGGATTTGTGGGGGAGTGAGTGAATGTTACTCTCATTAAAATTGACACAAAGAGGGAATAACATACACACTCAATTGGGTATAATAATCTATTTCACCCTGCAGGAAAGTAGGAGGGGAACAGGATGGGGAGGTGGTGATAGAAGAGAGGGCAGATTGGGGACGAGGGCAGTTACAAGGAAAACACTTTTGAGGAGGGACAGGTTAAAGGGCATAGAGTAAATGTCATGGGGACAGAATAGAATGGAGGCAATTACATTTAGCAATAGTAAATGTGAAAAAAAATTTGAAGCAAGTTTGTCTGACAAAGACCTCATTCCTCAAACATAGAGAACTGAGGCAAATTTATTAAGATGAGAGGAAATTGATAATTATATCTTGTCCACATAAGTATATTTGTACCAGAACTGTTTGAGCTAGAAAAGAGTTGTGATGGCCCAATTCCAGATATTTTGGACATGATTTATTTGGTGATTCTTCATTTACATTTCTACATATTTTAGCTAGAAAGTAACATTTTGATAGTCAAAATGTAAGGCATACTCATATATGAAAGGGGCCCTTTGAATTTCTTTTAGCCAAACCCCCAACTTTGCATATTTTATTCAGTTATTAATTACAGTGTTCTTGCTTATATTGTTCTTGAAAGTGTTTCTTTTATTTAATTTTTGGTCATCTTATTCTTCTTCATCTGTAATGTTTTGTTGCACAGATGATAGAAGCTCAAGCTCTCCTTCTTTGTCTTCCCTTAAAAGTTGTGTTGTTCATAATGAACATCTATGTATAGTGAAGTGAACAGAGCTGAGAGGACATTGTGTGTAGTGACAGCAGTATTGTTCAATGAGTAATTGTGAATGACTTAACTACTCTCAGCAGTGCAATGATCCAAGACAATTCCAAGGAACTAATGGGGAAGCTTGCTATGCACCCATATAGAAAGAACTGATAAAAAAACGCTTGTGGATTGTACATATATAACCTGATTGCGATCTTGTGGAGGGGGGAGGAAGGGGAGGGAGGGAAGGAGAAAAATTTGGAACTCTAAATCTTATGAAAATGAATGTTGAAAACTACCCTTACATGTAAATGTAAAATAAAATAAATGTTTGTTGAATGAAAAAAAAAGTTGTGTTGTTATATGCATTTCATCAGAGTTCTTGTTTTTCACCTTGGCTACTTTTGACTGTGGAGAAGGCTGTCATGTTTATATGGATGGGATTGTGTCTCTTTCAGAGACATTTATAATTCTCTGTACCCTTTAAGCTTCCTGAAACTGCCCCAACTCATCTCTCCCTAATAATTTTAAAAGAATCATTACAAGCATAGCCATCCTTATCCAATAAACAAATAAAAGCATTGATTCCACTGGATAACTTGGAGTTAGAAGTAGATATGTGGGGGAAAAAAAGAGATCTGTGGAGTGGTTAAAGAGGACCCAAAATTATCAGTGGTATCCAGAAAGAAAACATGATATTTTTTGTTTCTAAGCAATTCAGTCCAAAAAAATTTGATTTTTTAAGTAAAAATTTTAATACCTACAAAGTTTTGATATGCTATATTTCTAGCTGTGTGGCCCTGAACAAGTCATTTAAGCACTTGTTACTACCAGCAATTTTCTAATACTATAAGTTGAAGGGAAACACCAAACTATATTGGTAGAGAAAGTTTCAACATTTGGGCATTCCCAAGTTAAATCAAATCATTGATGGAAAAAATTCTGAAAATTCAATAATCACTAAGAATATTGTAATTTCCAAATATGAGATAGGTACATTCTAGGGAAAGAGGATACAAATTCAAAGATGAAACATTTTCTTCTAGCAGGTGGGGTATGGAGCAGAGCACAAAATATAACTAGACCTATAAAATCAGAGGTTTCAGACAAATGGTCACCACCCATAAGTAACCTTAACAATTCATGAGTATGACCAGAAAGAGATTCATATATAATTAGGAAATATTTTTAAAAATAGAGTAGAATAAGGTATAGATAATTTTTACATTTTAAAACTAAGTCTGTATGAAGTCTACAGGGATCCTTTTGCATGGTTTAGAGGACCTGTTTTTATTTGAATTTGATACCATTGCTCTAAAAACCCAGGGTTGATTAATCATGGCACACGTAGCTTGTTAAAAGATTTTTTAACCTAAACATAGAACATTTAATTCGTTCCTATCAAATGTACTTTTCTTTTGTTCATACTATCATTCTAATCTCTCAAGGGCATGTTTGATCTTGATTCTATTATCTGACATTACCAATTCTTCCCAGCATCCTATAATCTGAATTTATGATGAGCATGATATCTATGTCTTCATCTAAGACAGTAATAAAAATTTTGAATAGCCCACAAGGCAAAGATAGATCCTGAGATTATTCTACCAGAGAATTCCCTCCAAACTAGAAGCCACAATATTATTCACAAGCATAACATGGAACTTCTAGAATGAGAGTTAGATCACATTATTCTATACAGTGTATCATTTTACCAAAACTTATCTAACTTTGTCTACTAAAGAAAGTGACTTATATTATTTTATTTCATAGACAATTTAAAAAGGATAGAGTTTCCTGAAATTAAAAAAATATCTGTTTATACTATAAAAATTCCTCACCCTAAAATTGTGTTTTGCTGAAAGTGGTGTCAGTATGGCTTAGCACTTACCAATTATCACCTTATTATAACAAAATGGTGTTAATAACTTTTATAATTCTTAGCTAATTCAAACCTCTAATTCCAGTTCTTTCTTGGGTCATAACACTAGATCTTTTTTAAAAGTCTGATATCATCAGCCAAAAATGGATGTGAGAGACATCTTGTTGAAGTTTTAGTCATGAAGTATAGCACTTTCATTTATAACTCTAATGAATATTATTTTTGTCTGTTAGATAATAAGTTATATGAGGGAAGGGACTTTTATTTAAATTTTGTAACTCTATATTGAATAATACTATGCTCTGGAAATAGGAATAACTGTCTGCTAAATTACTGCATGCATGCATTTTCTCCGATTAGTTGTTCAGTTGTATCTGATTCCATTTGATTTTTTTTTTGGCAAAGATACTTGAATGGTTTGCCATTTTCTTCTCTAGTTCATTTTACAAATGAGGAAACTAAGGCAAAAAAGATTAAATATTTTGGCCAAGGGTCACACAGTGTCTGAGGTCTGATTTGGATTCATATCTTCCTGACTGCTGGCCCAGCACTATTCACTGTGCCTGCTAACTTCCCTAATTTATGTTCTACTAAAAACTGGTGATGTTGCTGTACCCCAAACATATTTTCAATGAAAACTTAGAAGTTCAGACCTGGGTAACTTTAAATTTGTAATAATAAGGGCTAAACTGAAGTTTACTTTAATGTTATCTATGACAACTAAAAAAATACTAAGCAACTTAATAATGCAGATAAGTGAAACAAAATTACTTATAAGAATAAACTATGTTTGACAATTTTAGACTAATCATTTATATAGATAACATTTCACTTGATTACATCCTTATTTCTCATTTACAGTGGTGTGTTGGGTCCCCAGTGGAATTAATACTTCCTAGGATTCCTAGAAACTCTGTGTTCTTATTATACTCCTAAAACAGTAGCTCACAAGGTCCCATTGGTGCGCGTACCTAGAAGAGTAATCCGGTGGACACAATAACTTCAAATTTAAAAGCATTTATGTCATGATAAAAACAGTGGTTACAAAATGCACCTATCCTACCCCCTTCTCCATAAGACTATGGTACAGTCTCTAACAAATGCAACTTTATTGGGAAGAACAGATGGGTACATAGAGTACATTAGTTAAGAAGTATATAAAGAGAGAATACATGTGACCAATGCAATTCACTTCTCTAGTTCTTCAGATTCTTACTGTTTTTTTCTTCCTTGTGGTGTCCTCAGGGTTCTTCCTTTATCTGCAATATCTTTAATGGGCATGTTACTCTTCTGAGATCACTGGGACTGTTTTTGTTTTTGTTTTTCAGTTCTAAGTCAATCAACTCATGACTTTTAGGGAAAATTCTCTCTGTAATCCACAATCAACTCCCTTCTCTGTTACCAGAGGTCATTCTTTTAAAACTTCCTGTGGTCTCCCTTCCTCTTTTTTAAAAATATGGTTTCTTCTATTGGGCAAATAGCTATACTACAAAATGTTATAATGGATGAAAAGGAGAAATATGCTGTAAGGGAGAGGTTCAGGGGTTACTCTACTCATAGCTGCTTCTATTCTCTCAGGCCTGGAAATTTTTTTTAAGGGACACCAGAGATTTGGCTAATATGTAGTTATCTAATGATAAGTAACTACTCAAATTCCATCAGGAAAAACTTCTTTACACATTTTAAGGGGATAACAAGGTGTGGATGTGTCTTTGCAATTTTTTAACACATTAACACCTCATCTCTCAGTTACCTTGACTTTGGCTGTGATTTCATCACTTGGCACAGTGAGGGGAAAGAGAAAAATTAATTGGTTATGGAACAATTTATGTCCCTCACAAACAAGTATTTTGTATAGGAATAGATTGTTCTCAATTCTTATATAAATCATGAACTCTAAGTAGAAGGGCCCTTAGAGAGGAGGCAGAGCCAAGATGGCAGAGAGGAAGCAGCAAGCGGCCTGAGCTCTCCTTCTGTTCGCTCAAAAAGAACATTAAATCAAGCCTCTGGACAGATTCTGAAACTACAGAACCTGCAAAGTGACAGAGAGACACAGTCCTCCAACCAGAGATAATTTAGAAGACTTCAGGAAAAGGTTGGTCTGACTCAGGCAAAAGGGAGGCCCAGCGCAGGGCAGCAGCCCAGCCCCGAGCGGGTCGGGACAAGTCAGCAGGAGCTGCGGGCCACAGCTGAACAACTGAGGCCCCTCAAACCTGGCTCAAAAATCTGGTGGCCAAGAAGGACAGTGGAAAAACCTACCTGCGCCAGCCAAGAGGGCAAGTTGCCAGCTGTAGGTCCATGAACAGGACAGGCAGGATCAGGCGCCTGACTGAGCACACTCAGACAGGACGTGCAGGGGGGCAATTTGCACACACTATAAAGGCCTCAGAGTAAAAAGCCTGTCACACAGCACCTATAACCCTGCACAAGAAGCTCAAAACAGGGACCCAGGTGCCCCCAGAGAAGACATCAACTTAAAAAATAAATAAATAAGCTGCAATAATGATGTGGGCACCAATTTTTAATTGGGGAGTGGTAGCTAAGTGGCTTGCCACAATATTGGTGCAAGGAAGGAAACTGGCAGCCTCCCTCAAAAAAAAACAAGATTTATTTTAACAAGAACAAACTTTAAAAAAAACACAAATAAGATCAGTAGGATCAAGGGAAAGGAAATAAAAATGGGGAAAGGGAAATTATAATACCTGAAAAAAACCACTACCCAGGAATCAGCTGAATATAAACATCAGAATGCCTGTTGCTTTCCAGCTTCCAACTAGAATGCCCAATCCTCCACCCCCCAAACCTAGAAACACCCCACACAGTCCCAGCCGATGGGATGGCCGCTCTGACAGTCACATGCCTGCCCTCACTAGGCTTCCAATCATTATGATTTTGCCAGGCCCATGTAGGTGTTGGCGAGTGGTGATGATATGAGGTGCCAGAGCCCTGGCAACAGCTACAGCCAGTGGATGGAGCACCGTGGGATTTGTGGAGCCCCGGGCCAGTGCTCGCCCAGGCATAAAAACCTCAAATAACAATTAATACTTTCCAATGAGTAAGAAGCAAAAAAGAGCCCGCTCCATTGATAGCTTCTGTATCAATAGGGAAGAAGCCAACACAAACTCAGATGAGGACAATACCCTCAAATTGCCTACATCTGAAGCCTCATGAGGGAAGGTAAATTGATCTCAAGAACAAAAAGTCTTCCTGGAAGAGCTTAAAAAGGATTTTAAAAATCAATTGAGAGAAGTAGAAGAAAAAATGGGGAGAAAAATGAAAGGAAAACAAGAAAATTATGAAAAAAGAATCAGCAGCTTGGAAAAGGAAGCACAAAGATTGACCGCAGAAAACAATTCCTTCAAAAATTCATCTGGCCAAATGAAAAAAAAAAGTGCATAATTTCACTGAAGAAAACAATGCCTTAAAATTTCATCTGGCCAAATGGAAAAAAAGGTGCATAACTGCACTGAAGAAAACAATGCCTTAAAAAATTCATTTGGCCAAATGCAAAAAAAGGTACATAATCTCACTGAAGAAAACAATGCCTTAAAAATTAAAATTGGTCAGTTGGAAGATAAGGAATCCATGAGACACCAGGAATCAGTCAAGCAGAATCAAAAGAATGAAAAAAATAGAAGAAAATGTGAAATACCTCCTTGGAAAGACAACCGATCTGGAAAACAGATCCAGGAGAGACAATTTGAGAATCATTAGACTGCCTGAAAGCCATGACCAGAAAAATAATCTAGACACCATATTCCAGGAAATTATTAAGGAGAACTGCCCTGATATCATAGAATCAGAAGATAAAATCATCATTGAAAGAATCCACCGATCACTTCCCTTTCAGGACCAAAAAAGGAAAACTCCAAGGAATGTTATAGCCAAATTCCAGAATTATCAGGTGAAGGAGAAAATACACCAAGCAGCCAGAAAGAAACAATTTAAATATCATGGAGCTACAGTCAGAATTGCTCAGGACCTGTCAGCTTCAACATTAAAGGACCACAAGGCTTGGAATATGATATTCTGGAAGGCAAAGGAGCTTGGATTGCAGCCAAGAATCTATTACCCAGCAAAATTTATCATTCTCTTTCGGGGGAAAAGATGGACATTTAATGACATTGGGGACTTTCAATCATTCCTGATGAAAAGACCAGAATGGAATAGAAAATATGATCTTAACATACAAGACTCAAGAGAAGATTAAAAAGATAAACAGAGGGAAAAAAAAGGTTACTCAATTAGGATAAACTGTTTATATTCCTACATGGGACGATAATACTCATAACTCTTAAGAATTGTAAATGTATTTGGGTAGAGAGAAGGACTTTACAGAGAGGGTATAAATATAAATTGTCTTTGATGTGATGATACAAAAAAAAATTAAGGGGTTAAAAAGGGAGTCTATGGGGAGGAGAGGAAAGGGGAAGTGGAATGGTATGAATTATATCATATGAAGAGGTGAGAAAAATACCTATTACAATAGAGGGAAAGAGAGGAGGGGTGAACATTGTTTGAAACCTACTCTAATTAGATTTCATTCAAAGAGGGAATAATATATACGTTCAATGGGATAAAGAAACTTAGCTCTTTCTTTACGGAAGCAAAAGGGGAAGAGAAAGAGGTGGGGACTGATTGATAGAAGGGAGGACAAAAGCAAGGGAGAAAAGGGTAAAGAAAAGAGAAGGGGGTAATAAAAAGGGAGGGCAGATTGGGGGAGGCAGGGGTAAGAATTAAAATGTCGGTGAGGAGGAATAGGGTGAAAGAAGGGGAAAAAAGGACAAAGGGGGTAAATAGAATGGAGGGGAATAGAGAGTCAGTAATAATAACTGTGAATGTGAATGGGATGAACTCTGCTATAAAATGGAAGCGAATTGCAGAGTGGATTAAAGATCAGAATCCTACAATATGCTGTTTACAAGAAACACATTTGAAGCAGAGAGATACACACAGAGTAAAGGTAAAAGGCTGGAGCAGAATATATTATCCTTCGGCTAAAGTAAAAATAGCAGGGGTAGCAATGCTTATCTCAGACAAAGCACAGGCAAAAATAGATCTCATTAAAAGAGATAAGGAAGGAAATTATATCTTCCTAAAAGGTACTATGGATAATGAAGTAATATCAATATTAAATATGTATGCCCCAAATGGTATAGAATCCAAATTCTTAGAGGAGAAGTTAAATGAGTTACAAGAGGAATTAGACACTAATATTATACTAGTGGGAGATTGGAATCTCCCCCTCTCAGAATGAGATAAATCTACCCAAAAAATAAATAAGATAGAAGTGAAAGTGGTGAATAGATTACTAGAAAAGTTAGACATGATAGATGTCTGGAGAAAAGTGAATGGGGATAGAAAGAAATATACCTTTTTTCTCAGCAGTACATGGCATATTTTCAAAAATTGACCATGTATTAGGGCACAAAACCATCATAGTCAACTGTAGAAAGGCATAAATAGTAAATGCATCCTTTTCAGATCATGATGCAACAAAAATTACATGTAAGAAAGAGCCAGGGAAATGTAGAATGAAAATCAATTGGAAACTAAATAATTTCATTCTAAAGAATGAATGGGCCAAACAACAAATCACAGAACAATGAATAACTATATCCAAAAGAATGACAATAATGAGACAACATACCAAAATCTATGGGATGCAGCCAAAGCAGTGCTTAGAAGAAAATTTATAGCTCTAAATGCTTACATGAATAAAAAAGAGAAAGAGGAGATTAATGAATTAGGCATGCAACTTAAAAAGATAGAAAAAGAACAAATTAGAAATCCCCAATTAAATACTAAACTAGAGATCCTGAAAATTAAAGGAGAAATTAATAAGATTGAAAGCAAAAATACTATAGAATTAAGCAATAAAACTAAGAGCTGGTTTTATGAAAAACCCAATAAAATAGAAAAAAATATTGGTTAATTTGATTTAAGAAAAGAAAGAAGAAAACAAAATTACCAGTATCAAAAATGAAAAGGGTGATGTTACCACTAATGAAGTAGAAATTAAATCAATAATTAGGAATTATTTTCCCCAACTGTATGCCAATAAATTTGACAATCTAAATGAAATGGATGAATATTTGCAAAAATACAAACTGCCCAGGTTAACTAAAGAGGAAATAAATTTCTTAAATAAACCCATATTAGAAAAAGAAATTGATCAAGCCATTCATGAACTCCCTAAGAAAAAATCCCCAGGGCCAGATAGGTTTATGGGTGAATTTTACCAAACATTTAAAGAACAATTAATTCCAATAATATACAAATTATTTTGAAAAATAGGTGAAGAAGGAGTTCTACCAAATTCGTTTTATGACACAAATATGGTGGTGATACCAAAACCAGGCAAGGCAAAAACAGAGAAAGAATATTATAGACCAATTTCCCTAATGAATATTGATGCTAAAATCTTAAATAAGATATTAGCAAGGAGATTACAGCAAGTGATCACCAGGATGATACACTATGACCAGATGGGATTTATACCAGGAATGCAGGGCTGGTTCAACATTAGGAAAATTATTAACATAATCAACCACATCAATAAGAAAACCAACCAAAATCATAATGATCATCTCAATAGATGCAGAGAATTCCTTACTTTGGACCTTTAAAACCTTTTTTTCATACTTTTACTTCTTTCTCCAGTGTGTAATTTAAGATTCTAAATGTGGATTCTAATCTGTTCCCCCAGTTTGGGGGAAACTGACTAAAAATCACTGATAAAACGAGTTTAGGTTTTTAAGGGTTTATTGGAAAATAGAAAGAAAAAGATTGAGAACAGAATTCTAACAGCCTGGCATTCCTATCTTTCCTCAAATTTCCTGTGAAGTCCTCTGTCGCCACCACCATCAAGTCAGGAAGCCAAAAGGCCCAGCGCTCTCTGTGCAGGCTCCCTTTCCTCCTTCCTGTCTCCTCCCAAACCATAGGAGGCTCCTCAAGTTGATTGTCTGGTAGCCTTGATAGACAGCACCCATGAGCAAACGTCATTTCCTGAGGCCAAGGAAAAGCCACAATGCCTCTGAGGCATTTTCCTCATGGTGGAGCTTTCCCACAGCAAGTCTCCAGTAGGTGGTGTCATTCCAATCATTACAGTCTCCCCTTTTGTTCCTCAAGAAACAAAATGTTTCCTTGACGGAACAGTAAGAAGAATATAATAACTATTGCTAACTAATAATATGTGAACAACAATATAGAAAAGGAAGAGAGGAAAGTTTTGTCCAGAGGGGCGATTTTTTTTTTTGTCCTCATGAACCGACGCTTTGACATTAGTCTTGCAAAGGGAGGGCCTCTGCATAGGGTACATGTTACAGATGATGTATATTATAACAGAAAGGAGATAGTAAAAACTAACAAAACAAAACAGTTCGTATAGAGTCTCTGATTTCTCTTGTCTTCTTGAAGTGGTAAGATGTCATCAGGAGGAAACTGGATTCTGGACTCTGGTCTGGATTCTGGATTCTGGACTCTGGTCTGGAAAGCTGGATTCTCTTCTTTAACTGTTTGAATTGCTGTATTTTTTACTAAACCTTAGCATAGCATTGTCAATGATCAAATTAGTAAATTCCATTACATTCCCTTCTTTATATCCTTAGACTTCCAAAAGAGGATTGAGGTAGTTTTGAAATCAGTAACACTTTTTACCACCATGTGTCTGGATCAAAGCCAAATTTAGTATGTGTTCATGACACCTGAAAATGTTATGGAAAGGTTATCATACCATATCTTATGGTTCCGAGACAGCCAGTGATTGTGCTAGGCCACAGGTGAGTTCAACAGAGTGAGATAAAAAGATAAATAAGTTCAGTTAAATTAGGTTAAATTAGGAGGGAGAGAGGATGAATACTGGACTGTGCCTAGTAATTGTGCTCTACATAGTCACCATCATAAGCAAACCATGGACTTACGTATACCTGTCTCTCCTTTTGTTGCACATATATTCTCTCCAGGGCCTGCATCAGAGTTCACAGCAAGTTAGTCTCTGAAATGATAAGTTTCCATATTTCTGAAATCTCATTAATTTCACCAAAGACAGTATGATGGTAAAAATGCATGCTATGCTGCATAACTGAGAATATATTAGTGATATATACAATAATTCCAAACCATACCCAGAGTATAATGACATATAAATAATAAATGAATGTAAGTAGCTGATTATATTAGACATTATTACATAATCTTCTTTTAGCAAGTAAACCACATTATCTTATACATGAATTCTCTAGTATAACAGTAGCAGATACTTAAAGTGGTGATTAATTTTTCAAAAAGAAATAAGATTTCAATATTCAATGTTTTCAGTGAGGTATCAAGCAATAGGGTTCAATAACCCTTTCTGGTCTTTTTTAGTTAAACAGAACAACATAAAAGAGAAAGGAGAAAAAAAACTCATTAGAACTCATGGTTCTCTCAAAAAGAAAGAGTAAAAAAAAAAAGAATTCTGGTAGCTTCTGAGGCCCGATGGCCTCACCGACAGCATATACTTAAAATGTCTCTGAATAATCACTTAGTTTACAAAATTTAGTTTTAAAGAAAAGCAAAAGAAACAAAAGTAAAAAAAAAAAACAAAGCAAAACCAAAAACCAAAAATAAAAAGCAAAAGATTTGCTAAGCACCCTTTTGTGCTCGTAAAGAACTTAAAAGTGTGGTGAATTCCAGGTTTTTTTAGTGCCTTTCAAAAGTCAAAACAAAACAAAAACAAAACCAAAAAGGATTAAAAAAACTAGGTATAGGGTAGGGAAAGGGTGGGAGAAATTGAGGTGGGCCAGAAAACTAGGCCATGTGCTTCAGTGCTTTTGCCTGTGGAAGGAAATGCTTGTTAAATTTTAAGGTATTTAAGCTGCTAGAGTTTGGGGTATGCCACATTGTTTTAACTGGTTTCCCAATTCTCTGCAAGCCAAAGTGGCAGGGGTTTCTGAATTGTCATTGATCTTTCTAATGCTGTCATAATGTTCTTTATGGTAGAAAATGTGGAGTTCTCTAGCATCAGTTTTGTCTGTGCCACTGATTTTCAATAAAGGCTGATTTAATTGATGAACCACAACATTCAGCTGATGCTGCTTAGCAAATGCTACAATTGTATCATTTCCTCCCCACTTTCCAAATTTCTTTAATTCATCAACATATTCTTCAAAAGGGGAGTCATTTACTATAAAAGACTCAAACTCTTGTCTATGGTTAATCATATAAGAAGCAGCTTCTTGTCTGTGTCTGAGATGATTTCTACAGTGACCTTCTAGCTGGTCTGCTAAAGCCCTAAAAAGGCAATTTTCGTCTCCTGATACTTTACGAAGACTGAGTCCCAAAGCATTTAACTGATCAGTGGGATTATCAAATGGGAACTGCCTATTTCCTCTGAACTCTCTTTGCTCTTTAACAGTTGCTATCGTTAGGGTTTTTAGCTTTTTAGCATCTACCTCAGGTCTATCTGAAATCTCTTCACCTATGAATGGTGCAGGCTTTACATGAGAGCAATGAATCCATGAGTCTTTTTCACCAATTTTTAATGGCAGTAGGAGTTGTCAATAATACCTGAAAAGGTCCTTCCCAGGCAGGTTGGGTTCCACTGGTACTCTGAAAATTCTTTACATATATTTTATCTCCTGGGTTGAAGTTATGCAATGAAAAGTCTAATGGTCCTGCCTGGACCACAGCTCCTGCCACATGGAGTTCACGTAGCCTGGTCTGTAATTCCTGTATATAGGAGGCAACAGAAGTATCACCTCCCACCAGTGATGTATAAACTGGGGAAAAAGTTTTAGCTTGGATAGGAGGGGGACCAAAAAGCATTTCATAAGGAGATATATGAAGTTCTCCCCTTGGTCTACTTCGTAGATAGAATAATGCCAATGGTAGAACATCAGGCCATTTCAAATGGGTTTCAGTACATAATTTGCCAATCATACTCTTAAGCTCTTTATTCATATGTTCGACTTGGCCTGAACTTTGTGGATGGTAGGGTGTGTGGAATTTTGGAGTCACTCCCAAGAAAGAGTAGATTTGGGATAAAATCGAATCAGTGAAATGTGTGCCTTTGTCAGAATCGATGCTGGCTGGTGGGCCAAAACGAGGTACTATCTCTTTAAGAAGAATTTTGGCAACAAAAGCAGCTGTGGCTCAGGGGCTGGGAAATGCCTCTACCCACCAAGTGAGCTGATCAACTATAACAAGGCAAAATTTATAATGTCCTGCTTTTGTCATAGTAATATAATCAATTTGTAAGTGCTCAAAAGGTGTATATGCTAGGGGATGCCCTCCATAAACTTTGGCTTTAAAAGCATACTGATTATAAGACTGACATGTGGAGCAGCCAGAGCAGATTCGAGATGCTGTATTAGTCACACCTGGTGCTATCCAGGTTCTCTTAATAGAGTCTACAATGCCTTGTGTACCAAAATGGCCCTTTCTGTGAATAGAGAGGCATACCTGGTGGTAGAATTTCCGTGGAAGAAATGGCTTACCTTCCGGAGACACCCAGATGCCATTGATCTGTTTCGCCTTAAATTTCTTTTTCCACTTTTCTACTTCAGAATCGTCATAGGTTAGGTTGGAAGGAATATCCTCAGAAGGTGAAAGATTAAATACATGTTCAGGAGCTTCTAATGCAGCAAGCTTGGCTGCAGAATCGGCTCGTGCATTTCCCTTTGAAACAGGATCACTATTCCCTGTGTGGGCAGGGCAATGTACAACAGCTAGGGAAGAAGGCAGTTTCAGGGCATCTAAGAGGTCCTTGATAAGGTCCCCATTGGCAATAGCCTTGCCCGAGGATGTTAGAAAGCCTCGTTGATGCCAAATCATACCAATAAAGTGGCATATGCCAAAGCCATATTTCGAGTCAGTAAAAATAGTGGCACTCTTACCTTTGGCTATATTACAGGCCTGTGTAAGAGCCACAAGTTCAGCAGCCTGTGCACTAAAATGGCAAGGCAGAGAAGCTGCCCAGAGGGTGTCATAATCAGAAACTACAGCAGCTCCAGTAAAATGGGTTCCCTCTCTCATAAATGAGGAACCATCTGTATAGAGGACAAGATCAGGATTTTCTAAAGGTGTATCAAAAAGATCATCACGGGGTTTTTCAGCCATATCAACTAAAGAAGCACAGTCATGCAACAGTTCCCCCGAGAATGGTAAGTTAGGGAGTAGTGTTGCTGGATTAAGAACTGTGCAGCGTTTTAAAGTGATATTCTCATTACCTAACAGGGTTATTTCATACTTAGCCAGCCTTTGATCTGAAAAGGCTTGTGTCCTGTGACGTAGTAAGAGAGCCTCCACTTCGTGAGGGCATTGCACAGTTAGAGGGTTACCTAGGACCAAATCAGAGGCTTTTTCTACCAAAAGGACTGTGGCTGCCACTGCTCTAAGGCAAGGTGGCGCTCCAGCCACTACAGGGTCCAGCTGCATTGAATAGTAGGCTATAGGGCATTGGTTAGGCCCCAGTGACTGAGTCAGAACTCCAGAAGCCACCCCCCTTTGTTCATGCACAAAGAGAATGAAAGGCTTACTATAATCTGGTAGTCCTAGGGCAGGTGCTGATAACAAGGCCCATTTTAATTCTTTTATTGCTGAGAGATGCTGGGGATCCAACTGTAAAATGTCTGGAACAGTACTTTTTGTAAGAGCTATGAGAGGTTTAGTAATTTCACCAAAAGAGGGTATCCATTGTCTACAGTACCCAACTGCTCCCAGAATGGCTCTTAATTGCTTCTTAGTAGAGGGGGCAGAAAGTTGTTGAATGGCCTGGACTCGCTTAGAAGAGACAGAGTGAGTTCCAGCAGCCAGAATAAATCCTAAATATTCCACCTGGGGCAAACACCATTGTACCTTTGACTTGGACACTTTGTGTCCTCTCTTGTGCAGCTCCAGCAGTAAGTGACGGCTATCTTCCTGACAAATTTCAGCATTAGGAGAGGCCAAAAGTAAGTCATCAACATATTGTACTAGTGTGGAGCCTTTAAAGGTAATAGAGGCCAGATCCTGCTGTAAAATTTGGGAAAATAATGTGGGACTGTCTACAAATCCCTGTGGGAGTCTAGTCCAGGTCCACTGTCTATTTTTCCAGGTAAAAGCAAATAAATATTGGAAGTCCTCATGTACTGGTATGGAGAAAAAGGCAGAGCAAAGGTCTACCACTGTGAAACATGTAGATGCATAGGGAATTGATGAAATTATCGTAGCCGGGTTTGTGACTATAGAATGTCTAGGAATAACATAATTATTAATCGCTCTAAGACCTTGCACAAAACGATAAACAGGTTTACCATCTGGCCCAGGCTTGGGTTTTTTAACTGGCAAAATGGGAGTATTGCATGGAGAGTGATGACATGGAATAATAATACCCTGGCTTTTCAAAGCCTCAATTATAGGGGTGATCCCTTCTATTGCTTCCCTAGACGATGGATACTGTGGAATGGAGGGGGGTGGTCCCCCCTTAACTTTAAAGGTAACAGGCATGGCAGACTTAAGGAGCCCCACCTCATTAGGGGATGAGGCCCATAAAGACTCAGGAATGTCAGAGGGGATTTTGGATACCTCCCCTGCTGTTCCTTGAGCTTCTGTAAGTAAAATTGGTAATAAATGAACAGTATCCTCTGGCAATTGTAGGGAGACAGCCCCATCTGGAGCACAAGATATGGTTGCTCTAAGCTTGCAAAGGAGATCACGACCTAATAAATTTATAGGGGCATCAGGCATGAGTAAAAATGAATGTTCTACTGTTAAGGGCCCCATAGATACCATGGGAGGATTCAATTTTGCCACTCTCTGGCTCTTTTCTGAGACTCCTACTACATTCAAAAATCCTACAGGTCTACACCCAGGATCTGGTTTGCTTATTAATACTGATTTAGAAGCTCCTGTGTCTAGTAAACAGTCATAATACGTGTCCCCTACTTTGAGGGTCACATGAGGTTCATTACTCTGGGGAGGTGAATGAACTGGCACAAGTGCATTCAAAAAATCCAGATCTGGGAATATGTTGCTTTCATTATCTTTGTTCCATTCCTCCCCTTCCTCTTGTCAATCCTGTGCCCCCCTTTGAGGGAGTCCATGGTTACCCTGATTCTGGTTCTGTCCTTCTGTTCCTCCCTGATAGGGTCTACGGTTATTCTGATACTGTCTCTTTGTATCCCCCTGAAAAGATTTATATCCATTTTGATTCTGCCTGTAATAAGGGTTATAATTACTCCGGTTGTTTCCTTTCTGATAAAAGTTTCCAAAATTATTTCGATTTCCCCCAAAGAATTCCTCAAGGCTCTCGGTCATTGTCCTCTTAAGGTCTTGTTTTCTAGTTCTACATTCCCTCAAGAAGTGTCCTTGTTTTTTGCAGTACTCACAAAATTTAGGGGGTTGATAACGATTTTCAATTTTCCAGTTTCTCTGCCCTGTTGTTTCCTGTACTGGAGCTAAAATGTCCTGTCTGTTCCTTTCTTCTCTCTCATTTCCTTCGTAAATATGTGTTGCTATTTCTTTAAGTCTGTCAGGACTCAAACTATTCCACCCAGGACATTGCTTTTTAAAATATTTCCGAATTTCTGGTAATGACTGATTTACAAAATGAGAGCAGATAATATGGGCGTCTCTACTGTCTAATGGGTCTAGTCTAGCATATTGCCTGGCATACTTACACAGCCTGTCATAAAATCTATTAGGTCTCTCATCAGGTCCCTGAACTGTATCTATAAATTTTTGCCAGTTATCAGTCTTTCTAATACAGGATTCCATTGCCTTCAGCAATGTTTCCCTTGCATCTTTCAACATATCAAAATGCTTAGGGTTATTGGGGTCCCAGTCAGGGTCTTGAATAGGTCACCCAATATCAACCTTTCCCGTGGCTTCCAGGCTGTTTGCTGCAGCTACTATATCTGCTCTTTCTCCTGGGGACAATATTATTTCCATAAGGTCAGTAACATCATTCCAAGTGGGCTGATATGCTCTAAAAATTGCTCTAAACTGCCTGATAACTGCTGTGGGATCTTCATCAAATTTAGGAGTGCTTTGTCCCCATAAAGCCAAATCCTTGGGTGTAAAAGGTGTGTATTGTCTGAGCTTACATATAGTACCTTTTTGACCATGGGCGAGGATCTCTTGAAGGGGAAAAATTTTTACTTTCTCTGTCTCCTCTACAGGGGAATCATTTCTTTCTTTCTTTATTTGTTTGTTTGGCATGGAGGAAGTAGAGGGCGAGGGAATAAGAGTTGGGTCATTTGGAATTTCAGTCTGAATGGCCTTGGATTTAGTTGTATTATTGGGCGTTTCAGTTTGGGAGGCCATGTCTTTCTGCCAGTTTATTGTTTCAGTTTGGGTGGCAGACTCAGATATAAACTGGGGCCTGGATTTTCTTCGTTTTATATTTTTAGTATGATAATTTTCACTTGCTCTGGCCCAGATTTTCCAATAACGTAAATGTTCAGGTGGACATCTACTTAGGGTTCTTTGCAAATGCCTCAATGTTTGGGGATCAAATGACCCATACTTGGGCCATTCTTCCTGTAATTCCTCATGCCACATAAAACACAGTCTGATAAGCTCTCCTCTGGTCATGGTTGTATTTAGTCTAAGTTTTCCCTCATTCCAATCCATAAGTAGCTTTCCTAATGGGGAATCCCAGGGAATCATCTTTATTCTAACATTATCTAGGTCATGCCAAATTCTCCATACCACACCACAAAGCCCCACAAAACCAAAAAGAGTAATAAAAATATATTCAAATTCAAACTGGCCAACATCTCTGATTAGTGAAGGTAAAGCTAGAAAAGGGGTACTTAGGATGTTTAAAAGATCCATTTGAAATTTAAAATAGCCTATACTTGGTAGTTCTGTCCAATTTAAGGGGACAAGGGAGGGGAAATCTTACCCAATCAGAAGATCAGAAGATGAATGTTCGGTTTTCCTCCTTGTGGTCAGCCAAACTGTGTAATTTAAGATTCTAAATGTGGATTCTAATCTGTTCCCCCAGTTTGGGGGAAACTGACTAAAAATCACTGATAAAACGAGTTTAGGTTTTTAAGGGTTTATTGGAAAATAGAAAGAAAAAGATTGAGAACAGAATTCTAACAGCCTGGCATTCCTATCTTTCCTCAAATTTCCTGTGAAGTCCTCTGTCGCCACCACCATCAAGTCAGGAAGCCAAAAGGCCCAGCGCTCTCTGTGCAGGCTCCCTTTCCTCCTTCCTGTCTCCTCCCAGACCATAGGAGGCTCCTCAAGTTGATTGTCTGGTAGCCTTGATAGACAGCACCCATGAACAAACGTCATTTCCTGAGGCCAAGGAAAAGCCACAATGCCTCTGAGGCATTTTCCTCATGGTGGAGCTTTCCCACAGCAAGTCTCCAGTAGGTGGCGTCATTCCAATCATTATACCAGTCAGCATTTAGAACATAAATAAATATTTCTAAGCCTAATTTTTCTACACCGTAACATGTGATTCAGCTCTACCTCCCTTATTGACTGACTTCCTATGTGATTCTGGACCTGAATTTCCTCTCTCATGTGCTCCAGGCTAGCCATTCTCCTCTTACTTCTTAATCTAATCTCATTTCCCTTCATCATTTTATTAATGACACTATATTTTTCTTAGTCAACATCTTCCTGCTAGTAATATTTAAAATGTATAATTAAGAGAGTAGTCAGAAGGAAGATAAGTGAAAAATAATTAGGCACCCACATTTTCATCCTAAATGATACAAAACATCTCAGGTATTTGTGAAAATTTGGGTTGCTTACTAAAAGTGTGATTTATATTTTAAACCAAATGTTTGTTTTCATGTAAATGTAGTCACTGTGTCCTTCAAATAAAGAATGATGAGAAAGAGAGAGCATGAAATAGTAGCATAACTTTTGTATTTAATTGTCAACTGTTTCAATAATGTGGCTTTGTAGTCAACACAGGTAAATAAGTGTCACTTTTCACAGGCACTTTTTCTTAATATATAAAAGGGATTGATTCTCAAAATATGGTATCTGTTTTAATTTTTTTTTTTTTAGTGAGGCAATTGAGGTTAAGTGACTTGCCCAAGGTCACACAGCTAGTAAGTGTTAAGTGTCTGAGGTAGGCTTTGAACTCAGGTACTCCTGATTCCAGGGCTGGTGCTCTATCCACTGCACCACCTAGCTGCCCCTGTTTTAATTTTAAGATAAGAAAAGAAGAAAAAAAGTCTGATAAGAAGGAGAACTACTAATAAGTTGCTGACCAAAGTTTTTCCCTTCCAAAAATTCTTTAGCATGACACAATAAGTATACAAATGAATAAAAATACAATGTCACTAATGGGGTTTTCTCATTTTTCTAAAGACAAATCGGATAACTAGACAAATCTCTATTATAGTAATCAGTTCTGAAACTTGGTCTTTTAGTTCATTTCAGCTTGAAAGGTCATTTTCTTTCCAGATATGTTGAATCTGGTACTTACACAGAAAGGAAAATTATCTTTCCAGTGTGGTCAATCCAGTATTAGTTTCCTAGTTTAGAATGGATTAAATTATGTCCAGGCCACTTACAATTCTGAGGATATGAACCAGTACTTCCTCCCTATTGTGATTAAAAAAAAGTCTTCTTGAAAGTGATCTTTCAGTTCCCCTGTATTCCATATCTTTTATAATTATTTTATAAGTATTCTGTAATTGAAAAATCATATGCTGAAGTATGACACTGACACATAAGAGTAATTCATTTGAAAATGTATAATTGGGTACATTTCAGAGCAGATAACTGCATAGGAAACACTAGAATTTTTGTTGGCTTGACTGGATAGCAAATATCAACCTCATGGACATTTTTGTCCTTTCTGGAAGGTGGTGGTGAATAAGTGGAATTATGACTCAATAGGAATAAACATGACTAATTTTATTACTTTAAAATATGTACAACTTTGACTAATTATACTTTGAAAAATATAAGTAAGAAAAAGCAAACTTTTAATATTTTATCCCCCATGCAACAAATAGGAAAGGTATTTCCAGCATAAAATCCAAATTGTGCTTTGGCAAATACACTACTGATCAAAAAATGTTCTCCATTTATAAACCCTTTTGCTAATAATTCTGGATTCTTTTATTCTGTTCCCCCATGACAGAAATAATTTTCCTGAGATTATTTCATTTGGCAATCTAATGGTAAGGACCTTTTGTCTCAATCAGAATTTGATAATGATTTTTCAACTTGCAACGTGTTTGACAAATATATAATTTCCATTTTACATTCTTCCTTTAACCTTCCTAGTAAATCATTTCATAGTATACATGATGAGTTCATGGGGTGGGCAGTAGATAGCTTTCCTTTCCTTATTTAACCATCTAGACTCTCTAGATAAAATAATAAATTATTTATATATATATATATACATATATATATTAGTTAAATATAATAAAATTATTATTCCTAAAAAATCCTTACTGTGTATGATTACTTCCTATATCAAAGCACATTCATAGCTCTCATATGCATATGTAATCTCATCAATACATATATTCTCTCCAACAGTGCAGGTTTTAACTCATCCATTCCTGACCATCCTGTATACATATCATTCTTTCTACTGCCTGTCTGAATTCAAGTTGGATTTACATAGACATCATACTTGGCATATGCAAAACAATGGTCATTATCATCTTTTTCTCAAGCCAACTTCCTTTCCATGTTTACTAATTTCTGTCAGGGCACCAGATACTCAGATTTACAAAATGATTATCATCCTTATTCTTGCTACACATCTTGTCAATAACTATTTTCTGTTGCCACAATATTCCTTTTATCTGTAACCTCAACTCCCACTGCCATTCAGAGTCAACAGCCTAGCTCCAGCCTTCATCAACTCTCCTCTGGTCTACTTCTATATCCTTATAATTGGTCTCACTGTCTCATCTCTTATTTCTCCAGTTTATCTTCCACACAGTTGCCAGTGTGATTTTTCCTAGCTGATCTCACATACTCAATAAACTCCAGTGACTCCCTATGGCTTTGGAGATCAAATATAACTCCTTCCATTTGGCATTTAACCCATTCACAAAATGGCTATTTACATTCTTAGAAAAAATTATTTTGTTTCACTAAGGTTATGTTCTAGTTAAACAATCTTTGCTCTCCTTCTTTTATGAAACTTGATTTCCTTTCTCCATGCATTTGCACTGGCTGACCTGATGCCAACAATTCACTTCTTCCTCACATCTGTCTCTTAGACCACCTGGTTTTTTTCTCGGCTGAAGTCCAGTGCTTCCATATACAGGACTCCCTGTTCCACACAACTGCTAGTTCCTTCCCTGCAATATTATCTTTTATCTATTCTGTATCTCTTTAGTAGGTACCTATATGTGTGCTTGGAGTCTTCCCCAGCTAGGTTGTAAGGGCCTGTACATTACGGACCATTTTATTTTTGTCTTTCTATTACCAGTATTTCACAAAGTGCTTGGCATATGTTAGGCACTATAGTTGACAGTTTGCAAGCAACATGATGTGAGGTTGCTAAATTAATATATTAGGCATTTGTACATCAATTAAGAGTTAAGTTTAAGTGGGGTGAGTGAAAAATAATTAGAATATATAAACACTTTCCAAGGATGGAAAGACATGTAAACATGGATTTGTGATGTGTCTCAGAAACAAATGAGTGAAATGCCCTTGTCCTTTTCTTTCTGAGATTAATCAGTAAAAGGAGTATAGAGATTGAGCAGTAATCCATGATTACATAATCAAAGCAAGTCTGTAAAGGTAAGCTAGGGTTTATGTAAAGAAAGATTGACCAATTGTTCAACATCCTTACTGTTTGTGGGCTGAGAGCTCCAGAAGCAGCCTCTACTGCTACTGATTCAGGTACTCCCAAGGCCTGCCCCTGGTTCAGTGGGGCCAGATTGGTGCTATTGTAGCCCATGCTGGACTGTATTTGACTCTCATTCCAGAATGACAGACATTTCCTGCTGGCCTTCCAAATTGTCTTTGGCTGGAAAATTATCCATGATGTCAAGAAATGGCTTATTGACAATTCATACCTGATTTAGCACATGGCACAGTAATTTCCATACAGTAGACACCTAATAAATGTTTGTCCAATGAATGATAGAGTAAAGGAGGGCTGAAGAACCAGAAGATTTTTAAAAACTAAGCATGAGGTATCAATGAAAATGTGACTTTGACATTACTTTGATCTCTTATTTGTTTCATTCTGGGGAAGGAACTAATGATATATTCCTAAAGTGATGCCACTACGGTGGTTCAGTAAAATATGAAATATTCATTATTTTGAATATTCAGTTGAGAGATGCAAAGTGGGTTACCCTGACTGAATTGGATTAATGGTGTATCATTTGAAATTAGTTGGGGGAGCATTTCTGTTCTAGGTTTTAGGGAACTTAGCCAGGGCTTCTAATATATTGTTACTTAGAAATTAGAAGCTATTGCAGAAGTTTTGGGCATTAAGCATTTTTTAAAGCATATTAAATGTTAGTAAGGAGAGAGAGCACATGGTTCCTAAAGTTCAGAAGCCATACATACCTAGAATAGAGAGCAAGAGCCAGAGGACAGTGTGGTAGAGAGAAGAGATCTCTAAGAGAGATCCCCCTCTCCAAGAGGTTTTTATCTGCTGGCAGGTAGGGGTGGGTCACCACACATTGATCCAAGCTAATTGGCCAGCAACTTTCAAGTCCATTGATTGACATGACTTGGGGTCACCTCGGTGAATTAACTTCCTTTAGGTAGTCAGGAAGGTCAATCTACATTTTCTTTGCAGTTCTACTGACACTAGGCTGGCCTTAAGAAAGGTCAGGCAAGGCTCCCTGGTTAGGCCCTTGAGTGCGGGGGGTGGGGGTGGGGTGGCTCTGTGACCCCCAAAACCCATTATTTTCTCACAAGGGTAAATCTTATTGTCTTAAACTGAATGAGGAAGAAAAAAGGAGAACTATGCCAATAACTTAAAGTGACAAAGGAAAATATGCATGTTTAGAAAAGCAGCAAGTGATGCTTTGCTCTGGGGAATCAATAGAAAATTGATCTGGGAATCAACAGAAGATATATCGTTGGAAGAAATAATTTAACTCAGAATTCATTATTATGAAGAAATAATTCCATTCTACTGTTCCTCTTGTGCTCTCAGGAAGAAACCTAACTAAAAGACTTCCATAAAAGTTTTTGAGACTTAGACTTTATGAGAGATGGCTACTAAATAAATAGAAAAAGAAAGAGGGATTACAAAGAAAGCATGAACTCATCAATAATAGGACCAAATTTATTTCTTTTTTTTGACAAAGTTACTAAATGGTTATAACTGGGAATTTGTGTATCTATTATTTGCATAGATTTTAACAAAGTATATGATAAAATTAAGCTATTCATGTGGAAAAGCCTGAAAAATTTGGGCTAGATGATACTATAATTATATAGATTTAGAATTAGCTAACTGGACAGAATGAGGGAATAATCATTGAAAGAATGAATAAACAAACATTTGTTAAATGTCATGTTAGACATGTTGCTAATAATCAGTAGGGATGAAAATACATAAATGAAACAATTGCTGCCCATATGGATTTTATACTGGGCAGATAAGTGGCACAGTAGATAGAGCAGCAGCCCTGGAATCAGGAGGACCTGAATTCAAATCTGGCCTCAGACACTTACTAGCTATGTAACCTTGGACAAGTCACTTAATCCTGTTTCCCTAACTTCCTCATCTGTAACATGAGCTGGAGAAGGAAATAATAAACAATAAGACTATTTTTGCAAAGAAAACCCCAAATAGGGTCACAGAGAGTGAGACATGACTGAAATGACTCAATAACAACAATAAAACGAATTTTATATTCTAATAGGGAGGTACAACACATTTAGGGGAATGAGAATGTGATGTTTAAAATCTAGATGTGTTGTCTAAAAAATCTAATGTGTGGTCAACTTAAATTAGAAGCTTTAGCACCAGTCTTTGGGAATTAAGCATTTATTAAAGTATACTAGGTATTAAAATAAAGAGAACACCTGGAGTTAAGAAAAGGCCTATCTTGGGGGCAGATAGGTGGTGCAGTGGATAAAGCACAGGCCCTGGATTCTGGAAGACAAGAGTTCAAATCTGGCCTCAGACACTTGACACTTACTAGCTATGTGACCCTGGCCAAGTCACTTAACCCTCATTGCCCCACCAAAAAAAAAGAAAGAAAGAAAAGGCCTATCTATCCTAGAGTTCCAGCCTGGTCTGGTTCTTCCTCAAGTCCTCTGTCATGAGCCTGTTTCAACCATGAAGTCCTCTTAAACTGAGTGTGGAAGGTTTTTATAGGTCTGGAGCAGAATTGGTCCTTACACACTGCTTCAAGCTGATTGGTAGGTGTCACCCAAATCCATTGGTTCACTGGACTTGAAGGTGTCTTGAGTTGAGTTCAAAGTCCTTAGCTTCTGAGAACAATACCTCCTTAAAGGCCAGCCAGGTGTGCTTACAATCTAATTAACTTGAAGTAGGTTAATCAGCAAATTCAATCATTCTCACTTAAATCTATCAGTTTAGATTAATCTCCAGGTGAGCCTTTGAGTATCTGCCAAATTCCATTATTTTCTCACAAGGGCCAGGAAAGGAAATTTTCTTCTGGAAAGTCACAGAGGTTCTGAGTGGAATCATAGGCCAGTCAATTGCATATCCTTTCCAGTAGCAATATGAGTACTGATTTGATCACTATTACTCCCAAAAGAGCAAGAGATAGAAGGCTTAGGGAGCATGAAGAGGGGTGTATATATTAACCAGCAGGGAAGACAGCAAGATGTAATCTTCTGGGTTTGGTTTCTGGGTGAATATGTAGATGTGATGTGATGCAAATACCAGGAAAGTTATACAGTTGGTTTTCACTCACCTGTGACTTAGCATAGCTCAACCATAACACTGAATGCATAACCTGAATGAATTAAATCTCTCAGGACATGGGAATATGGTTCCTGGGGTCCTGGAGTGAAGGGTCACTAAGAACTAGATACACTCCAAGAATTTGTGTTTGGCAATGTGATGTTTAGTATGATGTTTCACTGACTTTTTGATAAAGCTATTCCTCACATGCTAAATAATTTTTTTACATGACTCCAAGCTAGTAGGAATTGATAGTATAGTAAATGATAAAAAATTGGGTTTCAAAATGATAGCTTATGAAGGAAATCAAATAACATTAAATTTAATAAGGATGAATATTAAACCTTGAACTTTGAATAAAAAATGTTACTTTATAAGTACAAGTTTGAGTCATGATTAGATAGTAGTTTGTTTGAAAAGTTTGTGTCCATTTCAGTGAACAAAAATATAAGTTAAAAAAATATAGTGTCTAAAATGATTGTAGGCTGAATTAAGGGGAGAAGAGGAGTGTACCTTCTAGAAATTATAGTCCTTATATTATCTTTGCAAAGGGCATTAATAAGGAAGGCAATAAAGATAATGGAAGATCATTAAATTTATGTCAGGCCCTATGAAGTGACTGAGGATAAAAAAGAAAAAAGAAAAAAAAGAAAAGAAATAAAGTGACTGAGGATGGTGATTCCGGAGAAGTGAAGAGGGTGTTTTGTGGGTGGGGTGGGGGGTAATGAGATGGGTGATGATTTTGATGATAGGTAAGTATTCAAGTATTTGAATGGTTATCACATGGAAACGAGATTAGACTTGTGTTTGGCTACCAAGAGTAGAACTACGTTAAATGAAAGTTACTTAGTGACAGAAACTTTTATTTCTTCCTCATTTCTCACTTGGTTGTATTACTCTGGAACTTTTCTAACTTATTAGAATCACCCTTCAAGATCCCTTAAGTCTTAACCCTCATCACCACCATCTGGTTCTCTGTTTGAAGGGAGAAATCATGAACTCCATAACTTCCATTTAAGGAGGAACCTCAACTCAGAACATTCCATTTCTTACTGGGATGCATTGTTTTCTAATTTCTTTGGTTTCTCCACCATGCCCCTGATTTGGGTAACTCCTCCCACATTTTTTAGCTTCTTTTTGTGTGTCTTCCTTTATTTGATTGTAAGCTTCTTTTATTGGTATTTCTATTCTCAGAATTGAACCTAAACCCTGGCACACAGTAGGTATTTAAAACTGATTATTAGCTAAATAACTGATTGTTTTTGTCTGTCTCCCACATACTTGGTACAATACTTTGAACGTATTAGAGCTTAACAAATGTTTGTTGAATTGAATTAAATACAGATGGGAACAATGGTTAAAAGGTTCAAAGCACTAATTTTGCCTTTATAAGAAAACTTCCTAGGAATTAGACCTTCTAAAAGTGGGTTGGGTTCCTTTAAGAACAGGTGTGTCGGGGGTGGCTAGGTGGCGCAGTGGATAAAGCACTGGCCCTGGATTCAGGAGTACCTGAGTTCAAATCCGGCCTCAGACACTTGACACTTACTAGCTGTGTGACCCTGGGCAAGTCACTTAAACCCCATTGCCCCGCAGAAAAAAAAAAAAGAAGAGGTGTATCCCTCTTTATTGAAGGTCTTCAAGAAGAGGCTGTTATATTTGTTAAGCATATTGTGGAAGGAATTCATTTTCATTTCTGGTTTGGATGTTATAGGCAATGGGTTATTGTCCCACTTTGAAACTGTGTGATTCTGTGAATTAGAGAGAGAGAGTAGAAAAAAGATAAAGGGTGATACTTTTGTGTGGGGGTAAAAAGGGGTAAAAGGAATCAACAATGTAACAGTGAACAAGGAAAAGAAGGATTAAAAGAAATGGGGTAGGGGGAAGCTAGGTGGCAAAGTGGACAAAGTAGGGGTCCTGGATTCAGGAGGACCTGAGTTCAAATTCAGCCTCAGATTCTTGACACTTCCTAGTAGTATGACCCCTGGACAACCCACTTAACCCTCATTGTCCTGCTAAATAAGTAAACAAACAAACAAATGAATGAATAAATAGATAGATAGATAAATGAATAAATAGTCAAATAATTAAAGAAATGATAGCTAAAAGAATAAATAAATAAATAAATGGGTGGATAGATAAATAAGTGTATGAATAAATAAATAAACAAATAAATAAATGACCAAAAAATGAATGAATGGATGAATGAATGAAAAAATGTGGTAGATAGAATTGGCAGGATTTGGTATCTGTTTGATAGGATGTGTGAAATATACAAATTATTATCACTGAATAATATCATGATGGATGCATAGAGAGAGAGATGTCAGGAAGAGAAGTATGTTTCAGGGAAAAAAATGACTTTAAATATAGATGAATTCTAGTTTCAACCCACAACTTTTTATCTTTATAAAAAAAGTTGTGGCTAGAAAACATCACCAAATCTCTGATCGTCCAAAGATACTAACCTATGTACTACCATACTACCACCAGTAGTGCAGATAAATTACAAGCAAAATTATTGTGTGTTGGGAGTATGAATCAGTATCAACTTTTTTTCTACTTATGAGAAACAAATAATTTTGCCCAAAGGGTAATGGCTAGGTAGTGACATAAGAATTCTATTTTCATTAAAGCATGAACAGTTACTTGAGAACTCCTACAGTAGCTGTTGTCAGAAAGAACAGGACAAAGCTACAGTTTCTGAATGGCAAGAAAAAGAATATATTTGTAGCACTTAATCTGATTGCTATATTGATTAGCTCAAGAATGAACTTCTCATTATAATAGTAATTAACAGGATAGCAAAGGGTTTTTGTTTGTTTTTAGTTCACATTTATATAATTATAGAAGGTCCTCCATCCAACAAGCATCCCATGGTCCACTGTACATTGGAGTGGAGACAATACTTGCAGAAATGAGAAGCAACTTTAAGAAAAATTAACTTGAGAACAATAGCAAGAATAAAACTTTTAATGTTCATAATTTTAAAGAGTACAACACTCCCTCCAATGACATATGCAATTTCCCACCACCTGACCATTTTCATTTTACAATCACTTTGCTTTCCTTTACCTGGAACTCAAAATGTTCCAAATGACTCTGGAGATTGTTAACTTTCCCCTTGCTTTGTTTCAGTCATGCCTTGAGGATATTAATGGTCCTACATAGCTTCATGATTCTATTGAAATTAATTTTACATATTCTGATTCCTATTGTGAGAGCCAAATTGGAAATACAGAGCATTAATCTCCCCATTTAACTTTCCCTAAGAAAAAGGAGCCACTGAGCTTTAATCTGTGATGGATCAGTTTTTTATTATTGCTTGGGAATTAATTAGACAACAAGAGCTGAAACCAATTAGGGAAATAAGGAAGGAGAAATACAAATGAATAATCTTAGATCTAAGCTTAGTCTATTCCTTTATAAAACTCACTGAATCCCAAACTGCCCGCCAGACCCCGAATCCCTGAAAAGACCGAATACCAAACCACATGCACTCCTTTCAATCCTGCTCTGTCACTGCTAAATTCACTGCCAGAGAGAGAGAACTTCTGATTCCTGCCCTCACTTTGAAGTTGGCATAACTGAAGTTCCTTGTGTTCTCCTCCCCAAAGGGAGGTCCTTCAAAAGCCGCTTCACTAGCATGCGCAATTTCTCAAATGATTCAGCTAAAACTTCCAATATATATCTTTACCACAAATAATTCTTACCACACTATGATGGTTTCCTTATGAAATGTAATTCAAGAGAATATGATGCATGATTTCAAATTTTCCATATTAGTAAAAGATAGGTTATGCATTTTCTTAGTCTAATTTGTATTATGTCAATTTCTGTTCTTAATATGGATTTTTCAATAAGTAACAAGGAAGATATAATTTGATGGATTTTCATGCTATGCCCACATGCAAATCATGAGCCCATTAAGTTTTATTCTTTGAAGTTGTGATGGTTTTAGTTTTAAAATATTTTAATGGCCAATTTTACTTATATCAGCAGTTTTAAGGCATTGAAATATTGATAGCTATAGTCCTTTTCAGATTTATCTTTTAACATAAAATTAAATAAAAATAATTATTCTTGGGTGGCAGCAGGAGTTGATTTCTTTGAAATAGATCTAATAAAAAGCATCATGCATTTAAACTAGTAGGCACTTAATAAATATTTGTGGAATTTAATAAAATTAATTAAAATATTGATAGAAAATATCTGTAGCACCGAAGACTGATTACCAGACTGTTTATGCTTAGTTTTTGATTTTTGCTTCATTTAACAACACTATTTGGCTATTTTTTTCTAATTTTCTTAGACTTTTGAATTTAGGTTTCTGCTATGAAGTATTAGGTTATATATCATATAATAAAATAAAACATAATTTATTTGACTTACATAAGAATATTTTAAATTGACTGGCTTAATTTGGGGGGCTAATCTGACTGAGGTGACTAATCTGGGGACTTTTGACTATTTGGCTATCTGACTGCTGTTAATTTAATGTGGGCCATTTATAAAGTTCCACCACACTGTTCCCAAATTGATAAACTAAAGATTAAGAAGGCTCTTAACTAAATAATCAAAGGAGATTTTATTTATGAGATACTCTTGAAAATTAAGAATACAGGGAAACAAAATGTACAACCTGACTGCATTACAGTGCTTCTCTTTCCACTGGGTCTCTTTGGAACTTCTTGAATACAATAAGGGTCTTAGCCGCCTCACTCCTCAGGGCACGTTACACTTTCCCTGCTCAGCTACTTTCTTCTAACTCCTCTTAATCTTCACTTTCTCCAACCAACCGCTTCTGTGCTCTCCTCTGCCTCCTTGTAGCCCTGTCTCTAGTCTGCCACGCTCCAACCTTTCTAATCTTGTCAGCCCCTCCGTGACCTCTTCTCCGCTTCCTCTCATCAGTCCGAACCCCTTCTCAGCCTCTCTCGTCTGCCCCCCTAATCTTGTCCGCCGGCCTTTCCTCCTTGCTCATAGTCTTGTGTTACTGTTAGTCTCATCCCCCTGCTCAGCTTGTCCGAACCTCTCCAATCTACTCAGCCCCTGCCCCCCCTCCCCCAACTCCCAGGTCTATATAAACCTTTTCTTCTCTCCACTCAAATCTCCCGGCTTCTTGCACCCACACACCAAGCTAATCCACTAGCCAGGGCTGCGGTTGGTGTGTGGCGGGGTATGTTCCAGCTTCCCGGGCCTCAGCACAGGCTACACCAGAGCCCAGCATCTCTCAGATACCTCTGCTTAGGTTGGAGGGAGCTGGGGGCTTTTTCTCCCCAGCTGTCCGACCTGGCCTCTTGTACAGCCCACAGGGCTTTTTGACTCAGCTGAAGCAGAGGAAGGGGAATAGACCCTGAGGGCCTAAGGCTTTCTAATCTCAGACTAAAGGTAGGGTCCCCAAATCAAAATAAATTTCCACACTTATCATCTCCTTCCGTTAGAGAAAATTTCTATGGGGGCATATACCATATGTTATCAAAATTATGATATCACCAGGATCTATGAAAAAATTCAGTACGCAGCTATTGTTTAATATCATTTACCTAAATGAATAGTTTTTATTATAAAATAGGCTTTTACTTCAGTAATCAAACTGGAGAAAATAGGATGATTTATTTTTGTGAGATAATGAGAAGTGTGAAATATGTTGTAACATAAGTATAAGTAAGTAAAACATTGATTAATTTGCCATTGAAAACTGAAAATAATAATCTTCAAATAGAAATTGTGTAATTGTATAAGTGAGATTTATTTTTCAGTTTCAGATAGACATTTTTGTATTCAGAATTTAAAGATCCTTTTATTTTCCCTCATGGACAATTTTCCATAGGAGTGCTCTATTCACCTCTCCATGAGAAATAGGAGCTTTGAAACTTAAAGGTGGACTGCATCTTTAGGGATCACCTTCATCCATGTCAATTTATAAATGTGGAGATTTAAAACAATACAGATACAATAATTCGTTTTGTCATAAAATGACAAGATGAGAACTGGAATGCAGACCTTCTGATTCAATGTCTAGTGTTGTTTCCATTTTACCAATACTACCTCTTAGGATATTACTTAAAGACACTCAATATGATGATATTGTGGCCTACCTCTAAAAGTAGCTATTGCCAAGAAAGTATACTAATATATTTTAGAAACACTTTTAATAACAGGTGCTAAAAGTGTTATAGAAATAGAGTTCATTCTTGGCATTTACTCAGGAAAGCATCATTGTCTTAGTTATTGGCATCCAGAGAACTCTGTTACTACACTAAATCATCAAAACTCTATTTAGTATGTCAGCATTCCATCTTCTATTTGCATGCTATTTTTCTAAGTACATTCTTTATTCTCATCCCGCTTTCAGAACATAATAACTGATGCCCCTCATGAGAAGAGGAAAGAACTGAGTTATAGTCTCAAAACTAATTTAGTTTTTCATTATTCCTGGATTTCCTTCTTTTAATCACTAGCATTTATCTCTATTATCAAGTGAAAGTCAATAAGTACCATAAGTGAATTTTAGTGTAGTTTAGAATTTTGGGTCAGTAAAGTTGAGAGTGGAGCTGCAATAGTTAATGACCTTTATATTTTCTGTGGGTGGAGCCTTATTCTCCTTTCCTTTTTTTAAAAAAAATAACGTGATCCAAACATTGCCCTTAGGATCATATGTTGAGAGTTAGAAGAGACCTTACAGGCCACTCACAAGTAGCAAAGAGCTGCTGCTTTTTTCAAGATCACACAAGTTGTGTGTGACAGAGATCATATTTGAATCCAAGTCCTTGGATTCTATATAAATAACCTTTTTCTGCCTGTAAATAGAAATCTCCTAGTAGTCTACTTAATTAATCTCATGCTACCCTCCTTCATATGATTGATTTGTTGTTTGATTATATTGACTTAAAAATTGTTAAAGACTTGCTGGGCAGTAGAGAAGGAAGGGCATTTTCCAAAATAATTTGATTTTTGTCTTTATGTCTGCTTCTAAATGACTTGTGTAATACTTAAGTTTCTCATATTGCAAACCTGTTTGGGAAATTAAGAAGTTAAAACAAAAAAAAAATATGTCATGAAGTAATTCTTACCATGGAAATATAAATTTGTCCAAGTTATTTTTATTCCAATACTGATCTTGAACCTTCTATTGATCATGGCTTTCTGTGATGAGGAACAGTATAGAGAAGAGATGTTAAACACACACCTTGTGGGCCACATGTGACCCAAATAGGTATGTGAGTATAAATACACATATATGAAAAAAATCATTGTATACAAAATTCTATTTATCAGTTCTTTTTCTGGATGTAGATAGTATCTTTCTCCATGTGTCCTTTATATTTAATTTGGGTACCTATATTAGACAAAATAACTTATTTACTCAAAATTGTTCTTAAAACAATATTGTTACTTTATATATTGCTCTCTTGCTTCTGCTCATTCTACTCTTCATTATTTTGTGTCTTTCCATGTTTTTCTAAAATAATTTAGCTTATCATTTCTTATTAGCACAGTAGTATTCCATCAAAATATTATACCACAACTTGTTCCTCTACTCCTCAGTTGATGGGCATCCCTTCAATTTCTAGTTGTTTCCCATCACAAAGAGGGCAACTATAAATAATTTAGAAAATAGATTTTCTTTTCCTTTTCCTCTGAACATCTTTATAAATGGACCAAGTAGGGTAATTGCTTGGTCAAAGATTATATGTAACTTGATAACTGCCTACCCATGAACAATTAATATTTCTCTAATTATTTAAATGTGATTTTATTTGTGTAAATAGTTTTTTTTATGATTTTTATATAGTTCTTGGGTTTATTTTAGCATGTATACTCCCAGGTATTTTATATCGTTTAACATTATTTGAAAAGGGATTTTTTTTATTATCTCTTCTTGAAGAGTTTGTGTGTGTGATATATAGTAATATTGATGATTTATGTAGATTTATTTTATATCCTACCTCTTGGCTAAAATGATCAGAAACATTACAGCAGTTCAATTAACTTTTTAGTTGAGTCTTTTGGATTTTCCAAAAACATCATAATAAGAACAGGTCATAAATGAATTAAATAAGGGAAAAGTACCAGTTCCAGATGGGTGTATAAGTGAAATCTTTCAAACATTTAAAGATCTACTAATTCTAATATTTTAAAAATATTTGGAAAAATAGCTAAAGAAATTATTCCAGAAAACATTTTATGAAACAAATATGATAATACACAGTTATTTTTATTTAATGTCATCATGTCATGGCACAGTCTTGCCTATGCTTAGTCACAATTCAAGAAAATAAAATTATGTTGTCTTGTAAGTCTTGTTTAATTGATGCATATATGATTCACTGATTCATTTCAATTTTTTTTACTTTAACATGATTTCTGCTATTTTGCCAGTTCTATGGCTCCTTATTCCCATGGGGATAAATAAACTTTTTATAATCCTGTTGATATATAGCAAAACTGAAGGATAATGTCATATTGTCTCTTTTATATTTTTCTAAGAAATATTTTGCCAAAAATTGGACTAGATACATCTAACAATAAACTTAAGATCACAAGATTATTTATAAATATTAGCAGGCCTTATAGACAATTTCCCTTGCCTCATTTTTGTGTCTAAAACCATTAACTAACATCTTGTTTAAATTTTTCCAAGTTATTTTTATTCCAATACTTATCTTGAACCTTCTATTGATCATGACTTTCTGTAATGAGGAATAGTGTAGAGAAGAGGTATTAAACACACTAATTATAGATTATCTAATAATAATAATGCCAGATTTTCTACTTTATTTCTCACTTTTCTGCCCTCCTCTGGATTTCATCATGCCCCATGACAGATATTTACTTATTTTGGGCTTCTTTTTATGTGTTGCCTTTCCCATTAGGCTGTTAGCTCCTCTGGAAGGCAAGGACTGGCTTTTGTCTTTTAAATATGCCAGGCACTTAGCACAATGCCCGGCCCATACTAGTAGATAGATATATAGATAGATACACATACATATACAGGTACACATATGTGTGTATGTTGGTAAGTATGTATGTATAGTTTATTTCCTTTTCTTGTGGGGCAATGAGGGTTAAGTGTCAAGTGTCTGAGGCTGGATTTGAACTCAGGTCTTCCTGAATCCAGGGCCGGTGCTTTATCCACTGTGCCATCTAACTGCCACCCATAGTAGAAATTTAATAAATGTTTATGGATTGACTATCCTTTTAAAAAATTTTTCCTGGGGGCAGCTAGGTGGCACAGTGAATAAAGCACCAGCCCTGGAGTCAGGAGTACCTGGGTTCAAATCCGGGCTCAGACACTTAACACTTACTAGCTGTGTGACCCTGGGCAAGTCACTTAACCCCAATTGCCTCACTAAAAAAAAATTTCCTGGTGAATATATTTCTATAATTATTTTGATTCTTTTATTTTTTCATTTAATAGCATTTTTTTAAATTACATGTATATATAGTTTCCAATATTCATTTTGTAAGATTTTATTTCCAAATTGATTCTCTCTCCCTTCCCTTCCCCCTCCCTAAGACAGAAAGCAATATGATATAGGTTATAAAATAACATCATGTTAAACATATTTCCACATTTTTATGTTGTGAAAGAAGAATCAGAAAAAAAGGAAAAATCATGAGAAACAAAAACCAAAAACAAACAAAAAAGTGAAAATAGTGTGCTTCTATCTGTATTCTGACTCCATAGTTCTTTTCCTGGATGTGGAGAACATTTTCCTTCATGAGTCTTTTGGAATTGTCTAAGATTATTGCATCACTGAGAAAAGCTAAATCCATCATAGTTGATCATTGCAGAATGTTGCTGTTTATGTGTATAACATTCTCCTGGTTCTGCTCACTTCACTCAGCATCAGTTCACATAAGTACAGGTTTTATGGAATCTGCCTACTAATCATTTCTTATAGCATAATAGTATTTCATTACATTCATATATCACAACTTGTTCAGCCATTCCCAAGTTGGGAATGGGAATTCCCTCAATTTCCAATTCTTTTCCACCACAAAAAGAGCTGCTACAAATATTTTTGTGTATGTGGGTCCCTTTCCCATTTTTATGATCACTTTGGAATACAGACCTAGTAGTAGTATTATTGGGTCAAAGGATAAGCACATCTCCATAGCCCTTTGGCAATAGTTTCAAATTGCTTTCCATTGTGGTTGGATCAGTACAACTCCACCAACAATGCATTAGTGCTCCAATTTTCCCACATCTTCAACATTTATCTTTTTTTGTCATATTTGCCAACCAGAAGTGGTACCTCTGGGTTGTTTTGATTTTCATTTCTCTAATTTATAGTGATTTGGAGTATTTTTTCATATAACTACAGATAGCTTTATTTTCTTCATCAGAAACCTGCCTATTCATATCATTTGACTATTTATCAATTGGAGAATTACACATATTCTCATAAATTTGATTTGGTTCTCTAAATATTTGAGAAATAAGATCTTTGTCAGAAACACTAGCTGTAAACATTGTTTTGCAGTTTTCTGCATTCCTTCTAATCTTAGTTGCATTGGTTTTGTTTAGGCAAAAACTTAATGTAATCAAATTATCCATTTTGAATTACATAATACCCTGTATTTCTTCTTTAGTCATAAATTCTTCCCTTCTCCATGAATCTGACATTCCTTGCTCTTCTAATTTGCTTATGGTATCAGACTTAATGTCTAAATTATGTACCCATATTGAACTTATCTTGGTATACAGTGTGAGATGTTAGTCTATGCATAGCTTGGGCCATATTATTTATCAGTGTTCCCAGCAGTCTTTGTCAAATACTGAGTACTTATCCCAGAAGGTGGACTCTTTGGGTTTATCAAACAGTAGATTACTATCACCATTTACTACTGTGTCTTATGTGCTTAAACTATTCCACTGATCTACCACTTTATTTCTTATCTAGTACCAAATTATGTTGATGATTGCTTCTTTGTAATATAGTTTTAGGTCTGGTATGACTAAACCACCTTCTTTTGCATTTTTTTTTTGTTAATTCCCTTGATATTCTTAACTTTTTCCTCTTCCAGATAAATTTTACTATTATTTTTTCTAGCTCTATAAAATAAGTTTTTTGGTAGTTTGATTGTTATGGTCCTGAATAAGTAAATTAATTTAGGTTGAAGTGTCATTTTTTTTTTAATATTAGCTTGGTATAGGGGCAGCTAGGTGGTACAGTGGACAGAACACTGGTCCTGGATTAAGGAGAGCCTGAGTTTAAATCCGGACTCAGACACTAGACACTTACTAGCTGTGTGAACCTAGGCAAGTCACTTAACCCCAATTGCCTCACAAAAAAGAAACAAACAAACAACTAATATTAGCTTGGTGTACCCATGAGCAATTGATATTTTACCAATTATTTAATTCTGACTTTATGTGAAAAGTCTTTTATAATTGTGTTTATATAATTCTTGGGTTTCTCTTGGTAGGTTGACCCCCAAATATTTTATATTGAGTTCAACTATTTTAAATGAAATTTCTCTTTCTATCCCTTACTCCTGGGCTTCATTGTTAATATATACAAATGCTTATGATTTATGTGGTTTTATTTTATATCCTGCAACTTTGCTAAAGTTGTTCATTATTTCAAGTAGTTTTTTATTTGAATCACTATGGTTCTCTATGTATAACATTATGCAATCAATAAAGAGTGATAGTTTTCTTTCCTTACTGACAATTCTAATTCCTTCAATTTCTTTTTTCTTCTCTTATTGCTAAAACTAACATTTCTAGTACAATATTGAATAATGGTAGTGATAATGGACATCCTTGTTTCACTCCTGATCTTCTTGGGAATACTTCTAGCTTATCCACATTATATATAATAGTTGCTGATGGTTTTAGATAAATTCAATGTATTTTAATACAAACATTCATTCCTATGTTCTTTACTGTTTTTTAATACTGCTGTAATGTTTCTGATAATATTTTATTTAGAATTTTTACATCGATATTCATTAGGGAAATTGGTATATAATTTTATTTCTCTGTTTTAGCTCTGCCTAGTTTAGGTATCACATCATATTTGTATAATAAATGGATTTAGTAATACTAATTCACCTATTTTTTTCAAATATTTTCTATTGTAATAGAAGAAATTGTCTTTTAAATGATTGGTATAATTCACTTGTAAAACTCTCTGGCCCCAGAAATTTTGAATTTGGCTGTAATATTCCCTGGAGTTTTCATTTTGGGATATATTTCAGGAGATGATCAGTGGATTCATTAAATGACTATTTGACCCTCTGGTTCTAGAATATCAGAACAGTTTTAATTGATAATTTCTTGAAAGATGTTGTTCAGGCTCTTTTTTTTTTTTTTCACATGGTTTTCAGGTCATCCAGTAGTTCTTAAATTACCTCTGCCAGACCTATTTTCCAGGTCAGTTGTTTTTCCAATGAGGTATTTCACATTTTCTTCTATTTTTTCATTCTTTTAAATTTATTTTACTGATTCTTGATATTTCATAGAATTATTAGCTTCTATTGCCAAATTATAATTTTTAAGGAATTATTTTTTTTTCAGTTAGTTGTTGTAACTCCTTTTCCATTTGACAAATTCTACTTTTAAAGGAGTTATTTTCTTCCATGGTTTTTTTTTTCCATTTGGCCAATTGTATTTTTTTTAAGGAATTGTTTTCTTTTACCAAGCTGTTGACTTTCTCTTGTATTCCTCTCATTTCTTTTCTCAGTTGTTCTTTTACCTCTTATTTGATTTTTAATTTTTTTGAGCTCCTCAAAGAAGGGTTTTTGGGCTTAAGACCCATTCATATTCCCAATTATGGCTTCACATGTAGTCATTTTGACATTGTCCTCTTCTGAGTTTATGTTTT